>NC_048447.1:1086625-1454020 GCF_004353265.1 Vitis riparia
AGTCTATATCTTTTGATTCCTATGACTTAACCCATCAATGGGGTAGTGATGAACCTAAATCAAGATGGGCTTACAATGGAGGTTGTGGGCTTTGCTAATGCTATCTCTTTTGAAAAGAGAGAGTTTGAGTGATTTTGTTAATCTTTCTTAAAATAAACTATTTATCATAAGATTTTCAAAATCCTTTATTTATTTCTTAAACAAGGACTCCTATGCTTGAACTATCCTTAGTCACAAAAGTCTTTCTTCTTCTAGGGAGAAGGGCTTGAAGGACTAAGAGGTGACCTATTTTTCTTAGGGTGGAAGAGCTTGAAAGACAACCACCATAGGTGTTTTTCTCCTTCTCTTAGAATGGGAGAGCCTAGAGAACCACTTATCTAAAATCCAAGTGGATGGTTGAAAAATAACAGCAATCTATTTTTTTTTTTGTTTTTTTTAGTAACAACCAATTTAAGAAAATAACAATGGAAATAACTTTTTGTGAAAATTTATTTTTTTTACAAAATCCAAAATTACTTTCACACAATATTATTATTCTTTAACACATGATAAAAATAAACATAGCATAAAAAAATAAAAATAATTGTTCCCATGGCCTTAGGGATCCTATTGTATAAATTTTGGTAATATCATTTGGATAACATCCAAATTTACCAAAATAATCCCCAAAATACAAAACATGGTTAGTAAACACATCACATCCAAACCCTATATTATTACAAAAGTCCTAAAAAGCCTTTTCCATCTACTACCCCTTTCCTTATTGCCAGTGTGCCATAATTAGTACTTGAGCACCCAAAAATTTTGAAAGGGCATTGAAAGCAACTTGCATTGCTAGGAGCGCTTGAGCACTCAAGTTTCTTGGGCACTAATCCAAACACTTGAGTGCTTGACACCATAGCTTGAATTCGAGCATTGCATCCTATAGTTGCACACTTGAGGTTGACTTTTACAGTGATTTTTGAACCTTTTCCACCAAAAAACTTACCTTGTCTGGTTCTAACTCCTTGTGGATGATGATAACACCTTTGGAATGCTTTTTCTTTCTCTTTGGTTTATAAGACTGATTTTAAAAAAATGAACTTTTACAAAGAAAATCCTATACTCCTCAAAATGAAGTTTAAAATCAATCTAGAAAGTAAAAACTAAGTTTTTTTTAACCAAAGAAAAATCTTATGCTCCTAAGCATGAAGCTTACAACCCAATCTAAGAGAGAAAAAAAAATCATAATTATAACCATTATATAAAAAATAATATCCATACCCATTCATCATTGGGAATATGGGATGAAAAACAAGCCTTACACAACCAAGTTAGCACATACTAAAAATTGTCTATCATGTTTTTTGCTAACCTAAGGATGTGATACTAGTTATAGAGAATCTCAAATCTTTTCATTCTTTATCTTGGGACTAGGTTAGGTGCATGAAAACTTCATAGGGCTTCTAGATCCTACATAATGGAAACAAAAATAGCATTTCTATCAATCAAATGATCTAGATATGTGCACTAAAAAACTTTACCTTTGATTTGGATGTTCCAAAATCAATTTCTTTCGATGAAGATGCAAATCGAAGTAGTTGGAAACCTTATAAACCCATGATCTTTTGCTCGATAACTAAACCTTAATCCTTGGCACTCAAATAGTAGGGTTTTTGAGAAGGTAGAGGCTAAAGATCTCTTTACTCTTTAGATAGTGAAAGATGAAAATTGGAAAGCCTAAATCTTGAGGGAGTATTTATAGGGTTTCCCATTAGGCTTAAGTGACTTGAGCCTATTAAGGGCTTGGGTCACTTAATCTAGTGCAAAATGGGTTCTAATTGATTAATTAACATAACAAGATTGTCAAATTAATGAATTAGCCAAATCTAATTCTAAAGTTAATTCTATTGAGATTGAGTCCCTAAAAGCAAGATATGATGTAACAAAATTAGATTTAATTGTCCCTTTACTATCCATTTGGTGTATTGACATTCCTTTGGGTATTCAACCCATGTCTCTTACATTGTACATGACTTGGGTGTATTAGGAGTTGCATAGAAGATACAAGTCATGGGTTCCTTGTGAGTAGATAAGTTGTCCACAATCAGTTCATGGATTTTGGCAATCCAATAGAAACTGTAATAGATCACCTCCTAATTGGAGGGATGACTTGTCTTAGCCATTAGGATGGGTTTCCCATGGTGAGTGCACTAGTGTATGGGATGGACACTAGACAGGACCTACGGTGAATCATGACACAAGGCTATCAATTATCATGATTCACCATACTACTATATTGCATGGACTCTTAACCTTGAGAGGATATTGAGTTTGTGCCAAAATTAACAGGAGGTTTTGACCTATGAGTGAGACCCTAAAGTGGTCATATATCCCTATGGATTGGGTCATTGTTGATGAAGGCTAATGGTAACATGTATTCTCAATATAGATACCATGATATCTCATGGGATTAAAATAATACGTCTCATTGGGTGATCCAAAGGACATGTGATCATGAAATCTATGGCCATAGTAGTTCCTTTAGTGGAATCTGACATATGGTTCGTGGAATTGGAGCATGTCATTTGATCACATAATAAGTGGGATTTATAACTCAAGGATTGAAAAGGTAATCTTGATAGGTGATGACATTACCTTGTTAGATTATAGACACCAGTTCATGGGAAGTCTGCATGCCTTACATAGTAAGTCATGGACTTGAGCACTTGGTATCTCGTTGTAATATACATAGCGTACTGGAGTGTAGTTAATTCTCTATAGTGGGATGTTGAGTCAATTTCAAAATTTGATTTTGAGGGAGCTAGTACCCTTATGGGTCTTAGTGGTCCCCATTTCGAGCACATATTCCTTGATGGTATGGTTTATGAGGGTTGAATGTTTTTAGTTCACTTTTTTGTATAAGGGCATTTTGATAACTACACAAGGTTGCATAGGGATAAGTGAGTGGTATCTTTCAACTAGGTTAATTGATTAATTAAGGTTCTATATGATTAATTAACCAATTAGCAAGCTTTTTGGGATAGATTAAGTGACCCAAGCCCATAGTGGGCTTTAGTCACTTAAGCCTAGTAGGAAACCTATAAATACCCTTTTAAGGGTTAAGGTTTCTATGTCTTGCCATTTTCTTTGTACAATCTAGAGAGAGAACCCAATCCTTCACCCTTGATATCTCCACCATCTCAGTGCCTAAACACAAGGAACAATCATTGGGTGGAAGGTCATGGTGTTTACAATATCCATTATGACTTTGGAGTTATCTACATCAATTGGATTTGATTCGGGAACATCCAGATCAAAGATATGTGACTTTATTCTCTAGATATATGATTTATGTGGTATTAGTTTTGATTTTTGAATACTTGGTTTTCTGTTGTGATATATTTAGAGAGCCTAGGATAGATTTTCATGCACCCATTGGAATCCAGGGCATGGGAACGAAGTGATTCGAGGTTCCTTTCAATTGGTATCAAAGTCCTAGAGTAGTTTCTAGCATGATAGATCTATTCTAGGTTGTGCTAACTCTGTTTTGCAAGTTGTTTTATTCATCCCATGACCCAAATGGATGAATGAATGGCAATACAATGAATATAATTGTGATTGGTTGTTATTTGTTCAATTGAATGAAATGCTTTTAATGATTTAATTGAATTTTGATTCTCTAGATTGGGCTATACACCTGACAAGGGTATTGGATTTTTATTTGATTGTAAATTTTTTTTTTTCAATAGATGGATTGTAAGCTCCTTTATAGGAGCATAGGAATTTTTATTATTGTAAAAATATCAGTTTTTTTTGTATCCATCTATGGTGACTCAAGAGAAAAGAAAGAATCTTGAAGGTTGTTTTTGAGATTCTTTGGTGTTTAAAGAAGAAAGAAGGATTCTTGGAAGTTCTTGTTTTGAGATCCATGGCTACATAGTGATGTCAACTTTAACTCAAAATTGGGGCTACCTCTCAATAGTTACTTGGAGTAAGACATATATGGATTTGAAGTTAGGAATCCAATGCTTTAAACAAATCATAATTCAGAGTTGACACAAGAGAGATATGGCCATTTAAAGCAAGATTGTGCAAAGTGCATGACAACACAATATGGGCCATTTTTAGCAAGTTTCTTAGTGCATATCACATATGGTTTTGAATATTAGGAATTCAGGAATCTAACACTTCAAATGGATCACAATTTGGAGTTGAAATGAGGGAAGTATGACCAATCAAAGCAATGTTGCACAAAGAGCATGTTGTTACGAGATTGCATACGGGTCCAATTCGTTTTGGTTATTTGGGTTGAATTTTGGGTTTCTCCTTTTTTGGCTCATTTTGGTGGCAATTAGGTCTTTTGGGTTTTCTATTTTCACTAACCTTATTTTTGGTTGCAGTGCTATTTTTGATAAATTGGATTTTATCCAATTTTTAATTACCAAATATGCAACAGGATCCCTAAAGGCCATGGGAAATATTATTTTTTAATTTTTTCATTGTTTTTATTATATGCTCTTGATTAATTGCTTATGTGGCCTCAAGACATTTTGGTATTCTTAATTGGAAATAAATTTTCATGCATTTTAAAAAATTGGAAAACTTATTTAAATTGGAATATGCATGTTTAGGAATTTTATTTTTAAAGAAAAGATTAGTTGGAAAAGACCTAAGAGCTTTCTTACCTTTTTAAAATTAATTCTTAAAGATTTTAATTTTATTTAAAATCTTCTCAAATCTTTGAGATCTCTAAGATTAAAATCTTTATTTTAAGGAAAAATTCTTATTTTTCTAAATATTTGTAAAATAATATATTTCATATTTTGCATAGGATTCCAATTTAAAGAAAATAAGTTAATTTTGGAAATTCATGACAGATAATTTATAATTAAGAAAGTTACTAAAATAAGTGTTAAAACCTAAACAAAAGTATTTTGGTATTCTTAGTAAATTTTTCTGAGAAGATTTTTCCAAAATTATTTATTTAAATTGGTTGTTGCTAAAAAGATTGTTATTTCTTTATAACTATCCGTTTATTGAACTTTAGGAGGTTTTCTTGGTCTTTCTCGATGAGAGAAGGAAAACTATACATATAGTTGGTCCTTTAGGCTCTCTTCCATATAAAGAAGGAGGAAACAGTTCTATCCGGATAGTTTATTGATAAGGAATAAGAGATCAATTCTTTTAACACATGAGTCCTGGTCTAAAAGATATATAATGGATTTGGAAAAACTCATAATAGAGAATTTATAATAAGAAGGGTTTCCAAAATATTTTTGTTCAATTCAAAATTAATTGGAATCTCATAACTTGACATTGGTTGTTTTATTGCAATATAAACACAATGAGGATGTTGTATGACTTTTTTTTTATGATAAAATAATGATTTTAGATATTTGTTTAAATTTTTTGAAGTGAATACAAATGTTCTATCTCTTGTTGAATGCCTTGTCTAAGGTGGTATTTGTTTTTTGGTTGAATAGAAAAAGCCAAAATTTTTGGCTTTTTCTATTTAGCTAAAAGTAACCTATTGATATTAACCAACATAACTAAATTGAACCTATTGATAACAAGTTTACTTTAGTTATGTTAGTTCACCTATTGATAACAATATTTTCCTTTTTCTATTCAACCAAAAACAAACACCATCTTAGTCTCTAATTTTGATACTTTTTGCTATCTTATGCATTAGTTTAACTGTAATGAGTTGTATGCATGTCTCTTGTGAATAGGTGATATTTTCCATAGACTTTTATCATTTCCATTATGTTGTATATATACCACACATGTTAGTATTAGGTATCTTATTATTTGTTATTGTAACATATTTTAACCTTCTTAATCTTAAGGAATCACACAAAAAATAATTTTTGCTATTCAGGTACACCCATCATCTTTCGTTTCTTAATTCTACATATATGCATGTTTAATGTATGAACATCTTCATGTTTAATATTGTTATTAGTTGCATTGATTGTTGTTTAATCCTTCGATTTAGATGAAATGTATGTTGTATGTTATGTTATCTAAAATAACCTTGATGTTTTATGATAGTGCTTTGAATTGTAGTCTAGGTACGCATAATATTTTCTCTTTATGTTTGTGTTTTAAAATGATTACTTGGCTTGCCTAGCATGTTCTTAGGATTTAGAAAATCACCTTAGGCTTTCCTTGTTATCCATAATCCATCAATTAATTGTCATACTTCCCTCAACTTTGTTAGTAGAGACCTTTATTTTAGGGCTTAAAGGGGTGTTACCTTTATGGTACCTTCCCAATAGGTAACTTGATCCTTGGACCTAGACTCATGTTTTTCAAAGACTTGCTTTTCCAAAACTTAAGGAGTCATATTTTATGGGGTTTTCTTGCTTATTTTATTTTCCCTTTCAAAAATAAATAAAAATTAGTGGTGACTCTAGTTTTATAAAAATATAGTTTTTTCACCTAAGAAACAAGTTTTGCCATCAAGTGGAGATGCATGTGAAAAATGCAAGTCCACAATGTAACTTAAGGATTATAGAGTTAGTCTTGAAAGGCTGATAGCTTTCCATGAGGAGATTGTATACAGTGGATAGCAAGTCACATATTTGAGCACTTGGTGTCTCATTGTAATACACATATGGTACTAGAGTGCAGTTCATTTTGTGTAGTGGGATGTTGAGTCAACTTCATAATTAGATTATGAGGGAGTCAGTATGTCCTATGGGTCTTAATTGTCCATGCTTGAGCTTATATTCCTTGATGACATGATTTATGAGGAGGTTGATTAGGTTTTTTTTTGTAGTTCACTTGTGTGTATAATGGTGTTTTAGTAATTATGCAAGATTACACAAGGGTAAGTGAACGATATTTCTAGACCGGATTAATTGATTAATTGGAGCCTTATTGGGTTAATTAAGTGACTAAAGCCATGGTGAATTCAAGTCACTTAAGCTTAGTAGAAAACCTATAAATACTCCTTTAGGGGTTAGGGTTTCTAACTTTTGTTACTTTCTTCCTATAGTCTAGAGAAAGAACCCTGGCATCCAACCCTAAGATCTCCACCATCTCAGTGCCTAGACTTAAAGAGAAGTTATTAGGTGGAAAGTTACTACATTTATGAGATCTACTACGACTTTAGAGTATTGTACATCAACTGGTATTGATTCAGGAATATTCAAATTGCAGGTATATGACATTTTTCTCTATATCTATGTTTTCTATGGTATTTTAATTATTTTTGAATACCAAGTTTTTTGCTACAATAGATTTAGAGAGTCTAGGATAGATTTTCATGCACCCTAAGGATATAGGGCATGGGAATGGAGCAATCTAGGGTTTCCTAACAGTGTTCATATTTGGTTTTACAAGAAAAAGAAAACCAAATCTTCAGGATTAAATTAATCAATTTGCAAGTCATCATATTATTTGGCCTTTAAATAATGACCCACTAATGCTAAATGTGCTCTTGTTTATATGAACCTAGACTTGTTTGTATGCCACGATTTAGCCTATGATATAAGAAAAGCTTGTATGGAAAAAATAATTAAATTTATGAAGTTGGAGCATTAATTGAACCAATATCAATTTAGATTTTTTTCATCAAAATTTTAAATTACCAAAATTTAATGAAAATATATATAAAACTAAGTCCAAATAGAATGAAAGAAAAGAATTAGTGAGATGTGAAAAAGTATACTAACATAATTGTTGGAATAAATTTTTTAGTTGATTTGGAATTCTAACTTCCTATGATTTTTTTCCTTAAATTTATCTATTTTGACATCAAATTTGACCACACTTGAATAGTTAGAAAGTATATTAAAAATTATGGAAAGCTTGTGCTTTTATTTGAAAATAAAATTAAAATTGAATCTATCCCATATAGAGATAATAAACCTAAACAATTCATAAAAATTATGGCAATGTACATTACCGTCCTACATCAACATTATACAATTTCCTATTAATGTAAATTAGTGTTATTTAAATGTTCATCCATATGTAAAGGATGTTTAAAATCATTGTTTAGATGTCAAAATTTAGATTAAGATTTGGCTTCCTAGAACTATTAAAATTCCTAAACTATTGCATGTGAGAACTTCTATGAGATCCCTATGGTCTTAATTGCCTATGCTAATATAAAAGAATAATAACCTATCCATATACACATTTAATCATTAATGCATGCGTCCAACTAAATTGATGAGAAAAGGTATGATCATAAATTTAAACTAAAGAAGCATTTTTATAAGTCATTATATTGGAAAATAGTTGCTAATCCAAAACCAAAGTCTAATGTATGTTTATGAATCAACAATTTAGGAATTTACATACTTGAGAAGCATAACTAAATTCCTTTTAATATTTCTTCACCAAGCATTGATGTTGAAAACCTGAAAACATGAAAGTATGAGTTGAAAGTTTGAGCATTATAAAAGATAGATGCTAATATATTATTAATTAAGAAATGTATGAAAGATTGTGTTTGCATATGTATACGTATACATCAACAAAGATATCTTGTGTGAAAAACCTTTTTTTGCAAATTTTCTATGAGAATAATACTAATCTTAGTACTAATTAATTCTGATATTAATAATTCTCTAATAGAATATTATGTATGAAAAAACCATGTAAGGTATTTTTTTTTCATTTTAGGACCACATCTCTATTAACCACATTGCGTCCTTCATAGACTAACCCAAAATCATTTGTGTGTAATATTAAATCAAAATCTAAACTAAAGTCCCCTACATCCATAATAAAGGCAACAAAATCATAAATCCCTAAGTTTGATAATAACATTTATACACTTAAAATTAATAAAATAGTACCTACTTTAATCTTCATTTGGATTTGCTCCCTAAACTATTTTTTTTAATAAGTCAAATAAGGGTTTTAGCCATGGTTGAGTAATTTTATTTAAAAAGAAATTTAACAAAGAAGTAAAGTCATTGTTTGCTTCTCTTAAAAAGTTGCTTAGCATATGTAGGAAGCTATTTTTGTTTGATGAAAATTTATTATATGAAAAATTTCCTTTTTAAATTGTGACTTGAGTTTCAACTTCAACTTTAATAAATGCTAAAGGTAAGAAGATGTCTCAAACAATGCCTTTATATAGTATGTTTTATAAATAAAAGTTTAAAAAAAAAAATCAAGTATAAACAACTATCATATAAATGAAAAAAAAAAATCAAACATATGTGGTTATATAATAGTTTGTAACAAATTAAATTCTCATCCTTAGTATCTACTCTATATATTAATGTTAATTTCAAAATATAGAAAAATAAATCAAGTTAATAAAAATTTTGGCAATAGAAGTCAAGTGTATTATGTGTAAACTATATAACCAAAATTTACTCTACATCTAAACCATAAATTAGAGTGCATTTTAATTAAATCAAAGTAAAATCCAAATAAAGTTTTTCATAAGAGTCCTTGAAAATGGAACATAATAAAATATATATATATATTATCAAGAACAAAGAAACTAAAAGTTTTACCTTTAAAATGACTACTTATTCTTGGAGCGTTGAAATGTGTAAACCATGTTGTTAAATGTTGCTTTCTTTAACATTCCTCTCCGGTGGATGGAAGGATGCAAGACTGCATATCAAGAGGCCAAAAGTATAAAATATTTTTAAAATGAATGATATTTTGAAATTTCTTTTTTGACTTTTGTATACTTTGTAGAAATTTAAATGACAAAATATTATTTTTCTACTTTACCTGCAATTTTGTGGAACCCTCCAAGATGGTGTTGACACTGCTTTTTTACTTTGTGGGGATGATATATATATTCTCCAATCTTCAAGCATAACTCTAAGGTCATGAACTTTATTGTCTATTCCAAAACAACAATTGGCATGCATTGTGCAAACTAGATTAAAATCTTTGCTTGGCTCACAAAATCCACCGAAATAAGTTGTATCCAAGAACCTTATTTTCAATCCAATTTGGGAAATGTAAGGATCATATTTGATCCTATTAAGCACATCTTGATCATGATTCCCTAGATAATTTACTCTTGAAGCATACCAAAACTTATAAAATTCAATTGTCCTATTGTTAGATTTCACATAAGTAAAACCTCCATTTGGCCGATTGTTGACATCATAAGGGTTTCCTATGTAAGTGTCACATGTAATTTGAAAATCGGCATCTTGGAAAAAATGTTGGAAGGGATCTTGAAACCACATAATATCAGCATCCTATAGAAAGAACTAAAATAATGGATTAGAACATGAATGTATATATTAAGAAGAAATCTATAAGAATAATGCTAAAATTTAGCCTTAAGAATTAACCTATTGATCTATCAAAACAAAGTATAATATAAATTAAATTATGAAAATATTTTATGGATGGACTATGTAGAATTATATAGATATTTCTAATTTAGGGTTCTATCACTATCTAACAAAACTATTTTACTAGGCTAATAGTAAATTTATATATATAATCCTTTACGATGCAATTAACATGGACAGGCTACTCTATCCATGCTATAGTGTTTTGAACATTACACTAAAAAAAGGAAAGAAGATAGTAAGCCATTAATATATGGGTCATTTTTTTTTTCACACAATAAACTTTCACAAATTAAGGAAAAAGAATGCATATGTAAAAGAAAGGATATGTGAAGTGTTCATTTCATTTTAACTCTTGGGATCCAACCAAAGAAGTTTGGGCTAGATGATTATTAGGTAGATCTTAAATCAATTTCTTATTACAAAGGATGGTTCTAGCACAACAAATCCTTTAAGTGCATTGTGCTCCTATCTTGGTTGGTTAACATACAGATTTCCTTTTAATACATACCAAGAAGATTGTATTTTTTTTATTTATCCAAATATGAAATTGGACCATAATGGTATAAAAATGATGTATTTAACAAATCATACATTTGACCTTCAATCTTCAATTTGTTTTGAGTCATGAAGTGCACTTCAACTCAATGACTCTTTAGTTATCATTTGTCATCATCAATTGAACCTAACTTATTAATAACTAAAACATATACTCTCATTAGAAAAAAGTAGTTCTAAAATTTATGTTGGTCATTGAAAAAAAATTAAATAAATTGTCTTGTGATGACATGTAAAAGGTAACAACTCTATGTTTCCACTCACAAAGAATGCTAATATGTGTAAAAAGTTTAATAAATTAAAACCACAAGAGCTCGATTGCACTATATATCTTAAGCAACTCAGGACCATACATGTTTAAAGCTCATGTAGATTTGTTGACATGAACGTTTAGATAGATATAGGTACAAAAGTTAGATATGGAAAGTAGTGATATTATTTACTTCCCAATTGGTTAATCTTTTTAATATGCATGTATGAAACATTTCAATAGTATAATTGCAAGTATGGAAATAGAAAGAGAATAGGTAAAAGTAATTTCTTTTATAGAAAATGAATGATCTATAGTGAATTTGATAGTAAGCCTACAAGAGGAATAACAAAAAGTTCTAAACAATATACAAACTAAATTAGAAAAAGAAAGAATGAAAGTTAAATAAGTAGAAAAAATTCAAAATTAATGCCTAAATGACAAGTAAAATAAACTTAGAAATATTATCACTCCAATTAATACCATATTCAGGAACAAAAATGAAAAGGAAAGTCATCCATTTTCCTAAGTTATGTATTAAGTTATGATCTCCATAATTATAAGAATAAGAATTTCATGACTAAGAATTTTTCCATGATTTTGGCTTGATAAAAAGATTTGAGCTCCTTTTATTATTTTTAAAATTACCAAATAACTTTAACTGAATTTTGCTAAAATAGTTTCGATTTTTTCTTCACTTCCATATGGATGAAAGTAGCAAAAAACCTCTGTATTTTGTGACAGATTCAAGCCTTTTTATCCACATATTTTCCATTTTTCCTGATCATACATGAATGAGTAGGTTGCACATGAGGTTCAGTATTGATATACATTATTATTACTTCATTTCTTAATAACTTGAACTTTTAGGTTAAAATATAATGGTTTTACAATAGTCTCTACCAACTGGTGATTCTATCCAAATATGTTTTTCAAAAACAAAAATATTTTTTTATTAAGAAAAATTGTGTAGCCTAAAAACATTATAAAGTATTATAATATAATAAAATAAAATAAAATATAAAACAAATCTTCCTAGTTTGAAAATTATAAAATAAAGAACTTACTTTTCTAAAAGCTTTGGGTGCAATCATAATGTCAAATTGTATACAAGTGATATCCTCACTTGTATATATAGTATGGTTGAAAAGTTATAAAAGTAAATCAAATTGTTGGACGGAAGATTACTTGAAGGCACATTTTAAAATTTTCCAAAAGAGTTTCTAATTCTCGAAAGGTGTGTGGTCCTTTGTAGAGTTGGGTGGAAGTCTTTAGAAAATTATGGAATACTTTAAGTAGGACAACAACTAGGAGTATCTAACATACTACAACAACTAGGAGTATCTAACATGCTCCAAAATTACAAAGATAGTGATGTAGTGTAGAAAATGTAGGAGGTTTTTAATGAGTCTCTAAAAACTCCATTATGCATTTTAAAATATTCCTTGGGGACTAGAAATAGGGGACATTCTCATTTTGATAATACTAAGGCTTGTAAGTAATAAGACTTGTAAAAATTCCTTAGTGTGATATATTCCTTCAAGTGCTTACATTTCTTCAAAATTTCTAGTGTGCTCTCTTTCTTTACTCAAATGTTTAACTTCTTTTGTTGGGAACCTTTGATATCTTTGTTTCTATACCTGGATTGTATAGTGCATTCAAATTACCTTAGCTCTCTAGATCCTATACAATTTTTAACAATCTAAGATCTAGAGAAAAGTTATTAGAAAACTTTACCTTTGATTTGAATGTTCTCAAATCAATTTTGCTTAGTAAAGATGAAGCTTGAAAAGTTCGGACGTCTCGTGCACCCAAGATCTTTTGTCCAATGAATTGAACCACAATCATGGCACTCTAAAGTGTGGGCTTTGGAAGAGATGAATCTTAGTCTCTCTCTCTCTCTCTATAGAGGTGGAAAACGACTCTCACTAAAAAGTGATAGAAACCCTAACCCCTAAGGGGTATTTATAAGGTTCCTTATTGAGCTTAAGTGACTTGGGCCTACTAAGGCTTAGGTCACTTAATCTAACCTAAAATGGGTTCTAATTGATTAATTAACTATATAGGGCCATCTAATTAATCAATTAGTCAAATCCAAAAAACCTGTTTACTATCTTTTTTGCAACCTTGCTCAATTACCAAAACACCCTTATGCATAAGAGTGAACCAAGAACCAATCCAACTCTCATAAACCATGTCATCATGCTATATGCTCTCAAAACGGGAACCAGTAGGACCCATAGAAGTACTAGCTCCCTCAGAATCCAATTTTGAAGTTGATTTAACATTCCACTAAAGAAAATCAACTACACTCTAGTATCTTATGTAAATAACAATGAAACAAAGCTTGGGTTTGTGACCTACTATCCACTGCATGTAGACTCCCTATAAACTAGTGTTCATAATCTAACAAGGTAGTGTTATCAACTATCAAGATTACCTCTCCAATCCTTAAGTTACAGATCCCATTTATTTTATGATCAATTGACATACTTGAGCTCTAAGGAGCATATGTAAAATCTCAACTAAAGGAAATGTTGTGGCCATAATCTTCTAGATCACATGTCCCTTGGATCACCCAAGGGGACACACTATCTTAATCTATGAGATCTCATGAAGCCTCTATTGAAAATACTTGTTATCACCAGCGTCCATCAACAATGACCTAATCTATAGGGATATACGACAACCTTAGGGTCTCACCCATAGGTCAAAGCCTCCTATGGACTTTGGCACATGCTTAATGTCCTCTCAAGGTTAAGAGTCCTTGTAAAATAGTAGCTTGGTGATATTAGGATAGAGCCCTTAACAACATGATAGTATGTAATAAACATGTACATTTTTATCATTTATTTAATAAAGTTTCAGTTCACTTTTATCTATCTTATTTCTATGCATTATATCTTGTAAGCACTCCAACCTACATTTTTTTTTTTGCATTGTATGTGACTTAGGTGCATTAGGAGTTGCATGGAAGATCCAAGTCACGGGTTTCTTTCAAATAGATGATTAGTTCACAACTAGTTTATAAGTCTAGGAAAACCCTAAGAGGTTATAGTGTACCACCTCCTAATTGGGGAGATGATTGATCTTGGCTATCGAAATGAGTTTCCCATGATGTGTGCACTAGTTAGTAGTGGCTTTGACCTATGGGTGAGATCATAATCTGATCATACATTCCCTATGGATTGAGTCACTATTGATGAAAGTTGCTAGCAATATGTATTCTCAATAGAGGCACCATGATATCTCATGGGATTGAGACAATGTGCCCCTTTGAGTGATCCTAAGGAGGTGTGTTCATGAAAACTATGGTCATAGTAGTTTCTTAAGTAGAATTTAACATTATACTCTTAGAGAGCTAAGATATGTTAATTGAAAACACAATAGGAAGATCTGTAACTTAAGAATTATAAAGGTGGTCTTGAAAGGCTAATAGTTTTCACCTTGTTTGACTACAGATACCAGTTCATAGGGAGATTGAATGCAATAGATTTACTAGTCACATACTTAAGCATATGGTGTTTTGTTGTTATTTACATAGGATACTAGAGTTAAGTTGATTCTATATAGTGGAATGTTTAATCAACTTTAGAATTGGATTATAAGGGAGTCAGTACTCCTATGGGTCTTAGTGATTCTCGCTCTGAGCTCATATACCTTGTTAGCACGAGTTATGAGGGTCGGATTGGCTTTAGGATCACTTTTGTGTATAAGCGTGTTTTGGTAATTGCATAAGATTTCACATGGGTAAGTGAACAAGGTCTCTAGCTTGGGTTAATTGATCAATTAGTAGGTCTTCTAGGGTAATTAATCAATTAGGACCTATTTTAGGGCTAAATTAAAATATCTAAGCCCTTGGTGGGCTTAAGTCACTTAAGCCCACTAGAAACCCTATAAATACCCCCATAAAGGTTAGGATTTCCATGAATTTTTCTATAGAGTCATCTTCCACCTTCACACACACACACACACACACACACACACACACACACAGAGCCATAGCCTTCACCCCCCTTTCATCCTCATCGAAAGTGTGTCAAGATCATGATTTGAGACATCAGACAAAAGGCTCCGAGTTTACAACACTTTCTATGACTTCATTCTTCATCTTCATTGCATGGAATTGATTTAGGAACATTTAAATCTTAAGTGTGATTTTTGTTAGCATATTATGCATAGGATTTAGAAAAGCCTAGGATAGTCAAGAATGTTCCTAACCTAATCCAAGCTTAGGAAATGAAAAGATTAAGGATTTTCTCATCAACTAGTATTAGAGCCACAGGTTAGGAAGCTTGCTAGAACTATTCTAGGATGTGCTAACTCATTATTTTTATCATTCTTGCTAACTTTTGGGAAGTATGAAAGCAATCTGAAGCATCACAAAGTCATCGTGCATGGTATCCTATTAGAAAAAAGAAGTTTTTGTAGAAAATAATTGTTGGAAAACTCAAGAACTAGCTCTTGGGTTTTGGAAATCTGCAATAACACTTAAGTATTAGGATTAATGCTCAAGTGCCTCAAGCGATCAAGTGGTGCATCCAACACTAGGACCAATTGAGTTGTGCATGTAGCGATAATAAGCTGCATCCAACGATGACGTCATATCCAGTGTGCCAAAAGTGCTTCAAGTGTCCTTGAAA
This sequence comes from Vitis riparia, assembly GCF_004353265.1. Lineage (NCBI taxonomy): Eukaryota > Viridiplantae > Streptophyta > Magnoliopsida > Vitales > Vitaceae > Vitis > Vitis riparia. The sequence continues at coordinate 1,102,354 of NC_048447.1, forward strand.
ATTTTTAGTAGCTCGAGTGTTCATGATAGTTGTTTGGTAGTATAGGTATTTTGGACTTTTGTAAATGCCACTAACCATTTTTTTTTTTTTTGTAGGTACAATTTGGTATTTTTGGATTTTGGTAATCCAATTATTAAGTTACCAAATTAGTAATAAAATCCCTAAGTTACCAAATTATGCTTATATTTTATATACTACATGTGTTAGGAAATATTTGGAAAATATTTTATAACATTTTCAAAATGGTAATTTTGGATTTTCTTAAAAGAAAAAATTCTTAAGAGATATTTTCCCATTATTATTTATTTAAGGAATAGGTTGTTGCTAATTAGGATTTCAAATTCCTTTTGGAACTTTCTTTATTTGGGATAAGTGGTCCTCTAGGCTCTCCTCCCCCCTTTAAGACACCTAAATTAGTCCTCCAGGCTCTCCTCTCCCTTAGAGAAGGAGGAAATTGTTTTATTTGAAAAGGAAAGTTCAAGGATAAGAAATATGAAAGCTATCCCTTTTTGGCATAGGAGTTTTGATTCAAGTATTAAATAAAACTTTTGAAAATTTTCATGACAGATAATTTATTCTAAAATGTTTACCAAAATGATCTTAAAGTCTCTCTTCCAAAATATTAAGTGGGAGTGGGTCATAGTTACCAAGCCCACAACCTCCAATATCAAGCCCATCTTGATTTTGGGCCCATCACCATCCTAAAGATGGGGTGACCCAAGGAATCAAGGGATATAAACTATCCTAAAAGGATAAGACTGTACATGTTTGTAGTGGAAGTAGCCTATCCTAAAGTTGAAACTCTTCAATTGGTGACATTGATATCAAGGATCTTTGTTACACATTTAACTTAGATATAAAGTGTAGAATCACCTAAAGTGGTCCCACTTGCATGTGCTAAGGATTGAACACAAAGGTATGTTAATCAATGCCTTAAGATAACCTTTAGAGATTTAAGGCAAGTTGATTAATTAGAGAGGGTCGCTACTTAGTAATAAGAGTCATGAACTGCCTTTGATCATTAGGATACTAGGATACCTTGCATGGATATATGTAGTTTGAGAGCTCTAAAGTTTTGCTAAATTAATTACTATATTTTACCTTGAGAGTGCTTAGTTCTTTATCAATGCATGGAATTCTTTTGTTTATTACAAGAATCATGTCTTATAACCCTGTCACCCTTATTCTCACTGATAATAAGTTGATTGAACCTAATTATATTGACTAGAAAGTTGAAATGGGTAACTTAAGAGGTTGCTCCACCCATTCCCAATGAGTTTTCTACATAGGAAGAGAAAAATGATCATTCCTAGTGGCAAAGACAAATGAGAAGGCTCGTTGTATCATACTTGGGTCTCTCAATAATGTTTTGCAATAGCAACACATGGACATTGTCACTACTTATGAGATTCTCTTTAGCCTGCAAGAGATGTTTAGTGATAAAGGCAAGCTAGCTAGGCAAGTTGCTCTAAAGACCATCATGAGCACCAATATGATAAAAGGAGCTGAAATCATTTGATTTGTATGATTGCACTCTCTAACAATATGATCCTAAAGACCTTATCGGACTCCATCAAGCAGTTTAAGCTTAATTATAATATGAATAAGTCAATGATGAGCTTGGCTGAACTAATGAAGGAACTCCATATGGTTGAGGGGATTCTTAAAGATTCTAAGGGTGTTCACATGGCAATGAAAGATTCTTCGGGTTCTTCTTGTATTAAGAAGGGGAATTTTTTTTTCAAGAAATCCAAACAGGGAAAGAACAAGACTAGGAAATGAAAGAGCAAAGGTAAGAGCAAGTGTTTCATCTTTGGTAAGAAAGTCCACTTGAAGAAGGATTGTCCTAATTTCCTAAGGAAAAAGTAAGGTATATCACACTCACTTTTAGTTGAATCATGTTTAGTGGTGGATTCCACCAACTCTTAGTGGATAGATTCCAAGACCACTAACCATATAAGTAATTCATTATAGGGGTTTCAACTAAGGAGAAGGTTGAATGAGAGAGAGATGTACCTAACTTTAGCATCTATGCTAGGATAGTTGTGCAAGAAGTAGGAGATATTATCTGAGTTTTTATGAATCTGAATTTAGAAAGAATTTGATCAATTTCTAGTTTAAATAAATGTTATTTCAATAAAAAAATATTTCTATTAGAAAGAATGATTCACTTATTTGCTCAGGTATATTGGTTGACAATCTTTTTCATATTACTCCTATATCATTGTTATATGTTCTTGATCATATCTTACTTAAGAGAAAAGTACCTAGCACTAATCAGACCTATCTATGACATCTACACTTAGGTCATATTAATTTAAATAGGATCTAAAGACTGGTCAAGTCTGGAACATTGCCCTCATTAGTTCTAGAAGATCTTCCAGTCTGCTAATCTTATATAGAAGGTAAAATAATCAAGAGGCTCTTTACTTCTCAAGAGGTTAGAGCCAAAGAATGTATGAAGTTAGTGCACACTAATGTGTGTGGACCTTTTAATGTCCAAGCACGTGGTGGGTATAAGTATTTTGTCACCTTCACAGATGATTACTCTAGGTATGGTTATGTTTACCTTGTGCATAGGAACTCCTATGTCTTATCTAAATTCAAGGAATTTAAGGCAAAATCCAAAAAACAATTAGGCAAACACTTTGAGGTACTTCAATATGATCGAAATGGAGAATACCTGTTTAGTGAGTTTAATTCTTTCCTTAAAGAGCATGGGGTTATATCGTAGTTGAGTGCCCTTAGAACTCCACAACAATATGGAGTAGCAGAAAGAAGAAATCAAACTCTTACGGATATGGTGAGTTTTTCAACACTTCCTGCATCCTTTTAGAGATATGCCTTAGAAAGTGTAGGGTATCTTCTTAATCTAGTTCCATCTAAATCAACACCCTCGACTCCTATGGATATGTGGATAGGATGTAAACTAGTTTACACCATGTTCGCATATGGGGGTGCCCAATACATGTACTGAAACCAAAGGTAGATAAGTTGGAACCAAGATCAGAAGTTTGTCAATTTGTTAGGTATCCAAAAGGTCCTAGGGGTTATTACTTTTATAGTCAGGTCAACCAAAAGGTATTTGTGAATATAAAGGCCAAATTTATGGAAGATGGCTATATAATGAGTAATAAGGTTAAGAGTGAGGTTGATTTGACAACATAAGATAAGACTCCCACAACATCACAAAATACTATGGATCCAATACCAACCATTCTTGTTTCTAGTACATTGGTGCCTCGCTATAGTAAGAAGGTTTTTATACAACTAGATCAATTCATGTATTTAGGAGAGTCTTTTGAGGCCATTCTAGAGGACGAAGCAATGAGCAATGCGGACACATATCTTTGGCAAAAGGCGATGGGGGTATAATTAGAATTTATGTATTCTAACTAAGTCTGAAAACTTGTAGAAGCACCTAAATGGATAAAACCCATAGGGTGCAAGTGGGTCCACAAGAGGAAAATGGGAGTAGATAGAAAGGTTGAAACTTCTAAGGCTAGATTTGTAGTGAAGGGTTATAAATCAGAAACCTGGTTTCGACTATGAGAAGACCTTCTCATCGGTATCCAAGCTAAAGTCCATCAGAATACTCCTATCCATTGCAACACATCTCGATTATGAGATATGACAATTGGATGTCAAGACTATATTCTTTAATGACAATCTTGATGAGCATGTATATGATGCAACCAGATAGTTTCATAGCAAAGGACCAAAATAATATGGTATGCAATTGCATAAATCCATTTATGGATTAAAAAAATCATCTCACTCATGGAACAAATGTTTTAATTAGCTAGTCAAGTCCTTTGACTTTAATCAAAATAAGGATGGTTCAAGGTTTAGGGAAGCATGGTGGTCTTTATGGTTTTATACATTGATGACATTTTACTTATTGGTAATGATATAGGACTATTGTCATAAGTCAAGATTTGGTTATCTACTTAGTTCTAAATGAAGGATTTGGGAGAAGCATAGTAGATTCTTGGGATTAAGGCCCTTAGGGAGCATAAGAATAGGAAACTAAAGTTGTCTCAAGCTACCTACATAGATAAGCTTTTGGTCAAGTATGTGATGCTGGATTCTAGAAAGGTTTGTTACCTTTTAGGCATGGAATTTCTCTTTTTCAAGATTAGTGTCTTAAGACACCTGAAGAGAAAGAGCACATGCAAGCAATACCCTATGCCTCCACAATAAGTAACCTTATGTATACAATGATATGTACTAGACCAGATATTTTCTTTGTAATAAGTATGGTGAGTAGATACTAGTCAAATCCAGCTCTAGAACACTAGACAATTGTCAAGCATATACTCAAGTATCTTAAGAGAACGAGGGATTATATGTTTGTGTTCTAGAGTGATGAGTTAGTACCCAAAGGAAATACAAATTCAAACTTCCATTTTGATAAGAATTTTCATCAGTTTACCTCTAATTTTGTTTTTACTTTTGAGAATGCGACTATTAGTTGGAGAAGTGTGAAACACTCTTGCACAACTAACTCCACTATGGACGTTGAGTACATTATAGCTTCTAAAGCAGCAAAGGAAGTTGTTTGGCTTAGGACATTCCTCATGGAACTTAGGGTTGTTCCCTTGGTTGTATAACCCATGATACTATTTTATGACAACAGTGGAGTTAGTTATGACATAGTCCAAAGAACCAAGAAACCACCAAAAGATAAACACATTGAGAGGAAGTACCACTTGATTTGTGAGATAGGTCAAAGGGGTGATGTAGTGGTTGAGAAAATACCTTTTATGGATAACCTAGTAGATTTTTTCCAAGATATTGACAGGAAGAGTCTTTGATGGTCATAGGGATAGCATAGATGTTAGATGCGTACCTAGTATGCTTTAGAGGCATGATGCTTTGAGGGTTGGTAGGAGAATGTTAGGATAAAGCTCTTCAAAGCATGACATGATGCAATAAACATGTGGATTTTATTATTTATTTAATAAAGTTCTAGTTCACTTTTATCTACCCTATTTCCATACATTATATCTTGTAAGAACTCTGATTTGCATCTTTGACTTAGGCGTATTAAGAGTTGCACAAAAGATCCAAGTCATGAGTTTTTTTTTGCAAATAGATGATTTGTTCACAGTTGTTTAGGTTTAGGATACCCATAAGAGGCTATAGTGTACCACTTCCTAATTGGAGGGATGGTTGGTCTTGGCTATCGAGATAAGTTTCCCATGGTATGTGCAGAAGTGTGATGGTTACACATTAGATAAGACCTACGATGAGTCATGACTTAAGGCTATCAAGTAGTCATGACTTCACCAAACTACTTAATTGTGTTGTCTCTCAACCTTGAGAGAATATTGAGATTATGCTAAAGTTAAGAGTGGTTGTGATCTACATGTGAGATCATAAAGTGAGATCATAATCTGATCATATATTCCTTATGGATTGGGTCACCATTGATGGAAGCTGGTAGCAATAGGTATTCTCAATAAAGGTACCATGATATATCATGGGATTGAGACAATGTGTCCCCTTGGGTGATCCTAAGGGGGTGTGTTTATGAAACCAATGGCTAAAGTAGTTCCTTAAGTGAAACTTTACATTATGTTCTTGGAGAGCTTAGATATGTCAATTGAATACATATTAGGAGGATCTATAACTCAAGGATTGTAAATGTAGTTTTGAAAGGCTGATTGCTTTCACCTTGTTAAACCATAGACACCATTTCATGGAGAGACTAAATGTAATGGATAGTAGGTCATGAACTTAAGCACGTGGTATATCATTGTTATTTACATAAGATACTAGAGTTCAGTTGATTCTTTGTAGTGGGATGTCTAATCAACTTTAGAATTAGATTATGAAGGAGCTAGTACTCCTATAGGTCCTAGTGGTCCCCGCTCTATGCTCATATACCTTATTGGCACAAGTTATGAAGGTCAGATTAGCTATAGGTTCACTTTTGTGCATAATGGAATTTTGGTAATTACGTAAGGTTTCATAAGGGTAAATGAACAAGGTCTTTGGATTGGTTTAATTGGTTAATTAGTAGGCTTTATTGGTTTAATTAATCAATTAAGACTTATTTTGAGTTAGATTAAGTAATCCAAGCCCTTAGTGGGTTCAAGTCACTTAAACCCACTGGAAACCCTATAAATAACCCCCGTAGGGGTTAGGGTTTCCATGGCTTTTTCTAGAGAGCCGCCTTCCACCTCTAAATAGAGAGAATCACAATCTCTGCCCTCTCTTTCATCCCTATTGGAAGTGTGTTAAGATCAAGCTTCGAGTAATTAGGTGAAAGACTTTGCGTTCATAAGACTTCCTATGACTTCCATCTTCATCTTCATCACGTGGAGTTGACTCAAGAACATCTGAATCTTAGGTATGATTTTCATTTTCTTATTGTAAATTGATATAAAATTTAAAAATGCGAATTTTCATTGTGCATAGAATTTAGAAATGTCTAGCATAGTCAAGCATGTTTCTAATTTAATTCGGGCATGGGAAATAGAGAGATCTAGGATTTTCCCATAAGGTAAATCATGACAACTAATAGTCTTACATCATGGTTCATAGCGGGTCTAGTCTAGTACACATCACATGTAGTAGTGCACTTACCATAGGAAAACCATCCCGATGACCAAGACAAGTCATCCCTCTAATTAAGAGGTATTGCACTATAGTCTCAAGTGGATTGCTCAAATCCATGAACCGATTGTGATGAATTATTGTGGACAATTCATCACTCTACAAGGAACCCATGACTCGGATCTTTTGTGCAACTCCTAATGCACCTAAGTCATGTATAATACAAGTGATATGGCCATGTATGCTCAAATAACCAATTAATGTAAATGGGATAATAAAGGGAAACCAAGAAGCATAAATAAATAAATGTATAAATGAATCTCTATCTGTTACATCATGTCATGCTTTCTAGGGCTCAATCGTAACAAACTCCCACTAGCCTTAAAGCATGTTGGGAACACATTTGATACCTAAGCTATCCCTATGACCATCAAAGACTCTAGTAGATAAAGTCTTCATAAAGGGATCTGCAGGGTTCTTTGCAAAAGCAATCTTCTCCAAAGTCATATCTCTTCTCATTACTATCTCATGTATCAAGTGATACTTCCTCTTAATGTTCTTACCATTTTGGTGGTTTCTTGGTTCTTTAGACTATTTCACCACCTCACTATTATCACAAAACAATATTGGGGGCATACAACCAAGAAAACTACCCCTAGTCCAATTAGAAACTTCTGAAGACAAATAACTTCCTTTGTTGCTTCAAAAGTAGCAACATACTTAGCTTCTATAATGGAGTTAGCAATATAAGATGCTTCACACTTCTCTAACTAGCAGCCTCACCTCATAGAATGAGCAGAAAACTAGAGGTAGACTTATAAGAGTCTTTATGAGACTGAAAGTCTAAATTTGTATACCCAAGGGATAAAAACTCATTGCAATGATACACCAATATATAATAATCCCTCATTCTTTGAAGATACTTGAATATATGCTTGATTGTCATCCGATGCACCATGCTTGGATTGGACTAATATCTACTCACCATCCCTACAAAAAAGCAAATATCTGGTTTAGCACATAGCATCACATACATAAGGCTACCCAGTATAAAAGCATAGGTTACTACCTTTATGTGATCTTTCTCCTCAATTATCTTAGGACACTAATTTGAGAAAGGGGCATTCCATGCCTAAAAGGTAGCAAACCCTTCTTGGAGTCTTGCATCACATACTTGACCAAAAGATTTTCAATATAGGTGGCTTAATACAACACAATCTTCCTATTCTTGCAATCCCAAAAGACCTTTATCCCAAGAATATATGGTGCCTCACCATGATCTTTCATCTGGAACTAAGTAGATAACCAAATCTTAATTGATGACAATAACCCTATAACATTCCTAATTAGTAGAATGTCATCAACATACAAGACCAAAAGCACCGCCATGCTTTCTTGTATCTTCTTTCACGAATAAGGCTCATCCTTGTTTTGATCAAAATTAAGAGTCTTGATCGCCTGATCAAAACACCTATTCCATGAGCAAGATGCTTGCTTTAATCCATAAATGAATTTATGCATCTTACACATAAGGTGTTCTCGGCCCTTTGTTATGAATTCATCTGGTTGCATCATATAAATGCTTTCTTCAAGATCACAATTCAAGAACATTGTCTTGACATCCATTTACTATATCTCACAATCGAAATGTTCCAGAATAGATAAGAGTATTCTGATGTATTTGGGCATGGCTACTATTGAGAAGGTCTCTTTATAGTCAGAACCAGGTTTCTAATTATAACCCTTCACAACCAATCTAACCTTATACATCACAACCTTTCCATCTACCCCTCTTTTCTTCTTGTAAACTCGCTTACACCCTCTGGGTTTTGTCCCTTTTGGTGCTTCTATAAGATCCTATACTCTATTAGAATACATAGATTCTAACTTTGCCTACATAGCTCTTTGCTAAGGAATAACATCATAATTGCTTATTACTTTATCATAATTTATAGGATCGGTCTCATGTTTCTTTGGAATTATCTCGAAGGACTCTCCCAAATACATGAACCTGTCTGGTTATATAACAACCCTCCTACTATGACAAGGCACTAGTATGCTAGAATTGGCTAGAATGATAGGTGTAGGAACCTTTAGACCCATAGTAACCTGTGCTAATGTGGGAGTGTCTTCAAGTGTCCTCTAATCTATATCACATTTTGTCCTATTACTTATCATATAGTCATTTTCCAAAAATCTGGAATTTGTATTAATAAATACCTTCTAGTTGACTTGATTATAAAAGTAATGTCCTCTCATTCCTTTTGAATAGCCTACAAACTGACATACCTCATATCTTTCTTCCAACTTGTCTATCTTTGATTTCAACCCATGTGTTGGGTACTCTTAAATGTGAATGTGTTGGAAACTAAGTTTATGACCTTTTCACATGTTTGTGAGAGTTAAAGGTACCAACTTGGAAGGTAATAGGTTGAGAAGGTAACCAATAGTATTTAAGGCACATTCCTGAAAGGATATAGGAACTTATTAGAAACTCATCATTAATCTCACCACATCCATTAATATTCGATTTCTTTTTTACACTACTCCATTTTTTTTCTTTTTTTATGGAGTTCTAGGTGCACTCAATTGGGATATAATCCCATGCTCTTTGAGGAAAGAATTAAACTAATTAGACATGTAATCACCACCTCGATCAAATTGAAGTGCTTGGATACATTTACCCAATTGGTTTTCCGATTTTGCCTTAAATGCAATGAATTTGTCCAAGGCATCTACTTTCTACAGATTAGGAAAACATATCTAAACCTAGAGTACTCCTCTGTAAACATGATGAACTACTCATGCTCTCCTTGTGTATGGACATTAAAAGGCCAATGCATGTCAGTATACACTAACTCCAAACATTTCTTAGATCTATATTCTTTAGTAGTAAAGGGCCTCTTTGTCATTATACCTTCTATATAGGGTTTACAAAATGGAAGATCCTCTTGAATCAAGGATGGTAAAATTTCATACTTAAACCATCTTTAGATCCTTTTTAAATTAATGACTTGGGTATAAGTGTTAAAGCTATGTTTGATTAGTGTTAGGTTCCTTTCTTTTCCATGAGATATGATAACTCACATTACTTGGCAAAACAGATAATGGAGAAACACAATAAAGACTATCTATCAATGATCCTGAGCATATAAATGAATCATTTAATTTCTAAAAACTTATTTACTATACAAAAAAAAAATGAATAATTCAGTTTACATACACTAGAAACAGAAATCAAATTCTTCCTAAACTCAAGAACATAAAGACAATCTTTTAAAACTAGAAGACTATTATTAGATAAGGGTACCCACTACCCGCATAACAACTCTTACTTTAGAAGCTAATGTTAGGTACATATATTTAACATTTTTCTTAGTTGAAACCCTTGTAATGAATTACAAACATGATCAGTGGCTCCAAAATCTATCCATAGAGAATTAGTGGAATCTAACACTAAACATGATTTGGCTAGAAGAGAATGATGCATACCTGATTGTCTCTTTAGGAATTTAGGGCATTCATTCTTCCAGTGGCCTTTTAGACCTCAAAGGAAACAATTACCTTGACCCTTGCTTTTCTTCTTCTTCCCCTTGCCCTTGAACTTTCCCTTATACTTAGTGGACTCTATAGTGTTCTTCTTTTGGATAAACAAATCTAAAGAACTCTTCATTGTCATATGAAGACCTCTTTGGTCCTTAAGAATCCCCTTAATCATTTGGAGTTCCCTCATCAGTTTGATTAAGTTTATTACCATCTTATTCATATTATAGTTGAGTTTGAATTGCTTAAAAGAATTTGGCAAGGTCTTTAAAATCATGTCAACCTAGGTTTCCCCATCAATCTTAGCTCTAAGGATCTCCATCTCATTAAAGAGTCTAATCATATGAATTATATGATCTCTAACGGGAGTTCCTTTTAACATCTTAGTATCCATAATAGCCTTAAGAGCAACTTGCCTATCTGACCTACCCTTGCCACCAAATATCTAATGGAGACTAATAAGGATATCATAAGTTGTTAGCATAGATACATGTTGATGTTGCAACACGTTATCTAAAAACCCAAGTATAATACACTTGCTCTTTTGATTTGCTTTCTGCATACTATGATAATTGTCCTTCTTCTCCTGAGTGGAAGTTCATTAGGAGTAGAAGGAACAATTTCCTAAGTTAACCATTTTAGCTCCTCTAAAGTGAGTATTATGTCTAAATTCCTTTTCCAATCCACATAATTTGGTCTAATCAACTTATTAGTAGTGAGAATAAGATTAATCAAATTATAAGACATGATATTTGTAATAGAAATAAAACCATGCATTAATTAATTGAGTATACACAACAAACTGGTAATTAGTTTAGCAAAAATGTAGTGCTCTCAAACTACATATCCTTTTGTAAGATATCTTAATATCATAAGAATCAAGCCTACTTGAGGCAGGTTATGACCTTATTACTATTTAAAGACCCCCTTAGATTGATTTCCTGCCTTAACCAAGAATGGTATCCAAATGCAAGATTAATATTCCTTTTTATTTTACCCATGGACTATGCAAGTGGGATCGAGTGAGGTTATTTGACCACTTCATATCCAATGTTAAGTGTATAACCATTGTCCTTGAGCTACCAATGTTACCAAGTTGTGGGGGTGATTACTCCCACTATAGACATGTTAAGAGTTGTCCATAAGAAGAGTCCATGTCCCTTGATTCCTAGGGCCTAACCCACTGTGGGGGTCATGATGAACTTAAATCAAGATGAACTCGACAGTGGAGGTTGTGGACTTTGCTAAGGTCTTCTCCCACTTAATCTTTTGAAAAGAGAGACTTTTAGTAATTCTAATAACATTTCTTAAAATAAATTCTCTATCATGATATTTTTTAAATCTGTTATTTACTTCTTAAACTGAGACTCCTATGCTAAAAGAATTGTTTTCTTATTCCTCTATCCTTAGATTATCCATATACAAAAACATTTCCTCCTCTCAAGGGCTGAGGGGGGGAGCCTAGAGGACCAATAATAGGTGTAGTTCTCTTTCTCTCAAGCAATGAAAGCATGGAGAACCACCTATCCAACCAAGTGGATAATCCAAAAAGGAATAACAATATCTTCTAACAACAATTAGTTTAAAGAAAAATAACCTTGGAAAAAACTTCTCATGAAAATTTATTTTCCTTAAGAAAAATCCAAAATTAATTTTTTAATTTATTATTTATTTATTTAACACATACTAGATAAAAATATAGCATAAAATAAATACTAAAATAATAAACTGCTTCCCATGGCCTTAGAGATTCTATTACATAAAATGGGTAACCCATTTGGATAAAAAAATCCAAATTTATAAATCTTATATCTGCAACCAAAAATAGGGTTAGTTACTTAAAAACCCTAATCTATTTCAAAGATCTCAATTTGCTAGTTTTAGTCGTTGTCATTTCCTTACTTCCAATCTATTGTCACTTGCGCTTGAGCACCTAAATGCCTAAGAAATTTTGAGGACACTAGAAGCAACTTACCACTGCTAAAAACACCACTTGATTGCTCATATCGCTTGAGTATTGTAAATGATTGCTCGAGTACCCGAGCCTCTCAAGTGCTAATCTCAACACTCGAGCATTGTATCCCTTTCCTGCATACCCGAGGCTGTTTCTTTAATTTGTATATTCTACATAAAAAACTTACCTCGGTCAGAATGGGATAATAATAATAATAATAATAATAATAATAATAATATTATTATTATTATTATTATTAATATTTTACATCACAAAAATCCTACGCATCCTAAAAATCCTACACCCCATTAATGGAGTTTATAACCAATCTAATAAAAGAGAGATTTTTACAACCAAGAAAAAATCCTATGCTCCTAAACACAGAGCTTACAACCCATTCTAGGAAAAACAAACAATCCAATCATAATTATAACCATCATATTATATAGAAAACCCACATATATTCATTCCTAGAGTGATGAGATGAAAAACAAGCCCTACAAAATAGAGTTAGCTCACCTTAGAGTAGATCAAACATGTAAAATCCTCTCCCAGGGATACCAATTACTAGGAACCCTAGATATATCTATTCCCATACCTTAGATCGTATAGGTGCATGCAAACTACCCTAGGGCACTAGATCCTATGCAACAAAAGCAAAAATAAAAATTTTAACAATGTACGATCTAGAGAAAAGTCAGTAGAAAACTTTACCTTTGATTTGAACATTTCCAAATCAATTTTGCTTAGTGAAGTGAAGTTTGAAAAGTCTGGAGGTCTCATACACCCAAGATCTTTTACTCTATGACTTGAACTACAATCTTGACACTCCAAAGTGTGAGCTTTAAAATTGAAGAATCCTAGGCTCTTTCTTTCTGTCTAGAGGTGGAAGACGACTCTCACCAAAAAGTGATGGAAACCTTAAACCCTAAGGGGTATTTATAAGATTCCCCTACTAGGCTTAAGTGACTTAAGCCCACCAAGGCTTAGGTCACTTAACCTAGCCTAAAACGGGTTCTAATTGATTAATTAACCACACAGGAACATCTTATTAATTAATTAGCTCAATTAGAGAACTTGTTCACTATCTCTTATGTAAACTTGCATAATTACCAAAATGTTCTTATTCACAAGAGTGAACCAAGAGCTAATCCAATCCTCATAAACCTTGTCATCATGGTATATGAGCTCAGAGTAGGGATTATTGGGACCCATAAGAGTACTGGCTTCCTCATAATCTAATTTTGAAGTTGATACAACATTCCACTAAAGAGAATAAACTACACTCTAGTACCCTGTGTAAATAACAATGAGACGAAGTTTAGGTTTATGACCTACTATCCATTACAAGCAAACTTCCCAAGAACTAGTGTATATAATCTAACAAGGTAGTGCTATCACCTATCATGATTACCTCTCCAATCATTGAGTTATAGATCCCACTTATTATGTGATTAATTAACATATTTAGGTTCTAAGAAGCATATGCCAAATTTCCACTAAAGGAAATGTTATGACCATAGTCTTGTAGATCACATGTCCTTTGGATCCCCTAAGGGGACACATTGTCTCAATCCGTGAGATATCATAGTGCCTCTATCAAGAATACTTATTGCAACTAACCTCCATTAATAGTGACCTCATCCATAGGGATATATGACCACCTTAGGGTCTCACCCATAGTTCAAATCCTCTTGTTGATTTTGGCATAAACTCAATATCCTCTCAAAGTTAAGAGTCCATGCAGTATAGTAGCTTAGTGAATCATGACAATTGATAGCCTTATGTCATAATTCACTATGAGTCCAATTTAGTATGTATCACATGCATTAGTGCACTCACCATAGGAAAACCATCCCAATGACCAAGACGAGTCATCTCTTCAATTAGGAGCTAGTGTACTACAGTCTCAAATGGATTGCCCAAATCCATGAACCGACTATGGACAACTCATCACTCTAAAAGAAACCCATGGCTTGGATCTTTTATGCAACTCTTAATGCACCTAAGTCATGTACAATAGAAGTGATGTGAGGCATGTATGCTCAAATAACCAATTAATGCAAATGGGATAATAAAGGGAAATGAAGAAACATAAATAAATAAATTTATAAATGAATCTCTATCGGTTACATCACGTCATGCTTTCTAGGGCTCAATCCCAACATCTTCATTGTTTAAACATTTTCTAGTATATATTAGAAAACTAACTTAGAAATATTAAGCGAACATAAGTTTTCTAGGAGTGCTACTAGTGACATTCTTAGAAGAGGCCTAAGTTCATTATAAGGTGTATTAAAGCATGGTTATGATGCATTCTTATGATCGAGGAAGGAAAGAAGCATGTTGAAAGTAAAAAATAGAATAAAAATTGACATTTAGCAATCTAATCTAGGGGAAGAAGATCGAGATTGAGAAGAAGACAAAAATATAAGTCTTGTGATTCCATTTCCAACATGGAGATAAGGCTTGCAAATGTGGAGTTAGCCATGGTGGACATGTGAGAAATGATGGACTTGTTGTTGGCATCTTAGATCTAACCAACGATAGCAATACTAAATTTTCAAAAAATTGATTTTTAGGGTTAAAGAACTAACCTTTAGGTTTGGATGTTCCTAAACCTTAAATTTCAAGTGTTGAAGGTGAACTCAAAGTTGTTGGAAGTCTTGTAAACCCATAATCTTCCGCCTAATGACTCAACCTTGTTTTTGACACACTTTTAGTGAGGAAAGAAGAGTAGAGGCTATGGCTCTCTTTTTCTCTTTGGATGCTGGAAGACAAAAGTGATGGAAACCCTAACCCCTATAGGGTATTTATAGGGTTCATAACTAGGCTTAATTGACTTGAGCCCACATGAGTTTAGGTAACTTAATTTAGCCTAAATTGGTAATAATTGATTAATTAGCCTCATAGGCCTACTAATTAATCAATTAGCCCAATCCAAAGACCTTGTTCAATTACCTCTCTTCAACCTTGCATAATTACCAAAATGACCTTATGGATAAAAGTGAACCTAGATCTAATCTGACCCTCATAACTTGTGTCAATAGGGTATATAAGCTAAGAGTGGGGACCACTAGGACCCATAAGAGCACTGGCTCCCTTAGAATCCAATTCTAAAGTAGATTCAACATCCCACTATAAAGAATCAACTGAATTCCAATATCCTATGTAAATAACAATAAGACATTGTGTGCTCAAGTTCGTGACCTATTATCCATTGTTTTTAGTCTCACCATGAATTGGTATCCATAGTCTAACAAGGTGAAAGATATCAACCTTTCAAGACTACCTTTACTGTCCTTGAGTTACAGATTCTCCTATTGTATGTTTAATTGGCATGTCTTAGCTCTCAAAGAGGTTGTGTCAAGTTCTACTTAAAGAACTACTATGACCATAGTTTCCATGAACACACCTCCTAGGATCACCTAAAGGAACACTCTGTCTCAATCCCATGAAATATCATGATACTTTTATTGAGAATACCTATTGCTATTGGTTTCCATCAATTGTGACCCAATCCATAGGGAATATGTGATCAACTTATGATCTCATATGTAGGTTAAAATAATTGGTAACTTTAGCACAAACTCAATATTCCCTCAAGGTTGAGAGACAACATAATAAAGCAGCTTGGTGAGGTCATGACTACTTGATAGTCTTAAGTCATATCTCACCGTAGGTCTTGTCCAATGTGTAACCATACACACTAGTGCACTCACCATGAGAAACCTCTCCTAATAGCCAAAACCAATCATCCCTCCAATTAGGAGGTAGCACACTATAACCTCGAATAGGTTGCCTAAACCCATGAATCGTTTGTGTACAAGTCATTTATTTGCAAGGAACCCATGACTTAGATCTTTCGTGCAACTTCTAAGTCACGTACAATGAAAAAGATGCAAGTAAAAATGCTCATAAAGTGTAATGCATGAAATAAGGATAGATAAAAATGAAACTAAAATATAATTAAATAATGAATTCCAAATTTTATTACATCATGTAATACTTTTAAGGGCTTTATCCTAACACTTGTTAGAACAAAGCCTTGAGAAGAGCTTAAGGGCCCTTAGGAAGTAGACTCAAGAGCTGAAAGGAAGAGTTCCCAACTTAGTTCAAGTCCAATGTCACATAAGAAGTACATGTCTTTTAAAAAATGAAGACACGGGCGACATAGATGGATAAGTATGATATGAACATTCGATAACAGGTAGTTACCTAAAGAAGCATTCTTTTGTAAGGGATTTGGTTTTTTGAGAGGAATCTAGAGTGGAGGTGCCTAAGCCAAAAATATTCAAAGGCAATATTAATTCCAAAGAGTTGGATAACTATTTATGACACATGGAAATGCATTTTAAGGCACTAAGGCTCTTAGATAAGAAAGAAAAGGTGCATACCACAATGCTCTACCTCATTAGCACTAAAGCTTTATGGACATTGGAGGTATGCTAACAATCAAAGAGGCTTGTGGACTATAAAGAGTTATAGGCAGACTACAAGATAGAAACCAAAAGGCAATTCTACCCTAAGGTTATCTCTTAATTGGTACATAAGCATATGAATAGGTTAATACATAATAGGTTCATTCAATAAAACGTAAAGGAGTTCTCATCTTTCATTCTAAAGATCTTGAATATCATAGAAGAGGAACTTATCTTCCACTTCATGGAGGATCACTAGAGGTATAGTAGTTGTAGAGTCATTGGTGATTTATAGGAAGAGAGGCTCTTCAAAGCTAAAGCTACTAGAGCATGGACATGCACTAGTGGAAAAGAAGAGATGTCCTAGGTTTTTAAGGAAGGTACTACTAGATGGGTAAAGAGGTAAAGAGGCTATGATTAACAAGGAGCGTAAGAAAAAATCACAGTAATGCTCAAATGTTTCATTAGTTAGGAAAAGTTTATTGAGAGAAACACCCTCAATGCCATGGTGGAAGAAAGAGGGATGGAGAAACACATTAGACCACTCCAATTTCTAAAACTCTCTAGAGGTGAAATCCATGCTAAATAAGCCTTGGAAAAGTGATATGGCTACCAAGACTCAAGGGTAAACCAAGAAATTAACTTCAACATTACTTATGGTAAGTCATAAGGATAAGTTAGAACCAAGGAGAAGACCACCAACTAACACTGTAAGTAAAACAAGAAAGTTCATTGAAGTGTATGGTCTTGCAAGAGCATAAGGGTACCAAGGTTCTAAGAAGAGCATGATGTGTGACCCTTGATAGTGGACAAAAGGGTTATCGGAGATCAGGAACTCCCTATTATACCAACAAACCAAAGCTCTTTCTATGTGATATCAATTGGTATAACTTATAATGGTTATGGATTGTTTCTATTGGAACTTCAAAATGTTGCAATCACTTTGATCCACCCCTTAACAAAAATTATGGGCCTATTTGTTAACTATTTTCAAAAGCAATTTTATACTCTTCAAAAAAAAGGAAAAAAAAAAAAAGAAAACACAATTGTCAACCAAAAAACATAAAACAATTTTATATTCTTAAAATTAGAAAATTAACATGGTGTTTTTAGATAATATTTTTTTATTTGTTTTCACTTGTTCTCTATGTGTTGTTTTAAAAATTAACTATACAAACATGGAAAATGATTAAAAATAAAGCACTAAACATAAAAGTTATTTTTAAAATATTTTAAAATATAGAAATTAACAAGTGAAAAACATTTTAGGTTCTAAGCAGACATTTGTTTTACAACATATTAGAAAACAATTTTCAAAAATTGTTCTTTTAGAACTATTCTAAAAAAAAGTTAGCAAATAAGGGCCATATAT
The DNA here is from genome assembly GCF_004353265.1 of Vitis riparia. Lineage (NCBI taxonomy): Eukaryota > Viridiplantae > Streptophyta > Magnoliopsida > Vitales > Vitaceae > Vitis > Vitis riparia. Next base: position 1,120,208 of record NC_048447.1, read on the forward strand.
ACCCTGAGAATTCCCATTGAAAGGAATCCATATACTCAAAGTGAATTGTTAAGTGCACTAAGAAAAAGGCTAACTTCATTAATAAAGTACATAATATACTAAAAGGGACTAATAGAAAGTGAGGCCACATTAGATTCATTAAAGGCTTTATAGTAGTTTCAAGAGTTGATAAGGACATTGACAAAGATGTTGCTTACTGACCCTACATAAATGACATCCTTGTATATTTAGGTAAGAAGGTTTTGGAACTTGCTCAAGATGCTACATGAAAAACCACTAAGGCATATTATAGAATCTTCTAGAAGAGTTTGGAGTCCTCTAAAAGTGTCTACTCCTATATGAAGTTGGATAAAGGAAACATTGTGGAAAAATTTAAATTAAGGTAAGAGCTAGTAGTATCTAGAATACTCCAGAATTACATAGTGTACCTAGCGTAGGATGGTTATAGAGTCTGCAGAAACCCATACATTTTAGAATATTTCTTAGGGGCTTATAATAGGGAAAGCCCTTGTTTGACCAAGCCCTTGTATGGAATCTTTCAAAAATAAAAAATAGAATGTCTTTTTAAAGGTTCCTTATTAAAACAAATTTGCATTCACTCAAGCTTTCCAGTGTATTCTCTTTCTTTGTTCAAGTGTTTAACGTCTTCATTTCTTAGATATTATCTAGCAAGGGTTGGAAAGGTTAAATTTTATGTTTTTTTATTTTTTCTTAACCTCCTTATAACTACTTCAAATCCTTAGTCATATCAATGACCTTACAATGTGCTTCAAACTCAACATCTTGACAAACTTTTACCGAGTCTCAAAATTCTCCTTCTGAATCTCTTTGAATCATTTTAGTTCTATTGCACTTCATAGCATTAGAGAATTGAAACATCTGCATGCTACATCTAGTAATAATATAAACATAATGTTAATGGTTTGAAAATAATCAAGCATTAAACTAGTCATTGTAGCTACCATTATCACATTAAAGCATATTATGATAATATTACGATACAATAAATAGTTCATATTATGACGGAGAGAGAAGAGAAGAGAAGAGAAGAGAAGAGAGTAATACCGTAAAGATGAAACTATAGCCCATGGTAAGAATAGATCGCAAAAAATCAATCCTTCTCCACATCATCTCCAAATAGTTGGGGGTGGAATAGTATGCCTCTCCAGAAAAATCAACCCCTTCTGTTTTGAGAGCATAACAAAGAGGATGTAAAGCCAAGCATCGAGCATATGACTTTTGGTCGAATGCTATGATCACCAAATGATTTAAAAGCCTCTTGGTGTTGTTTCCAATATGAAAGCTCTCAAGAAAGAGATCGAGTAATGAATTATTTGCTGCCCATGCTCCATTCACAGTTGTCAAAATGACAGTTTTATCTCCCATGGCTGCCTTTTCCAAAACTATATCCAACGGAAATTCCTTGAGCTCCTAAAAAAATAAAAAATCTTATAATCACAACCTCCTTTCACATTGCATTATTCTTTCAAAAAATTAAAAATTAAAAAAAAGGAAAAAATAAATTAATGTAAGTCAACCATAATCAAATGTTTGAGTAATAATAGTATATATGTACTTTCCTTGCCACAATATACTTTTGCCTAGTGGCATTGTTTATCCTCTTTGGTTCGTATGCCCTGGGATGCTTTTCTAGGCACTCATGTTGATGTACATTGTGCGTGTTATGTTGCTCTTGTTGCAAGCATCATGGATCTTTGATAGCTTGTAAAAACATATCAGTAACATCCCGAAATTTTAGGTAGGATTTAAAAAAAATTAAAAATCCAATTAAATTACAATAATTAAGGAGAAAAAAAAAATTAAATTAGCACTTGGCACGCCTAAAGAGTGTAGAGATTTTAAGGTTAATCATGTTATTCTTGTATCCGTCAAAATTTATGAATTTTGGTACTCCGTGAAGATAAGGAGGGTGCAGGGGTAAATTTATGAATCCCTTGAAAATATATTTGTAAATTCATGGATCATAAGCCTAACCATCTAAGTCTTGTTATATTTGGACCATATTTGTCCCAAGAGAAAACTTTGAATAGATTGAGAAATATATATAGGTGAGAGGTTCACATAAACCGTTCCAAGTAGTTATGTTTCTCAAACTTTTGGGACTTTTTTTTTTTTTTTTTTTAATATATATATATATATACATATTATATTCCAAATTATTTATATATAATATTAAACACCCAAAGGAATCCAGCTATATAATTTTCAACTCATACAATGATGGCCTACTACAAAAATTTTGAAATTATGAATGAAAAGCAAAGTGGTTCGACTAAGATAGTTTTGAACCACTTGAGTTTTTCGAAATTTTGGCTGAGTATTTTAATTTTAATTTCGATAAAATCATATCTTCAAAAAACGATTTCAAGATTAAAGTTCACATCTCCTATATGGAACAAAGTGTCATATTTCCCAAAGATGTCTTATAAATTTCTTGTTTTCATAATTTTTTTTTTTAAGTGTCTTTAACATTATCAGAAATCTTTTGATTTCTGGGTTGGGATAAAAATAAAGACTAGGATATGAGTATAGTAAACATTGAGTTCCTGTTTTAAAATTGTAGAAATTTGATATGTATCATATAATAAAGTTGCTCACCGATCTAGAAATCAAGGCGGGTAGAAATTGGGAGGAATAGGCAGAATTGTATAGGACCATGCTAGGAAGCACAACAACAGCCACAAACAACATGATCTTAGCGATCCGGTACAGGAGGCGGATGTCCACCCCCGAACTATCCAACAATGTTTTGTCTCCGCCACCACCACCACCACCTCTGCTGCCACCACCGGCACCGCCTGTAATCATGGTATTCTTAATTTGGAGAAGCAATGATGAAGGGGGGCCGAGTTTTTCTGTAGTGTAAGTAGCTTATGAAATGATGAAGAAGATAAGTACATTGATTGGGGGCTCTTAAATTTTTTCAGGTAGGTACGTACCATATTAATGCATGCAATATGTCGATTCTTGTAATACAATTATGAAGAGAGGACATTCTTTCAGGAGTAAGTAAATAGCTAGCAATAAACATGGATGGAGAGTGGAATTTACTCTACATCAGAACAGCTTTCATTTTGGCAGATCATAATGGACCAAGTTGCATGATATGTATAAATGAACTTGTACACACCCAATCAATGGATATCTATACAAAATAACCCAACCTAAATCCAATTCAACATTTAGATGGTTTATGTAATGAGTTTCAATATTAGGATTGGATTTGGATTATATTATTTTAATTCAAACTTAATTTGGATTAGCCTCAACTTAAGGTTTACATGACTCACATCTAACCCATAATTTTTTTAAAAAAATATTTGTAATTTATAGTATATAATAACATTTATTTTATTTATTTTTTAAAATTTTTAAAGAAAGAATATCAATATTATTTCATCTAGGCATAAGTGAAAATCCAAAAATCAATCAAAATTATCTAATCCAAGCAAAACCGATCAAAGTAATTTGGAATGTCATATTAGACTAGTCAAATTAATTTTTAAATCCAATCTTTATATTTTGGGTAAAAAATTTATAAATATATCAAATTGGTTTTAAGTACTTTTCAAAGTTTGGTTTGATTCAATTTTTTTTTCAGCAATAAAAGGTTGGTTTGTTTTTTATTCAAGTATAAATTGACCAAGTTGGTTTGTTTAACTTTTCCTCTAAAGGCCAATCAAACCATACCTTTTTACATCCATAATTTCATGTTGATAGAAAGATCCTAAAATATTATCTATTTGCTATTTAAATTATAGTATAATCAATGTTTTTAGAATCGGACTGGTCACTGAACCAAAAAAGTTGAGGGTTCACGGTTCATTGGTCAGATCGGTGGTCAAACCGTGGTTGAACCAGTAACATTATATATATATATATGTTGTCAAGAAATGGAATAGATGTTGTCAAAATTTAGATAGAATTTATTATTATTTTTTTAATTTTAATAATATATATATATATATATATATATTATTAAAATTAAAAAAATAATAATAAATTCTATCTAAATTTTGACAACATCTACTCCATTTCTTGAGTTTTTTCATAAATTTTTTTACCTATAGAAGTCATCAATCATCATATATCATATCTATAACACAATATAAGATGTTATACATTCATAATGTCAATAAACCTAATATTTATCAAATAATCAAACCATTGTTATCCTACGTACAAATATGAGCAATATACCAACAATTATCAAATTATCAAAGAGTTGTTAACTTAACACATTATCCATAATATATAATACAAATGTCAACTACAACACTTAAATAGATACTCAAAATATAACATGTCAATGTTTGATTATTCATGAAGATTTTTTCATACTAATAAATATAAAATTCATGTCCTCATTCATTTTGGAAATTGGAATATGGAGATTGAAAATGAGCATTTGGAAAACCAAAGTTCTCCACATCAAGCCCATCTACAACCATGCCACCACCATCCTCATCATCTACAAAAATATTGAATATCTATCAACAAGAAATCACTTTTGAAGAAAAAAAATATAATTATTGAACTTTTATAAGTTTAAATATTTTACTAACCAATGGGAGAACTTGAACCTTCCAATTCATTTATTGAAATTGACCATTCTTCATATAGAATATTTTCCAAATCTTCAACATCTAGCTCCACTGGTCGATCCTCATCAACTATCCAAAAATCGGTCTCATCAATGCATGCATAGTCAATGGGATCATAGGTTCTTTTCTTGTTATAGAACCTAAAAAAGAAAAGCGTATAATTATTCATAATTGTGAATGAAAGAATTTAAATTAAAAACAACTAAGAAAGCATTTATACTGATTTTTTAGCCGCAAATTGTAATAAATGTACACGAGACCATTAAGTCTTTGATGTTCCAATCTATTCCTTCTTTTGGTATGTATACATTCAATGACACTCTAATTCCTCTCACATCTAGAAGACAATGCAGTTTGGCTCAATATTTAAATAGCCAACTTTTGCAATGTGGTGCATTGTATCCATGTAGCCTCCACCATTCATCTAGTTACCATTTTCACATTAAAAATAAGAAAAAAATCATTAACAAGTTTAAAATATTAAATAGTAAGTAGGTAACTAATGAAAAAGAACAAGCACACTAATAAATTAAAATTATCTTTTACTAGGTTGAAGTACTTCACGTGAAGAATAAGCAAGGTCTCTTTCAAAACTTCCCAATTGATCACGAAACAACTTCATTTCATTCATCGTATCAAGCTTGCCTTCCAGAACTTTCTAATCAATAACATCCATGACACCTCCAATAACAATTGGCTTATTACAAAAGTATTCCTAATCATATTGGAAACATGGATTTAACTAATAAACTGTTAAATGAATACTTTTTTTAGTTGTTGATCCTAATGTTGCTTTCTGATCTCTATATAAGGCTTGTATAGTCTTTTGTTCTGGTTAAATAATTTCTTGATGCCCAAACGATCCTATACATGCCTTCATACACATATCCCATCAAAGGCCTCTCATCACAATCAACAATACGCAATAAGTGCATTAGTGGAGACATAAGATTCACAATTATCAAACAATCATTCCAAAATCTATTATCCAAGATGATGGAAACTGTAGCTCTGCTTTTATTATCCCTTGAATATCTAGAGTCCACAAAGAACTTGCTAGTCACCAAAGCTTGCAAGTCATGTTTATGATCATGAAGACTCTTGAGTGCAATGAATATAGCAGCAAAGCGAGTTGCACCAGGTAAGAGAATCTCTGTCTATCCTTCTCTTTTTCTCAACCAACTTAACCAAGCAACATGAATATACACAAAAATTGTCACATTTGATGCACGTCTTACAAGTTTAGCAACATAGTCCATCTTACCAATATCCTTAAAGATCAAATTGAGACAGTGAGCTGCACAAGGTGACCAATTGATGTGTTTATGCTTATAAGAAATCAATCTCTTTGTGGCCACATAATTTGTTGTATTATCAATCACTATATAAACTACTTTGAGTGGACCCACCCATTCAATCACCTTACCAAATAACTGAAACAAATTAGTTGCATCCTTGACAATATCTAAAGCATCAATAGATTTCATAAATGATATTCCTTCAGGACAATATATAAGGAACTTGATGAGTGTTCTTTGTCTATTATCTGTCCAACCATCACCCATTATTATACACCCAACTTTTGCCCAAATTGCACGATAAGAGTCCACAAGTAACTGAACTTTCTTCTTAGCATTCTTTAAAAGATTAACCCGCAACTGATGGTAATTTGGACCTTTATATCCAGGACCAATTACAGATATAATATCCAACATTGGATTGAAGTAGAAGGAATTCACAACATTAATAGGAATGCATGCCTCATAAAACAATCTCCCAACTACCATATCTGCTCTCTAAATAGCTTCTTTCCTAGCTAATACACTCTTCATGGAAGGTTGAGCTCCTTGAGTATTTCTTGGTGCAAAATACTTATCCACTGTTATTTTTTTTCTTTTTCTACAACTAGCTACCATAGGATTTTGCATTTCTTGAACCTCTTCTTCACCTTTTGCCATATCAATTTCAAATTGTGACACATTAGGACCATAAGGATTTCTATATTCATATGCTTCTTGGGCTACTTTCTTGAAATTCACAAACTCTTACAATGAATTTTCCATTCAAAATCTAACATCAAGAGGAACCGATTTACATAGACCAATATCCCCTTTCACTCCAACAAGGTGTTGCTTCATTCTATGAATACCCCCACCTTTTGCAACCTTTTTATAATACAAACAAACAAGAGATTTCCTTCCATTTGTATATCTTTCTTCATAAACATGCTCTCGTGCAGGGTCAATCTTGTCTCTAGTTGTTTGTGAATTAGTACTTGAATTAACCAGGGGAGGAGGTCAAGTTTGATTATATTTTTTTTATTTCTCTATCAAATTGTAAATAAAAATCACAATTTTAATCATAAAATTAAATAATCAAGTCATTGAAAATTTAATTTATATATAAAAAAAAATCAAGTCATCAACAATTTAAAAAATCAAAGAGTTCAAATTTTTAAAATTTTTAAAAGAAAATTTTTTCAAAATGAGAAATTTACTTTCAAATCAAATATTTATTTAAAATTTAAAAATCAAGATTTTATTTGAAAACGAACAAATTATTTTAATTCATAATGTTTTAACTTTTCAATAAATTGAATAAATTAAAATGTGCAATAAATAAACAAAAAAATGAAAAAAATTATAAATATTAAACATAACATCAAAATTATAAACAACAAAAAATAAGACATTAAATATAAACGTAAAAATTAAATTTTAAAAAATAAAAATGAAACCTTTTGGAGATGATGCTACTGTCGGTGGAGCTAGGGCAGCCACACGTCATGGGTACAAGGCTCTGCTGGGTTAGGGGGGGCTTTCTAGTGAGGAAGTGACATCCGACCGACCAGTGGCTGGCGATAGTAGCTTCATGTTGGCGATAATGAGAGCTAGCAGCTAGGACAGTGATTACTACCAAAAAGTGCTATTTTTTAGACCTAATTATAATGGTTTTAAGCACCTTTGAGTAGTAATCATATTCATTTAACCCAATTAATTCATTAAGGTCCTTAGTAATTGGTTTTAACCATTTTGTGGCAAGTTTACATGTTTTTATCAGCTTATGAATCAATTCAAGCATGCCAAATGATGGAGGAGCTACTTGGACAAGTTAAAGCAAGGATTTTGGACGTTTTCAGGCTTGAATTTCAAGTGGAAACACGAGCACAAGCAATGGGAACACCATTTCACAAGGGGAGGCAATTCACCTAGCAGCTGCAGTCTTCTTTCGCACTTTTGGTGCACTTCCCGAAGTCCATTTTATACATGCTATATACCATTTCAAAGCTCAGGAAGTCAAGAATCCAATGCTTCAAACCGTGTACAATTTGGAGCTGAAATGAGGAAGATATGGCCTTCGAAAGACAACTGCATCAAGCCATGGGAACACCATTTCGCAAGGAGATTTTCTTCATGGTGCGAAATTTAGCCATTTCGCACCATGAAGAACCACCTTGCGAAATTTCACAAGGTGAATTTTCACCTTGCGAAATTTGGACCCTTCATCTTTCCCCTTGCCAAATTTCCTCTATTTCTCCACGCACGCACCACCGACTTCCCAGATATTTTTAGCTTGATATTTTCTCGTGTAAATTCCTTTTGTAACCTTGTATTCAGCCGACATAAGGCTTTATCTTGTAATTTTGCTATATATAGAGGTGCACAACGCCTCAAAAAAAGGATTTTTTGGGGGATCGATCCTCTGTACATTAACTTAGAAATATATAAAGCTCTGTTTTTCTCTCTTCTCCGGTTCTTCCCCATTTCTATTTTCTTAGTAGCCAAACAGCCTCTGAGGACTTTTCCTCAGAGGATGATTGGCTAAACCTTTTAAGTTTCTCAAAGTATGGATGTTATGTGATGGCTTGGATGCAATCCCATGGAAATTTCTCGCACCTGGAAGGTAAGGTAGTCATTTTTCATTAATGGTTCATTAATGCAAAGTTTGGTTTTTATTTCCTTTGGACAACTTCCAACGGCCAATACTTGATAAGCTTTTGGATTTCTATCCATTAGTTATCTCCTATGAGCTATTGGAAGGTAAGGTTTTCAATTCCAAGTTTTGCATTAATCCGTTAGAACCAATTTCAATGGCCATTGAAAGGTGAGTTTATCACCTGGAATGACTTTGAGTTGCCAATATTTGGTAAGCTTTTAGCTTTAGACTATTAGTTATCTCTTACGAGCCATTCAAAGGAAGTCTAAGGTGAATAACCATTGATAAAATTCACTACCATCTGTTTTGCCATTTTAAAGGATTAAAACTTGATTTGCTAAATCTATACCGGTTCGGGAAGCAAGCATCACCATAGTTGCAACCCTAACGCGAGGAGCCTATCCTGAGATTTCCAATATGTATAAGAGCCAGAGCATAGCTATCCTATCTTTGAGAACTTGTTTTTACACCCTTTCATTTTAGTCTTTAATGTTAGCTTAAATTAGTTTAAATCTTTCTAAAACATTTACATTTTCTTTTAAAGCTAACATCCATAAGAAAATCACCTATTTTCCTAATTTGAATATCACTTGTGTTTGCGAAAACCCTTCCCAGTGAACGATCCTAGAACCACTATGCTATAGTAGCTTGGCTACTTTAGTAATAGTATTTAAGGTATAAATTTTGTTGATACGCCTTTAAAGCTAAGCTACCAAGAGTCGCATCAAACAGTCATGCGCGTTGGGGGGGGGGGGGGGGGGGGGGTTGGGTTCTTGTACTCATCCATTTTGAACTATTTGGTTCGTCCAGTTCGAACAGTGCCATTCCGATTTGTTGGGTTGGGTTATTTCCTTCTTGTGGAGGAAAGCCCAAAGCCCAAACATTTAAGGCTTCTTAGGCCTTAATGTATAAAAGGGAAGAAGAAACCGTTTTCTCTTCTTCTTCTTCATCTTTGCAGCCCTAGGAGGAGAGTAAGAAGAAAAAGGAAGAGAAAATTAGAGAGAAAAAGAAAAAGAGCCATTGAATTTTTGAAGTTAGAGAGAAGAAAAACACTGATTTCTTTTCTTCTCTTTACTGTCCAGATTTCATCAAACGGCCGATCCCGCTTAGTGTGTGGTCCGATTGACCTGAAATTTTAAGGAGAGATTTTCAACTCATTGATCTCTAATCTGAACGGTGGAGATCGGATTTGGAGTTCCGGAAGGTTGTTTTTTCAGTCCGTGAACAGTGCGTCTTTGTTGTTGAATTTCTTCTCACCCGGGCAGTTCTGATCTTCAGCTTTGATCGAGATTAATCCGTGGTCTGATCGAGATGATTTTTGGTTAGCACGTTCTTAACTCATTGATCTTCATTTTTAACGGTGGAGATTGGATTTGGAGTTTGGAACAGTGGTGATTTGTGTTCGGGAATAGTGACTCTGTTTTGGTGAGATCTCTCCATTGTTTTATGCAAGTTGCTTTGTATTTGCCAAGACTAATTGTCTTGAGATATGGCTGATGTAAATCTCTAGTTTCATCTAGAGAGAATTGTGTAACCCATTGATTATATTAATGGAGGGTTTAAGTGGCCTAAGGGTCCCGTGGTTTTTACTTCTCACATTTGGGAAGGTTTTCCACGTTAAAAATTGTTGGTGTTCATATTCTTGTTGCATTGGGTGAATTGTTGTTACTCTATTAAATTGATTCCTATTAGGTTCTCACAAGAGGAGATAAAATCTGGTTGTGCATTGTTTGCGTTTATCCCATCACGATTCAACCATTTTTCGACTCAATTCACTAGACTAGACATGGAACCCTGACTAGCAAATGGTGGATACAGTCGGATCGGCCGATCCGTTTTTTTTTTTTTTTTTTTTAAATTAAATTGTGTGAGCTCAGTCCAATCCAATTTAAAGCCATATAATATGATCAATCCAACTAACCCATGTATAACTTGATTGATATCTAATAGCTTAGTGCCCCATAACACATCGACACAGATATTAGGCTCAGACGTGATGGTTTGTGAAATTGGGCCCAATTACAAATTAAGATGATCCTAGTCGACACTAGACCACGACCTACAATGCCTCATTAAAAAATTTTAGGGAAAAAATGTAAATCTTTGTTGGCGTGTCATGCTAGTGGCCAACAAAGTCGTCGATATATTTGAAATATCGGTTTAGCTAGACCAATACATAAAATATCGGCCTTTGCCTTTGTGTCCTTGAGCTCAATTTGAAACTAAAAAAAAATGATAATGAGTTATGCTTGAGACTAAAAAAAAAGATAATGGATTGAGCTTGAGTTTAGTGTATTTATATATCCCAAATCTATGATTTTGAAAACACCATATTGATTTTTCAAAAAAAAAAAAAAAAAAAAGTATTGTCCATTAATATTTACACTTTAGCTAAGGAATAAAAATATTTAAAATTTAAAATATCAATATATACCATTTTTAAGATAAATTTAATAAGCATTAAAATAAAATAAATCAATTTTTTCTCTATTTTGAATTCTATGTAAAAACATATATTTAATATTGTGGACCCCACATTTTGGGTCATGTGCTTCCACTCGATGGCGAGCTCGATTTTTATTTGAAAATAATTTATTTTATATTTTTTTTAGAAAAATGACTTGGAATCGCCACTTATTTTTGTTTTATTTTTAAAGGGTAAACAAAATAAGAAAGAAAACCTTAAGCGAGACTCTTTATTTTGGAAAATGTGGTCTGTGAAAAATCGGGTCGTGTTCGGGGGTCAGGTTACTTATTGGGAATGAACGGTAAAAACCGTAGCACCCTTCTAAGTTCCTAAAAACTGGTCTCTACTAATAAAATAAAGTAATCATGACAATTAATAAAGAGATCAATGAATATCAACATGATCATGCACACATGAAAATTAAAACACGCATAAAGAATGGCTAGAGTGAGAGCGGGTGCATACCTTGACATCAAACGACAATGCGCTATTGGGAAATGGGGTTAATGCACAATGATGATCTCAAATCATGTCACACATGCCACTAAGCATAGTAAGAAATCATCAAAATATCACACTCCACTAAGATTCATTTTTAAATAAACCTTCTCTGATGTTGGGCCCCCCGATTTATTTTTGCATGAATTAATTTCATAAACTCCATCATTTGGAATTATAAAATTAAATTTATGTTTATTTTAAAACATTTTAAAAATCATGAAAAATGTGAAAATGAGGCTCACCGGGAAGAAAATGGTGGCAAATTTTATTAGAAAGTGGGACTTTTAGGACCTAAAAACTCTAAGGATGAAAGATGGGAAGATTGGGATCATTTGAAAACCAGAATTTGAAAGAATTATTTACAAAATGGGGTTTGGAAAATTATTTTCAAAAATCAAGAGTGAAGGAAATGGGAGATGGCACATGGTCCAAAGATGGGCATGCTAAAGTGGACATGCAACTGGAAGCGTGCAAAGTAGAGTCCTAAACTTGGGCGTCTTGAGCACTGATCACATGTTGTTCCATCTTTGTCCGTAAAGAAGACCTCCTAAAGTCTTCTGAATGCCCCTAATACCCTTTTCCAGGCATGGACACATGAAAAACTCAACCTTCTGTTCATATTGCTGGAAAACCGAGGCATAGCGACCACCTTTCCCTTGCATTAACATCTTAGCCACAAAGACCTGAACCCCAGCACACTTGGCATCCCACTCAAGCTCTTTCATAGACAAGTTGGTTCCTCCGAATGACTGGACATTGTTTCCAAGGTACCTCAAGTAGTACTGATGGTTAGTTGCTTGATACAACCAAGCAACTACCCAGAGCAATTCATCAGAGTATCCACTATAAGAGTGGTAATACTTCTGGGCCACTGCGATGTTGTAGTCATGTTTGCACTTACATTTGTCTCCAAACTCAAACAGCTATTGATCATGGATCAGAAACTCCTTGGCATAGAGGATGTTATCTTACACAATCTTTAATAAACTCTGGAAAATGCTAACTGTACCATTCTCGAATCATCATAGTATAGGCATTAAATTCTACATCAAGATCATTCAGCGAGCCAATGTTTCCTAGGTGATACTGGTGGGGTGACCCTCAACCACGGCCTTGGTTTTTGAATAGAGAGAAACAGCAAAGTTTGGTGTGCCTTCCTCTTTAAATCCGATGTCAGAACCCTCTGGACGTGCAGCATCTAACTCGAATATACGCCCAGTAGCCAAATTCATCATTAGGGGTCCTCGTTCTCTGCAAACATCTGCCAAGGTCAGAATTCCAACGGCACTGGTGCAGATTGCTTTTGTTTTGATGAGATTCACACTGATCAGCATTAGGTCTGCCAGTCATGCCAGTAACGTCAAAAACACGTGTCGGCTTAACATTTTGAATACCCGACAAATGAAATGCTCGATCTTCTAGACACCCACTCCCATACTCATATGGAATCCTCAGTTTCTCACACAGTTTTCTAAGTGGGCTGCTGATAAGAGGTTGCAAATTTATGATGTTGACGTCACCAGTCTCACCTACACCTTTAACTGTAGTTGTCACGTTGGAGATTCTATAATTGTCATCAAACAGAATAAAGGCTCCATCCGCACGCACAAATGTCTCTGGGTTTGTTGGGACTCTCCTATTACTCATGATCGTCGAAAGTTCCATATTGAGATAGTGAGCAAACATGGGGAACAGTCAATTTGTAACTATGATCACGAAGGTTCCGCTAGTCTACAACCTTGTCCCTTCCAGCACTGAGCAAGGTTTTTTTCATCTTCAGACATCACCAAAGACGTCACTGCTGAAACGTGCCTTTCTAGGGTCGCCACACGCTTCTTGCTTATGAGATTTCACACTTTAGCTTGTCGTAATGAGGATATGTGTCCAAACACCCAAAATTCTGATATTTACATGGAGGTTCAAGGAACGCGACTATCCTCTTTAAGACGAGACATCTGTTATTGCCAAGTTCCTGCATGCAAGTGGAACATCGGCTATGCACCCCAGGTTTGTATCCAGAACACCATGCATGACCATTCGAGCACCGATGGATGGGGTGGTGGGTTTGAAAAGTGCGGGTTATGATTAGTGGGATGGATAGTGAGAGAAGTTGGTTAGTGGGTATCTAAAGCAAAGTGATATGGGTATGATAGAACATGAAGTTAGGGGTGGGGACACGAGGGTTAGGATATGGTGATTTGTTAGATGAGGATTTGTGGTAGAATGGAAATGGGAGGTATGAGCATGGAGATGAGCGTGATGGATGACAGTGGACATGAAGGGAATTGGTTTTGTTCACGGGTACGGATGGTTAGAAGGGCGGTGCGATGATGAGATGAGGAAGATTATGGATGCATAATTCCTGTGTGTTTGGGTAGGGAATAGGTATGGTGGGCATGAAGGTGGCCGTGCGCATGGAAGGGGTGTGAAGTGTAGCCACGGGTAGTGAGAGGAAGTGAGAAAAATTGGTTAAATGGGTATGAAAAAAATGGTGATATGCATGGGTACGGAAAATATGGGTCGTGAGTGATTGAATGGTATGGTAACAACGGTGGGAAAGATGGAGCAGGCCACTTGCATGGGTCTCATGCACATGGAAAATGGTAGAAACGAGCTGAAAGCGAGTTAGACGGATGACTATAAAGGGTAGAAAAGGGATGAGAGGAAGCGGGTTTAATGGGTATGAGTGAAAAGCGAGTACGTGGAGTTAAAAAATGGACATGTGAGGGTATGATGACAGATTTTGATGAGGGGTAAGGTGGAATGTGAAGGATGAAGAATGGGTTTAATGGGCATTGGAATATAGGTATGAAGGATGGGTATATGTGGAGACGGGTGTGATGAAGTTAGTGAGAAATGGGTTCAATGGGTTTAGAAAGAATTGGTGCCATGTATGAGTATGGAAATGAAGAGAAGAATGGGTTAGTTTAAGTGGGATGAAGGATGAATGAACATTGAAAGATGGCCACGGGTGCGTGCAAGATAGAGATGAATAAGAGAGGTGGTGAGGAGGAAAGGTTTTGGAGTGGTGATGGGTATATAGATTCTTGTGAGGGTGGGAGGTGGAGTGTTTCATATAGCCATGCATGCATGCACCGCATGCATATGGGGAATACCCTGCGCACATGGCAAAAGCTTGCTGGACTCACACTCACAAAGATACTTCTAATGTTCAAGACATAGAAAAGCAGATGGCTTACAGCAGCAAACACAGCATAAAAACGCAAGTACTGTTGGCACATAATGCATGTGGGGTCCTCGTTTCCCCAGGAACTATTTCAGCAACAGGTCGAAAACAAATGCTCTGCTATGCTTGATTACCACAGGTCCCTTCAAATGTGTCATCCATGTAGGGACCCTTCCCCCTAATGACACGTGACACGCATTTCTATCCGAATCAGCTCCATTCGGATTTCCCCAAGAGGACACGTGGCACGCTTCTCCTATCCGGACTCCTTCAAGGAGAAGCACACGGCACTCGCAAACACTACATCTGGACGACTGTCATATCACATCCGGACGACCGTCATATCCTATCCGGATATATTGTTGTCCGGATCGTTGACCAAAGTAAGCAAGTCTTACTACGTCATTCCAACAGCCTGCCACAACCCACATTCCGCCGCCTGCAGAGCGAAAAGACAGGAATGATGGCAAGTCACCTCCCACGATCTGTGACAGCCAAGTCACCTCCAAAGATCTCTGACAACCGCTCGTAGGGTGATGATGGCCCTACCACCACCTAGAGGCATCATGACGAGCCAAGAAGTCTCCTCACCATTAAAGAGGGAGGCAGAGCTTCTGTCACTATATATATGAACCTTCACACAAGGAGGAAGGTAAGCTCGCGATACCTAGTAAAAGGCTAACTGATAAATCTCTCTAGATACATGGCTGACAAAACCATCGGAGGGTGTGTCCGGACACCCTGTCCGGACATCTTTTGCAGGTATTACTGAACCAAAACTCAGTATTGGTTGGGATCGTGCGTCCATTCAGCAGCTACGTGGGTCACAAGGATGCGAGGCCTCAACATTGGCGCCGTCTGTGGGAAACTTCACTGATTCAGTCACCGAAAAAGATGGCCACACCTTCTAGAAGCCACTCATCTGCTAGAGGAGAGGAAGATAATTCTGAATGGCGCCTAGCCATCGAAAGAAGGCAGTTGGCAAGCGAGCGACAACTGCAAGCTCTCCTCCAAGAGACAGAAAGATTAAGAGAAGAAAATGCGGTGTTGCATATCCAAGCTTCATCGACGGGGCCTCCCCGTCGTCAGCGTTCAAGAGGCCAGGTAGCAAACTCAAGGCCTGACCCAGAATCAATATACCCAGGGATAGCAGGAGCAATCCCTGAAACATGCAACGTGAGGCCACATGAGCCACACACGCCCATGTATCGAGCTCCCCGTGAGGAAAGCTCGGACTCTACTCGTTTCTCGTCTAAGAGACAATGTGACAGAAGACCCCAGTTGTCGGGCGCGATGCGTGCGAGACTGGGCCCCCAGGAGCCTGGCAGGCCAAGGCCGCCAGTAGCAACAACTTGGGGAGCGCACCCTGACCCCGTGGTCACCCCTATGGTACAGAACGTTTCCTCGCACCGGGACCCTATTGTCACTCCTATGGTGCAGAACGTTCCCCCGCACCAAGCGGTACCACAAGCTGGGAGAAATCTCCCAAACGAGCCACCCATTGGCTCCATCAGCAAAAGTCTGGACGACATGCTCTCCACGCCTTTCTACTCTCATATTATTCATTACGAGCCCCCAAGGGGATTCCTCATACCAAAATTCTCCACATACGATGGGTCTAGCGATCCTTTCGACCATATCATGCATTACCGACAGCTCATGACTCTCGATATAGGAAATGACCCGCTGCTATGCAAAGTATTCCCCGCTAGCCTACAAGGGCAGGCCCTCTCATGGTTTCATCGCCTACCTCCCAACTCTGTGGATAATTTCAGGGACCTGTCGGAAGTCTTCGTGGGACAATACTTATGCTCCGCTCGGCAAAAGCAGAACATCAGCACTCTGCAAAACATAAAAATGCAAGATAACGAGTCATTGAGGGAGTTCATGAAGCGGTTTGGTCAAGCCGTGCTACAAGTAGAGGCTTACAGCATGGATGCTGTCCTGCAGATCTTCAAGCGAAGCATCTGTCCAGGCACCCCATTTTTCGAATCACTTGCTAAAAAGCCTCCTACGACGATGGACGACTTGTTTCGACGCGCAAGCAAATACTCAATGCTCGAAGATGACGTACGAGCAGCCACCCAGCAAGTCTTGGTTGCTGGACAGACATCCAGAAGTGGTACGGAAAGAAGTGCCAAACTTCCGGATCGGCCAAGGCCATCCGATCGAAGGCAAGAAGGGCCAAGTCGCCCGGAAATGCCACCCCTCACACCCCTTTCCATATCCTATGAGAGGCTTCTCCCTATGATCCAAGGCATGTCCGATTTCAGGTGGCCTAGACCCCTCGGAACGGACCCATCCAGAAGAGATCATAGTAAAAAGTGTGCCTTCCATAAGAAGCATGGTCACACGACGGAGGCGTGCAGGAGCCTCCAGTATTTAGTCGAAAAGCTTATAAAGGCGGGACATTTGAAGCAATACCTCCACTCAGATGCTGGAGGTAGAGACGCTTCCCGAAATCACAACTCTGGAGCCCCCACGGCTCCGGCCGCCCCCAAGGCCATTATAAACTATATTAATGGAGGTCCATCGGATAAGGAGCATGACTCCAGACGAAAGAGACAGAGATTGTTACGGGAAGCATTAGTGCGCGAGCGTATCAATTCCATCTGGCCTGGGATAACTTGGGGGGGGGGGGGGGGGGGGCCCTCGCCCCATAGATGGGACAATCATTTTCCCACGAGTAGACCCCACCCGGATATTGCAGCCGCACAGCGACGCCCTCATCCTGTCCTTAGAGATGGGAAATTTTGACGTAAGACGCATCCTGGTTGACCCGGGCAGCTCGGCCGATCTTGTACAAGCATCGGTCATTAGCCACATGGGACACAGTCTCACAGGCCTCGAAAATCCTAGGTGAATCTTATCCGGATTCAACGGGGCATCAACTACTTCCTTGGGAGATATTGTACTGCCGGTCCAAGCTGGCCTAGTCACTCTCAACGTATAATTTTCGGTGGTACAAGATTTATCACCCTTCAATGTCATCTTGGGGCGCACATGGCTGCACTACATGAAAGCCATCCCCTCTACATATCATCAAATGGTAAGCTTCCTTACTAAGGACGGACAAATCAACCTATACGGCAGCCAATTAGCCGTTTGCCAATGCTACAAGATAGCACGAGAAGCGGGGACCAGCCAGGAGGATAAACCCCTCCCTGAGTCCACCCATGCACTTGACCAATAGCAATCACTGTGTCCGGCGGACAAAGATCCCCCGGTAGCGGATCCCTTGCAAACAATCCAAATTTCAGAAGAAGGTACTCACCTTACACATATCAGTTCCCTCTTGACGCCTGAAGAGACCCGGAACATTCAAAACACCCTCTGACAAAATCATGATGTCTTTGCATGGGCGCATTCTGATATGAAAGGAATTCACCCCTCCATCGTCTCTCATAGGCTTAACGTCTTGCCAACAGCAAGACCCATCCAGCAGAAAGTTAGACGTTTTCACCCGAACATGCAAAAGATTATCCGGGATGAGATTGACAAGTTGCTGGAAGCCGGATTCATCAAAGAGGTGGAATATTCGGACTAGTTGGAAAATGTAGTGGTGGTACCCAAAAAAGAAGGCAAATGGCGAGTATGCGTTGATTACACCAACCTCAATAATGCATGCCCAAAAGACAGTTTCCCTTTGCCACGGATAGATCAAATTGTGGATTCCACTGCTGGGCAAGGGATGCTCTCATTCCTAGACGCCTTCTCCGGATACCACCAAATCCCTATGTCCCCGGCTAATGAAGAAAAGACAGCCTTCATAACACCACACAGTCTCTATTGTTACAAAGTCATGCCGTTCGGACTCAAAAATATTGGCGCCACGTACCAGAGATTGATGACGAAGATCTTCAAACCTCTGGTTGGCCGCACAGTGGAGGTATATATCGACGATATCGTGGTTAAAAGCAAAACCTGAGAAGAACATGTCCTCCACTTTCAAGAAGTCTTCCAACTCTTAAGGGAGTATGGCATGAAGCTGAATCCTTCTAAATGCGCCTTCGGCGTAAGTGTTGGCAAATTCCTGGGATTTATGGTCAGCCAGAGGGGGATAGAGGTTAGCCCGGATCAAGTAAAGGCAGTCATGGAAACACCACCCCCCAGAAGCAAAAAGGAATTACAGCGCCTCACGGGCAAGCTTGTCGCGCTAGGGCGCTTTATAGCCCGCTTCATTGATGAACTACGACCCTTCTTCTTGGCAATCCGCAAAGCTGGAGCAAGCGGATGGACGGACAACTGTCAAAGCGCTTTTGAAAAAATTAAGCATTGCCTCATGCAACCACCCATTCTAAGCAGCCCCCTCCCCAGAGAAAAATTGTATATGTACCTGACTATGTCAGATTGGGCAATTAGCACTGCTCTGTTCCGCTGCCCCTCACCCAAGGAGCAGAAACCTATTTACTACGTCAGCAGAGCGTTAGCAGATGTAGAAACAAGGTATTCAAAGATGGAGCTAATAGCCTTGGCCCTTCGAAGTGCCGCCCAGAAACTTCGCCCTTACTTCCAAGCCCACCCGGTGGTCGTGCTAACCGACCAACCCCTTCGCAACATACTACACAAGCCGGACCTAACCGGAAGAATGCTTCAATGGGCCATAGAGTTGAGCGAATTTGGAATCGAATTCCAACCCAGGTTATCCATGAAAGGCCAAGTGATGGCTGATTTTGTGCTGGAGTATTCCCGAAGGCCTATCCAGCGCGAGGAATCAAGTAAAAAAGAATGGTGGACTTTGCGGGTTGACGGAGCCTCCCGGTCGTCAGGATCCGGAGTAGGGCTCCTGCTGCAATCCCCAACAGGAGAACATCTGGAGCAAGCCATCCGACTGGGGTTCCCCGCCTCTAACAATGAAGCGGAATATGAGGTCATCCTATCCGGATTGGACCTCGCCCTGGCTCTATCTGTCTCCAGGCTCCGGGTCTATAGTGACTCCCAACTTGTGGTAAGGCACGTCCAGAAAGAATACGAAGCTAAGGATGAGCGTATGACGCGATACTTGACCAAAGTAAGGAACACCTTACAACACTTCACCGAATGGACGATCGAAAAAATTAGGTGAGTGGAAAATGGACGTGCGGATGCTCTGGCAGGCATAGCCGCTTCCCTCCCCATCAAAGAAACCATATTATTGTCTATACATGTGCAAGTCAACCCTTTCGTTGCAGAAGCCTCCATTTGCAATACCATTGAGGCAAACCAAGCAGACGACAAAGGTTGGATGGAAGTCATCATAGAATATCTCCGGACAGGCACTCTGCCCGAAGAACCTAAGCAAGCACACAAGATCCGAGTACAAGCCGCCCGCTTCACCCTGATTGGGGGGCACTTGTACAAGCGATCCTTTACAGGTCCATACCTCAGATGCCTAAACCACTCAGAGGTGCTGTATGTATTAGCTGAGTTGCATGAGGGGGTATGTGGAAATCATTCTGGCGGTCGATCTCTGGCGCACAGGGCCCATTCGCAAAGATATTACTGGCCCATAATGAAGAAGGATGCGGCAGCCTATGTCA
Source organism: Vitis riparia (assembly GCF_004353265.1). NCBI lineage: Eukaryota > Viridiplantae > Streptophyta > Magnoliopsida > Vitales > Vitaceae > Vitis > Vitis riparia. Next base: position 1,140,443 of record NC_048447.1, read on the forward strand.
AAAAATGCGACAAATGTCAAAGGCATGCTCCCATACCACATGTGTCGTCAGAGACATTGAAACCAATTTCAGGCCCCTGGCTCTTCGCGCAGTGGGGCATGGACATAGTAGGACCCCTACCAGCCACAGCAGCCCAGAAGAAATTCCTGCTCGTTGCCACGGATTACTTCAGTAAATGGGTGGAAGCCGAGGCCTACGCTAACATCAAAGATAAAGATGTCACCAAGTTCGTATGGAAGAACATCATCTGCCGCTTTGGAATCCCCCAAACCATCATAGCCGACAACGGTCCATAGTTTGATAGCAAAGTTTTCCAGAATTTCTGTTCGGAACTAAACATCCGGAATTCATACTCCATGCCGGGTTATCCTCAAAGTAATGGGCAAGCAAAGGCCACAAACAAGACTCTAATCACTGCCCTAAAAAAAGAGGCTTGAACAAGCCAAAGGAAAGTGGGTAGAGGAGCTACCCGGCGTCCTGTGGGCTTATCGAACCGCACCCGGACGTTCGAGAGGAGACACTCCCTTCGCCCTCGCATACGGTATGGACGCAATCATTCCTACTGAAATAGGGCTACCTACTATCCGGACCGAAGCAGGACCGCAGGAGGATGCAAATGCGGAATTAGGAAGACATTTGGACTGGGCAGACGAAATAAGAGAAATCGCATCCATCCGGATGGCTGACTATCAACAAAGGGCAGCTGCTCACTACAACCGCAGGGCAAGGCCTAGGAGCTTTCAAAGTGGTACGTTGGTCCTTAGAAAAGTTTTTGAAAATACTGCTGAAACAGGAGCAGGAAAATTCCAAGCCAACTGGGAAGGCCCCTATATAGTATCTAAGGCAAGTGAAAGTGGAGCCTATCATCTACAAAAGCTAGACGGAACCCCATTGCAACGACCATGGAATGTATCTAATCTAAAGCAGTATTACCAATGAAAGAAGAGATAGAAGCACAATGTGAAAAAATATATATATTTTATTAATATTTAAGAAATTGTATACAAAGAGGTCTCCGAACTACAAAGTACAAAGAGGAATCGCAGTAAAAATTACAAAAAGAAAAGCTCTCATTGGGTAGGCTTGCCGTGTAGCTTATCCTCCTCGCCCGGAGGAATCGAAGAGACGTCCCGCTTGATGCCATGCTTCTTCATGCAGCAACGGTAGCCGAAAAAGTACATTTCGTCTACCTGCTTCTGGTAGTCCGCCTCAAGTTCCTCCCTTTGCGCAGCAAACTCAGCCTCCAACTCTTCTTTCTGTACTGATAGGCGCGACTGCAGATCCTCTCTCCGTTTCTTCTCGATGGACACCTCTGTCCGGAGTTGCCTCACTTCGCTCCTCAGCTGGGCCACCTCGCCCTCCACCTCATGCAGGCGGGCGTCTGTGGATTCCTCCCGGCTCTTCGCCTCAGCAAGTTCCATCCGGAGAGCCTCGTTGTCCTCCTGAGACTTCTTCAAAGCTTCAACATTTTCTTCAGAGGCTCTTCGGGCAGCGGATAAGCTGGCTTCGGCCCGCTCCAGTCTCAAACGCAGTTCCTCTTCACTGTTCATGCGTTGGGAGACAAAGGCCTTCATGTGATCAGAAATTCGCAGCAGGTCTGTAAACAGAGTGTGTTGTTGAACCATGCCGCGAATCCCGCTCACCAGCTGCAGAAAAACAACAACAAAATTCAATCATCAGTCATGTGACAAACACACCAACATGGCAAGAAAAAATCAAAGTAAAATAAGCTATACCATTTCCGCCGATTCAAACATTTTTGCTGAAGGCGCAGCAACATCCGAGCCGGATGGAATCCGTTTCAGCATCTCTACCAACTTCGCATAGCTGAAAGTGCTAGCGGAGGTGCAAGCTACATCATCAACAGGACTCCCCCCTGACAAAGCGGTAGGGTGCGGCTCCTCCCCCGGATCCGAGGCCCCATCATGCACGGCAGGCTGAACTTCTTCGGGTGAATCCTCATCCGGGACCAGCACCAGGGCGGTTGGGTTCCCTTCTACCACCTCCATCTCGCTACCCTCCAGATGATCCTCCCGGACGGATGAGCAATTGACTTCAATGGTCTCCAGAAGATGATCCTGAATCCGCCCGAAGAGGCCAGACTTCAAGTCACGGGCCGGACGAGACCTCCTTGTAGCTGGCCCCTTCACCGATACAAGGGCAAGGGGGCTTAGCTCGCAAGGAGGCACACTCTGACTTTCAACCGCCATTTCTTCTGTTGGAGGCAGCATTCCAGTACAAGAGTCCCCGACTGTATCCTCGTCCGGCTGGGGAGAGTCCGGCTGGTTCACCGAGGTCGCCTCCTCAGCCAAGAGAGTCAACCGTCTAGCCGCTGGCGCCGAAGGCCCGGATCCGTTCAAACATGCGAGACGTCCAGAGCTGCTTGAAACAGACGGCAAGGCGGGGGGGGGGGGGGGGGGGGGGGGGGGGGGTCTGGCGTTCTTATTATTACTGCCTTTACAAAAGTTACAGGCGGTATTACCACTTCCTTTGGGGGAGTTGGAAGTTTTATTTCTTTCCCCTTATTAAGAGTCTTCTTCCTCTTCTTCGCTGGGGCGCCAACGGTAGGAGTGGACGTGGGGCGTTTATCCCCAGGAGCCTTCCGCAACGTTCCTTCTTGTCTCTTCTCCTCCCGTTCGTTGAGACGGGCTTTGCGTGCCCGGACGTCCGCCTTTCGCGCATCCGTATAGAAGGGGAGGTCCTTCAGAACGAAGTGCTCTCCGAATACCACCTTTTTGGGCAACTGCCCCGGGAGGATGCTGAGTACGTACGACTACGGCTCCCGGGTAACCGCACGGAGAGAAGCGTTTCACAACTTCTCTCGGCCACCGTAATCTCAAAAAGCCTGTTCAAGCGGTCGAACGAGGCTTTCTCCGCCAATTCTACCAGTTTCCCCTTTTGGTCCTTGCCTGCACCCAAGAAAACAAAGCATATCAGCCACCTGATAATGCTGAATGAATTCACAACAAGAGGAGACAGGGAGTAACTTATTCATACCTGGGACCTTCAACGACTGGTTAGGAGCAAACTGCCTGTCCGGATGCATCGTCAAGCCCGCTCACAAGCCCTTGACCAACACGCTTCCTTTGGCGACCCCCTTGGTCGAGTCCGGAAGGCTGGTCACCAACTGAAGGGATGACAGGCTGGCAATGAAGCTGAAGATGTCATTCTTCCCCTTCTTGATGGAGTAAATGAAGAGGACCTCCAGCAGCGTTAGATCCAGATTGAACAGCATGCTCAGGATGCTGCACCCCATCAGCACCTGAACCATATTCGGATGGATGTAAGCAGGTGGAATCTGGGTGAAGTGAAGGAATTCCTTGAACAGCGACGGGAGAGGGAACCGGAGCCCAGTGTTAAATTGCTCCTTAGTAAAAAAGATGGAGTTGTCTTCAGTTTTTTCAGTCGACACAACCTCTCCATCCATGAGCTCAACGAACACTCCATTAGGGATGTAGAAGCGTTCGCGAAACTCCCTCACGTTCAGTTTATCAATGGATTTCTCCGCCTGAACATCTCTGGACGAGCCAGATGAAGTAGCTTCCTGGTTTGTAGACATTTTTCAGGATGACGTTGAAACAAAACCTGCATGAAAGAATACCAATAGTAAAAAAAGTTGCAATCCGGCCCCACAGCCAAAAAAAAAAAAAAACAGCAGAAACTCTCTCAAAACCTAAACATAACCAGCATCCCCACCCCAACCCTTATCTCTACACCAAAGACGAATCGATACCCACAAAAAGCCCAGGGGGGCAACAAAAATCCTAAACCCACCCAACACACAGTTAAATGCTCCCTGAAAAAGCCCTCAAAACTGATACTAACCCCCAGTCACAAGCAACTTGCCCAAACCAAAAGCAACCACAAAGCAAATACAAATGGTAGAATACAAGAAAAGAGAACGTACCGAGTGTACGCTGGCAAAAAGAAGATAAACTCCGCGGTGCAGTCACCGTCTCGACACAAATGTTGATAGTAGAAACCTTCGAACCTCACTCACAAACGAGAATACGCAGAAGGCTGAAGAGAATGCGCTAGCAGCAAATACAGTAGAAAATGCAGAAGACAAAATGCAAGAGTGAAGGACTCCGTCCGCTATTTAAATGAGAGACAGCCTCTCGGTATTCTAAACGCTCAAACTACGCCATTATTGAATAGACACGCTGCTTGGGAATTCCCAAAGACGGCGACTCATCATAAATGCTCTACTTCCTCTTCGCTTCCCCGCACCACGTGGCCCAATGAGCGAAAGAAGTAGCCTTAGTTTCAAAAACAATCATTTTTTAACCCGCCCAATGAGCGAAAGAAGTAGCCTTCCTCTAGCAGATGGAATTCCAGCAACTTAATCGCTTCCTTGTCGAAATGGGACTCCTTCGTTGAAACACTCTGAATTTTCCCTAACCATCTCTTGAAAGAGGGAGAGAATTTTGGCCCGGTTTCTTCTCTCATTGCTGGCTCATTTTCCATGCTTCTATATGACATTGATGGTTCTGATGTAACAGGATTACTGATAAGATGAACATCAAAGTGTTGGGATTTTATTTCTCCTACATCTTCGGTAATAAACCGAAGACGTGATTCGAAATGTGGTCCACATCATTCCATCAATTTAGGAACGAGGATTCATGCTCCAAACCACGTTCGCATCACTACCCCATGTTTTGTGCACATTCCAGGTAGACTCAGTGATGAGAGTCTTTTAAAACGAGGCAAAACACTAACAGAAGGGTACCCTAAGCCTGCAATCTCTTTTCAGTTTTCAAAACACCATCTAAGTGGAGATTGTGAAGGTTTAGAAGCACTTGAAACCTGAAAATAGAAAAACCCATTTTAACCTGGAGAATGGCAATGGTGGGAGGTATGTTTTCTGATCAGTTTATAATTTCGTTTATGATCTAATTGCTATTTAATGTTTTTTTATAGCATGTTTAGATATGAAGATTACAATTGGTATCAGAGCCTTGTATGCCTTTGCCTTGTTCATTTTACAATCTGCATTTTTCAATCAAGTGAGTTTTGACATTTTGGAGGTTTTGGTTTTAGAAGTTTTTGATGAAAAATATTGTTAGAAATCATTAGGAGATGATATTTCTAACATTTCGGTGTTTTAAATCATCATTTTGGTGTCTAGAATACCTGGAAACCGTCGGGTTTCATTTCGGGTTGCAAATGGGTCAAACAGACCCAGTTGAAGGTAAGGGACGACTATAGGGGCTTATCGTTTTGGCTGTCAATAAGATTTAAATAGGTAAACAAGTATTTAGAAAAGGGGCAGTAGCCCAGTTGGTCATACCCTTGTCCTCATTCATTGCACAGGTTTGAGTCCTCCTAACAACAACCTATAAACTTATTTTTATTTTTTATTTTTTTATAAAGGGGTTGATTTAGCCAGTATTTCTTTCCTTCAAAAAGCCTCTGCCTCAAGACTTGTATGACACGGATTTCTGTGTCCCTGCATCTGGATTTAGTGAATTGTAATAATAATAATAAAAAAATCATAAAATTTAGTGTTTTTTAAAATATGTTAATTTATGGATATTTTATGTGATAGATTATTTATTTTTGCTAGTTGAATGCATATTTTTATTTTTAATGGTTTATTGTGCATACAACATTAAATTAAATAATTTGCACATTAAATTTATTCTTAAAGGCTTTTATGGTTTTAATTTTAGATATTAATATACTTATAATTTATACAATTTCAGAAATTTTGCACATTGATAGTGAGTTTTGTGTAAAAATTGCTTATGGTTTCATGCAATTTATATAAGTTTTCTTGTGAATTAATTAAATGTCAAGTGATCCATATAATTTTAATTAATTAAGGAGTAGCCACAACATCTTTAATTATGCAAAATTATATATTAATTGTTTTAGGATCACATATAGGAAAATGACATTATGGGTAATTAATTATATTTGATATAATAAAATTTTATCCCACAGGAATTTTTTATATTAAATTTGTATAGTTAATTAGGGTGGAATATCAAATTATATTTCTTAATTACCCACAGGAATTAGGAAATGAAACATAATTTGATAGTTTTATCATAAGGTTTTACATGGATCTAATTAAATTAGAACTTTAGCCCATAGACAAGTTTTATGTCACTAGATTCATAATTTTTGAACATGAGTACATTGGTAAAACATGATATTTGTTTATTAGTCTCAAATTTGAATTATAAGCATGTATGTTTAATTTTTGTGCAGTCATGCAACCTGCGAATTTCTCTAATATAAAATGTGACATTCCCGAATTGAAAGGTGATAACTATAAGATTTGGAAGGAGAGAATTCTCCTTCATTTGGGGTGCATGGACATTGATTATGCTATCAGAAAAGACAAACCAATCATTATTGACACCAACACTACAACAGAAAAGGCTCTTTATGAACAATGGGAGCGATCAAATCGCCTTAGTCTGATGTTCATAAAGACCAAAATCTCTGATGGTATTCGTGGTTCTGTGGATCAGCATGACAATGTCAAGGCATTACTGAAGGCTATTGATGAACAATTTGTGACTTCAGATAAGGCACTTGCTAGCACCTTGATAATGAAGTTTTCATCTTTAAGGCTCACCAATGTGAGTGGTGTGCAAGAGCACATAATGCAAATGAGGGATATTGCGGCACAATTGAAAACACTTGAGGTTGAAATGTCTGACTCCTTCCTTGTGCACTTCATTTTAAACACTCTTCCACAACAATATGGACCCTTCAAAATCTCCTACAACACACATAAAGATAAGTGGTCAATTAATGAGCTTCTGACCATATGTGTTCAAGAGGAGGGAAGGTTGAAAATGGAATTGGGTGAGAATGCATTAATGACAATGGAAGGAAAGGATTAGAATCAAGCCAAAAAGAAAGAGAAAGGTAAAATACTGCCCCAAGGTGGAATCAAGAAGGTTAATAAGTGCTTCTTCTGTAAGAAGAAGGGGCACATGAAAAAGGGTTGCACCAAATTCCAGAAATGGCTTGAGAAGAAAGGTAAACCAATCTCATTTGTTTGTTATGAATCTAATATGGTTGATGTTATTTATAACACATGGTGGATTGATTCTGGTTCTACAATCCATGTTTCGAATACCTTGCAGGGTATGCGAAACCTAAGGAAGCCAATGCCAAGTGAGCAATGCATTTATTCAGGAAACAAGATGCGTTCACATGTGGAGGCTGTTGGAACATGCAATTTAGTTTTAAGTAGTGGTTTTACTTAGAAAAGACATTTTATGTTCCAAGTTTCTCTAGGAATTTGATTTCAGTTTCAAGAATTGTACCTTTGGGTTATTTCTTTAGTTTTTATGAGACATCTTTCAGTTTGTTTTATAAATCTAATCTTGTTGGAAATGGTACATTGTCTAATGGTCTTTTCTCTATCAATTTGCAAAATAATACCACTAATAATACTATGCATGTTCACATTGGAACAAAACGATGTGTTATGAATGAAGATTCCTCTATGTTGTGGCATCGGAGATTGGGATATATCTCCATACAGAGAATTAAGAGATTAGTAAATGATGGAGTACTTAGTACTTTAGATTTTACTAATTTTCACATTTGTGTGGACTACATTAAGGGAAAGTAGACCAACAAGTCTAAGAAGGGTGCCAAGAGGAGCACAAACATATTAGAGATCATACATTAAGATATTTGTTGTCCAGACATGGACGCGTATGGTCTAAAATACTTCATCTCCTTCATAGACGATTACTCACGATACATGTATATCTACTTGCTTCATAACAAGAATGAAGCATTGGGTGCCTTTAAAGTTTTTAAGGCTGAAGTAGAAAAACAATGTAGAAAGCAAATAAAGATTGTGAGAATGGATAGAGGTGGAGAATATTATGGTAGATACACCGAGGATGGACAAGCACTAGGTCTCTTTGCGAAGTTTCTTCAAGAGCATGGGATAGTTGCTCAATACACCATGCCTGGTTCCCCAGACCAGAACGGTGTGGTTGAAAGAAGAAACCGAACATTAATGGACATGGTTAGGAGTATGCGTAGCAACTCCAAGCTTCCTGAATCCTTGTGGACTGAAGCTCTTAAAACGACAGTGTATATATTGAACCGAGTTCCAACAAAGGTTGTCCCCAAGACGCCATTTGAATTATGGAAAGGTTGGAAACCGAGTTTGTGACATATATGCGTTTGGGGATGCCCGTCTGAAGTAAGAGTTTACAACCCACAAGAGAAGAAACTAGACCCAAGGACCATTAGTGTGTATTTCATTGGATATGCCGAAAGGTCTAAAGGGTATAGATTTTACTGTCCATCTCATAGCACTAGAATTGTGGAGTCAAGAAATGCTAAGTTTCTTGAGAATGACTTGATTAGTGGGAGCGATCGATTTCAGGACATTGTTTCTGAAAAAGATCATATAGATGCTTAACCATCCACTTCAAGTTATAGATTGATTGTCATTCAGAACACCCCTCAAGTTCAAACGGGTGATAGACAACCAATCATTGAAGCTCCACAAATTGCTAATGACAATCCAGTAGATCAAGTTGTTCAAGATTCGCCAGAAATTGTTGAACAACCCGTTGAGCAACGTGATCCTCAGGAAAATGTTGATTTAATATTAAGGAGATCTACAAGAGTGAGAAAACTAGCAATACCTAGTGATTATGTTGTGTATCTGCAAGAATTGGACTATGACATTGGAGCCGAAAATGATCCTGAAACGTTTTCACAAGCCATATGTTGCAAAGAGTCTAATTTATGGTATGATGCTATGAAAGATGAGATGAATTCTATGGCATCTAATGGAGTCTGGAATCTTGTTGAGTTTCCTGATGGTGCAAAAGCCATTGGATGTAAATGGGTCTTCAAGACAAAGAAAGATTCATTGGGCAACATTGAAAAATATAAAGCGAGACTCGTTGCTAAAGGATTCACTCAAAATGAAGGAATTGACTACAAGGAGACTTTTTCTCCTGTATCTAAGAAAGATTCTCTTCATGTCATTATGACATTAGTTGCACATTTTGACCTAGAGTTGCAACAAATGGATGTGAAAATGACATTTCTCAATGGAAATCTAGAGGAAGAGGTTTACATGAAACAACCAGAAGGATTTTCCTTTAGTGGTGGTGAGCATTTGGTATGCAAGCTTAAGAAATCCATATATTGATTGAAACAAGCATCCCGTCAGTGGTATTTAAAGTTTCATGATGTTATCTCTTCATTTGGTTTCGTGGAGAACATTATGGATCAATGTATATATCAGAAAGTCGGTGGGAGTAAGATATGTTTCCTTGTTCTGTATGTGGATGACATTTTACTTGCAACCAATGACAAGGGTTTGCTACATGAGGTGAAACAGTTTCTATCTAAAAACTTTGATGTGAAAGATATGGGTGATGCGACTTATGTCATTGGTATTAAGATACAGAGAGACAGATTTTGAGGTCTTTTAGGTTTGTCTCAAGAGACCTATATCAACAAGGTTTTAGAAAGATTTCGGATGAAAGATTGTTCACCAAGTATAGCTCCCATTGTGAAGGGTGATAGGTTCAATTTGGACTAGTGCCCGAAGAATGATCTTGAGCGGGAACAAATGAAGAACATTCCTTATGCTTCTGCTGTTGGAAGCTTGATGTATGTTCAAGTCTGCACAAGACCTGACATTGCATTTGCTGTTGGGATGTTAGGAAGATATCATAGTAATCCAGGTATAGACCACTGGAAAGCTGCAAAGAAGGTGATGAGGTACCTTCAGGGGACCAAAGACTACATGCTTATGTATAGACGGACTGATAATTTGGAAGTGATTGGCTACTCTGATTCGGACTACGCTGGCTGCATTGATTCACGAAAATCAACTTCAGGATATGTCTTTATGCTAGCTGGTGGAGCTGTTTCTTGGAGAAGTGCAAAGCAAACTTTGATTGCAACTTCCACTATGGAGGCTGAGTTTGTGTCTTGTTTTGAGGCTACCTCGCATGGTGTATGGTTAAAGAGTTTCATTTCTGGGCTTAGAGTTGTGGATTCAATTTCTAGGCTATTGAAGATATATTGTGACAATTCAACTGCAGTTTTTATGGCTAAGAACAATAAAAGTAGTAGTCGAAACAAGCACATCGACATCAAGTATTTAGCCCTAAGAGAATGTGTTAAAGAGAAAACAGTGGTTATTGAACACGTTAGCACTGAATTGATGATTGCTGATCCTTTGACTAAAGGCATGCCAACGTTGAAATTTAAGGATCATGTAGATAGATTGGGACTTTGTTCCTTTGTATGATTTTCGTTGTAAGAACGAATGTTATTTTCAATGAAACTCTATTTGTGATGTTTTCTCATATTTGATTTTCTTTGTGTACACTTTTATTCATTTATTGAGAAATATCATTAATGGTTGGACCTAGAATAAACATAAGGTTTATTCATTAAGCCATATGGGCTAGTGTTTAAGAAACATGATGCATTGTGATACATGGAAGATAATACTCGATATTAGAGGACCTATTGCCATGATTCATGTGTTTTGTTTCTTGCTATGATGAATGATGGAATATATGGACCAAGTGGGAGAATGTTGAGATTTTATTTCTCCTGCATCTTCGGTAATAAACCGAAGACGTGATTCGGAATGTGGTCCACATCATTCCATCAATTTAGGAACGAGGATTCATGTTCCAAACCATGTTCGCATCACTACCCCATGTTCTGTGCACGTTCCAAGTAGACTCAGTGATGGAGTGAGTCTTTTAAAACGAGGCAGAACACTAACGGGAGGGTACCCTAAGCCTGCAATCTCTTTTCAGTTTTCAAAACACCATCTAAGTGGAGATTGTGAAGGTTTAGAAACACTTGAAACCCGAAAATAGCAAAACCCATTTTAACCTTTAGAATGGCAATGGCGGGAGGTATGTTTTCCAATCAGTTTATAATTCCGTTTATGATCTAATTGCTATTTAATGTTTTTTTTTATAGCATGTTTAGATACGAAGATTACACAAAGAGCTTGCGGCTTCCATCCTTGGGATTCACAGTCTCTTGCTTCTAACCTTAAATCGGTTTCGACATTAGCTCTCTTGAATAAGCAAAACTCTCAAAAGGTGGTTGAACTGGTGAAGGAATCAACCAGTTTCCTTGCTATGACTCAACTCTATGACCATGTAGTGTGTGATCCTCACTGAATTCACCAAACATAATATTCCACGTGTTTGGTAAGGCATGTCACTGCCTTGGACTCTTGAAGAAGCTAATGATTAGCCTGCATGACCAGGAGCAACTAAGGAAACCTAGGATAAAAGAGGTGTAGCCAGAATCTGGATGTTACCATTCAAACCGATTGCCAGTCAAGTGCTCTGTAATGAAGTCATTTAACAAGAAGACCCACTGAGCATCTCTTCTACGCACAAATAAGATATCAACAAATTCAGAGTGGCGTCATTAAACCAATTGAGCCTCCCTTGAACCTCATAATAGAATCTCATCACCCAATCATAGTCTCCTTCCACCATATTAGATCTTTGAAGGAGTGTACGACCAGACTTAGATCTACATTCTCACAGCCATTGCATTAAACGAGGCCTAGAAACAAAATATTGGCTACAACGAAGAAGAATCTATTGAAAATAGAACATAAAAGAAAACGAGTGAAGGTGATTCTAAGAGGTTTCACTTCATGAGTCATCTGTGAACCTTCTGATTATGTGAGAAAACCATCTCAAATGCAATTATGGGCATTTTCATAAGAGAGGCAAGGCATACTAAGGTTAACAATGGCAAACATGAATGGGGATTATATCTCAACAAGCAACAAGTGGCCTTCATTATCCACCCTAAACAAATCAACGAATATCCAAATATCAACAAGAGACCTCAACAAGAGACCTAGAAGAGTGATAAATAGTCAAGAACAATCAATAAACCTGTAGCATTCATACTTGAGAAAATCCTTTTCCAGCAAGACTAGCTTATCTCCTAGTTTTTCTCCCGAGCTGCTCACTTTCAAACTCGTTTCCCTTCCCTCTCTCTCAACGCCTTTCCCCTCTAGCTTGTTCTCCAAGAAAACCTCCCTCTAGCACGCTCAAACCTCTTGTTAGCTTGCTTCCCAAGCTAACCTCCTCAGAAAATATCTCCAACAAAAATCCCTCCTGCTTAACAGCCTGCAGCTTTTCATAACCAACACGCTCTTCCTAGAATCTTCTTTTACAGGTGTTACCTTATGATAGCTCCCACCAAAGCACTAGTGTGATTCCTTAGCAGCCCATCAAGGGACAGCACATGGCTCTTTGAGAACCCTCCACCCGACAAAAATGAGCTACAGAAAAGCCTCCCAAAATGGGATCTACAAATATATTTACCTTTTATTTATTTAATATGGTTTTTACTTTTTCATTTTTTTGGGAAGCTTGGAGTAAGGTATAACATGATCAAAATATTTTTTTAAAAATGACTAATTTTTTAGTCTTGAATGTCAAATTATTAAAATATTATTTTTAATTCATACAAGGAGACAAGGACATTAATTAATTTGTTTTTATGTTTTATCTATTATTAATTTTTAAGATAAAAATAGATGTAATTTCTTCCATTTCAGACAAAGACAAGAACTTTTTCTCTATGTATTCTTTTTTCCTATAATCTAAGTTTTGTAATTTTATATATATATTTTTTTTGAGTGTTTATTTTTTACTTAATTTAAACTTTTTTGGACCTCATTTAAGTCATATTTCTTGAAAGGTACTAATTTTATAATAGTACTTATTTGGTTTCTTAGGGAAAATTTTAGAAAAAAAAAAAAATTATTTGGCCAATGAAAAATAAAAAAGAAAAGATTTTATTTTATTTTTCTAATGCAATCTAAAATTTTAAAGTTTATTTTACTTTTGAATAGTTTTCCTACCTACTCAAGATAACGAGAATGATTTAGGGGGAAAAAAGGGTCTTGAGTTTTTTTATATTTTTATTTACTTTCGTGATCCTCTAACTAGTTTAACTCAATCTTCTTATATAAATAATGCCTCTTGGTTAATTTGTTATTGATAATTCATTTGTATTTATGTGGCATTTTATTTTCATGAAATCAAATTTTTGCTTATGTGGCATTTTATTTTTTACAAAATAAAAAAATTATTATCATCCAATAAAATGTCATGAATATTATTTTCAAAAACCAACCTTTTATGTTAAATAAAAAGTATTTTAATCTTTTTATATTTAAAAGTAAAAGATTAAGCATATTTTTTAAATATTTTATTCCTATTACACCTATTTTGATTTGTCTTTTTTTTTTTCTTTTGGGTTTTCATTAGGTTGTGATAAAATATTTTTTATGCTACATTCAACAATTCCCCTTTATATTCATGAATTATCAAAATAAAATAAAATAAAAGTATCTTCATTGTAGACCAATTTGTGGACCCCACATTTCTGCTCATGCGCTTCCACTCGATGGCGAGCTTGCTTTTTGTTGGAAAAATGATTTTATTTTTAAGAAAATGACTTGAAGTCGCCACTTATTTTTATTTTTATTTTTAAAGGGTAAACAAAATAAGAAAGAAAACCCTAAGTGTGATTCCTTATTTGGAAAAGGTGGTATGTGAAAAATCGAGTCAGGGCTCGGGGGTTAGATTACTTATCGGGAAGGTACGGTAAAGACCGTAGCACCCTTCTAAATCCCTAAAAATGGGTCTCTACTAATAAAATGAAGCAAGCATGGCGATTGATAAGTGAATCAATGGATACCGAATGAATATCAATTAAAACAAAATAACTAAAAGAACAAGAGGGGAAAATAGTGTACCTAAGCGATGAACTGATCTGTTTCATAGAAAACAAAGGTTAGTAAACAAACACAGAATACTCACACACATGTATTAGAGTGGAATAAATCAATCATGTATAGTAATCAATCAATCAACCAATCAATGAGGAAATTCCATATGTTGGGCCCCCACCAAAGCCCTATTAATTTTAGCATGAATTGGTCTCACAAATTCTATTGTTTTAGAATTATGAGAAAAAAAAAAAGACATTCTTGCTTATTAAAATCAAGAGAGATAGAAGATTATTTGAAAACCAGCGTGGAATTAAAATCGTTCGAAAGAAAAATGGATTTTTGAAATTTATTTGAAAAATTGGAGTCTCGAAGATTACTTGAAAATCGGAGTTTTGAAAATTAAATTTAAGAATTGGAATTTTGGATATTAAATTTAAAAGAAATTGGAATTTTGAGAACTAAATTTAGGAAATAGAATTTTGGAAATTAAACTTAAGAGTTGGAATTTTGGAAATTAAATTTAAAAGAAATCATAATTTTGGAAATTAAATTTGAAAGAAATGAAATTTTGGAAATTAAATTGAAGAATTTGAATTTTGGAAATTAAATTTGAAAGAAATTGGAGATTTAAAAATTAAATTTAGGAAATGGAATTTTAGAAATTAAATTTAAAATAAATCAAAATTTTGAAAATTAAATTTGAAAGAAATGAAATTTTGGAAATTAAATTAAAGAATTTGAATTTTGGAAATTAAATTTGAAGGAAATCAGAATTCCGGAAATTCAATTTGAAAGAAATTGGAGTTTTAAAAATTGAATTTAGGAAATGGAATTTTGGAAATTAAATTTAAAAGAAATTGGATTTTGGAAATTAAATTTGAAAGAAATCATAATTTTGGAAATTAAATTGAAGAATTTGAATTTTGGAAATTAAATTTGAAGGAAATCATAATTCCGGAAATTAAATTTGAAAGAAATTGGAGTTTTAAAAATTAAATTTAGGAAATGAAATTTTGGAAATTAAATTTAAAAGAAATTGGATTTTGGAAATTAAATTTGAAAGAAATCAGAATTTTGAAAAATTAAATTTGAAAGAAATGAAAATTTGGAAATTAAATTGAAGAATTTGAATTTTGGAAATTAAATTTGAAAGAAATCAGAATTCCAGAAATTAAATTTGAAAGAAATTGGAGTTTTAAAAATTAAATTTAGGAAATGAAATTTTGGAAATTAAATTTGAAAGAATTTGGAATTTTGGAAATTAAATTGAAGAATTGGAGTTATGAAAATTAAATTTAAGAATTATAGTTTTGGAAAATTAAAGTTTTGAAAATTAAACTTAAAAATTTGAGGTTTTTTGTTTTTAAAAAAAAAAAAAAGAATTTTGGGAATTTATTCGAAAATGGAATCCTAAAAAAAATTGAACTTGAAAATTGTAATTTTTGAAAAATTAATTTGAAGATTGAAGTGATTGAAAATCAAGAATTTTGAAAGTTGATTTTTTTTTTTTTAAAAAAAAAGATTGGTGAAAACGTGTGAGCATAAAGGCTTAAAAAAAAGTGTATGGGCATATGTGCCCCATGGATGGCCCACCAAAAGTCCTCCATTGACTTTACTACCATGAAATGATTCCCAAACAAGAAAAACCATTAATGGCTCTTAGAGCCTTCAAGAGAGAGATAGAGAGAAAAGTCTTTCTCTAACACAACTGATGAACCAAGTCTTTATGGGAGACTAGGTGGCGTTTGGTGGTAGCTTGGATTCCTTTGTTGCCTTGTCAGTCTTCTTTGGCAGGATACTTTGCAGATCAACTTAGGAGACCCCTATCTCAAATTTAAGACTATAAATTAAAGCCTAAAATCGAAATGGAAGTCGTATAATACAAATAAAAGAATAAAAGGGAGTGAAGTAAAATTCAGTATGGAATGCATGACAAGTTCCACCTGGAAGTGACATATAGAGAAAAGGAAACGGAAAAAACAAAGGAACTGGAATTGCATAAATCATGATAAACGGATTCTTACGCAGTGAGAGCATCATGTTTTTCTCCTCCTCCTCCTTGCTACTGTTTTCTTCTCTCTGCTCCAACCTCTACCAGTTTTTTTCTCATTTTTGAACCCCTTCAAAAACTAGTTTTTATTTATTTATTTATTTATTATTTTTTATCTTTGCTCTGTTTCTTCCTTCTCAAAAAAAAAAAAAAAAAAAAAAGGCAAACCTCACTCCCCCAGCTGCCCTAAGAACCCACTCCCCCGATTTTTTTCCAAAAAAATATCTTTCTCCTACTTGGTTTTTCTTCATTTTCTATTTTTGTTCCCCCCCGAATTTGCCCCCACCCACTCTCTGTTTCTCCCCTCTTGCAAGTCTTCCCCTGTTCCCGCCATTAGCCAGTCTCCATCCTCAACCACCACCATGGAAGGTGGTGGTGTCCATGGCCACACATCCTAGCATGCTCGACTCGTCCACAAACCAACCCCCACTCTTCCAAAAATGCTGCCAACTCTCCCGTGATTGTGACACCTAGTAAAAAAACTACACAGAAGAGGAGCCCCAAATGGGGGTCTACAAATATGCCCATCTTCGGAAGAGCTCACAAGTGTAAGGAATATGAACACTGAAGTGAAAAGAAAGTGTGAATAGTGAGTGGAATGAAGTGAACTCTATCGAAGAATAAAGGAGACCCCCAAAGGACACTAGTGAAACCCGAACTCACTCAGGCCAAGAGATGAACACAAACGAGGCTCTAAAATCCTTAAAGAAAATGATGTGTCAAAATGTCTCTAAAGCCACACTGAGGACTCAGGCTCCCTCTAAGTCGTCTCCAAAAGTGACTCGAAAGACTGTATCAAAGATGAGTAACGGTCGAACCACACTGAAGTATAGGAAAGAATGTGTCCAAAGGAGACTCCCTTTGTGAACTACACGAGAATGCTAGGTGTAGGGTGCCCACCAACATGACTGAAATATGCGTCATGAACCCAAGGGCCATGTCATGTGCAGTGGAAAAGGAAATCTAGAAGAACAATGATGAATAAGCGATAAGCACAGGGTAACGAGGTGAGGAAAATGAGGACAAGTGCAAAACCACGAAGGTCAGATGTGCAATGCCAAAGGATATGAATACTAAGAACTGTGACTTTGAATGGTACAACTGAGGAGAAATGACTCTGAACATCAAAAACACGGAAAGATGGTTAAGGTGCTTGAATGGATATGTACGATGGCTCTGAATGCCAAAACTAAAGAAAGATGGTGACTCAAAATCGAACAAGACTCAACTATGCAAGTGCAACTCCGAAGCGAACAAGACTCAACTTACTCTAACAAAACAATGACCAATCGATATAGGTGCGACCCAACTCAAACTGGGCACAAACGAATAGGAATATGGCTGATCGATATGGGTGCGACCCTAAAACGCAAACTAACACGATGATGACCGATCGATATAGGTGCGGTCTCGACCCAAACTGAACACAAAATGATAGGAAGATGGCCGATCAATATAGGTGCGGCCCTGAAAACTCAAACTAAACTCAAACTGACAGGATTAATGACCGATCAATATAGGTGCAGTCCCGACTCAAACTCAAACAGAAAAAACGATGAATGACCAATTGATATGGGTGTGGCCCCAAAACGCAAACTGACACGGAAAATGACCGATTGATATAGGTGCGGTCCTGACTCAAACTGAACATAAGATGATAGGAAGATGACCGATCGATATGGGTGCGGCCTCGACTCAAACTGAACACAAAATGATAGGAAGATGGTTGATCGATATAGGTGCGGCCCTGAAAACTCAAACTATACTCAAACTGACAGGATGAATGATTGATCGATATAGGTGCGGCCCCGACTCAAACTCAAAAAGACAAAATGATGAATGACTGATCGATATAGGTGCGGCCCCAAAACGCAAACTGACACGGAAAATGACCGATCGATATATGTGCGGTCCTGAAAACTCAAACAGACAAGATGATGACCGATCGATATAGGTATGGTCCTGACTCAAACTAAACATAAGATGATAGGAAGACGACTAATCGATATGGGTGCGGCCCCGAAAACTCAAACTGACACGGAAAATGACCGATTGATATTAGGTGCGGTCCCAAAAACTCAAACTAACATGGAAATAATGGGAAGATAATTGATCGATATGGGTGTGGCCCCGACTCAAACTCAAACAGACAAGATGATGACCGATCGATATAGGTGCAGTCTTGACTCAAACTAAAGACAAAATGATAGGAAGATGGCTGATCGATATAGGTGCGGTCTTGAAAACTCAAACTAAACTCAAACTGACAGGATGAATGGCTGATCAATATAGGTGCGGTCCCGACTCAAACTCAAATAGACAAAATGATGAATGACTGATCGATATGGGTGCGACCTCAAAACGCAAACTGACACGGAAAATGACAGATTGATATAGGTGTGGTCCCGACTCGAACTGAACACAAACTGATAGGAAGATGGTCGATCGATATGAGTGTGACCCCAAAATGCAAACTCAAACTGACAAGATGACGACCAATCGATATAGGTGCGGTCCCGACTCAAACTGAACACAAAATCATAGGAAGATGGCCGATAGATATAGGTGCAGCCCCAAAACGCAAACTCAAACTGACAAGATGATGACCGATTGATATAGGTGCGGTCCTGACTCAAACTGAACACAAATGGATAGGAATATGGCCGATCGATATGTGTGCAGCCCCAAAACACAAACTCGAACTGATAAGACGATGACCGATCGATATAGGTGCGGTCCCGACTCAAATTGAACACAAAATGATAGGAAGATGGTCGATTGATATGGGTGCGGCCCTGACTCAAACTCAAACAGACAAGATGATGACCGATCGATATAGGTGCAACCCTGACTTAAACTGAACTGACAAGATGATGAATGACTTGATCAAGTGGCCCAAAGCCAAAGGATAATTCAGATAATGATGCAAGCAAACCTGGTTGGAAGGGATATGCCCCAGTATGACAACTCATGAGGATTGACAACTAGGTCCAAAGATAATGAAGCCTGTGAAAGGTCCGATGATCTCAGGGAAGGAGGGTGTGCCCTAATATGCAACTCTCGGGGGTCAACAACCAGATCGAAAAGTGAATAAAACCTATAGAAGGTCCGATGATCCTAGGGAATGGGGGTATGCCCCAATATGACAACTCAAAGGGGTCAACAACTAGATCAAGGGAGGAATGAAGCCTATGGAAGGTCTGATGCTCTCGGAGAATGGGGTATGCCCCAGTATGTGATGATGAACAGACAGAGATGCAAAATGCCTCCAAACCACTATACTCTAAAATATGCTCATCTATCATGTAATTAAAATGTCCAACCTCAGATAGGTAATGCCAAACAGGACCATGTATCATGACACCATGCTAACAAGACAAAACTAACTGGTGAATAACAACAATAATGATCAGTGCTCAAAATGCAAAGAGCAAACAAATCAACACTCAACATGCCAACTGTCAAAGTGAAAACATCGTCACTATAAATCAACAATCTATTAGCCCTGCCATCATGGAAGATGTTGAACCTAAAGTCCAAAAGATGTATGAAAGTACAACCAAAGTGATCGAGGACTGATCTACACCTCTCCTAATCGAGAGAGGAGTGTGAGGTCACGTGTCATGGTGAGATGTGTGGGATAAAAGAAGGTGATGATCAGGCTTTGGTAAGATAGAAAGTATGAAAGTATCAAGGGTGAAATGTTTGAGTATGAAATGAAAGGTAGGTAGATATCCGAGATCATCCAAGTAAGCCGAGAAGACTGAACCCAAGGTGTCAATAGCCCCATAATCCATCGAAAGCAATAATCACAAACAAAAAGTCAAGTCTCGATGCCAAAACATCCGTCTAGGTGGCTATGCCCTAGTAGACAATGAGAACAACATGAAATAATCCAATGATCTCCATATCACTCGTCAGATGCTCCAACGTCAAGAATCAATCTGATCTCCCTCCAAAAAATGGATTTGCCCCAGTGTAAAGGATCCAATAGTGCGACTATGCTCCAATGAAAAATACTCTCCATCTCGACTATGCCTCAATATATTCGAGCCAACAACTATTGAGGGATCATGCCTAGTATATGTCAACAAATCAATCAATCTCAACTCCCACTGCCAAAAATGAAAATATGTCAATACAATCCATATGAATCAGAAACCTCGTGCTACATGAATGTGAATGAAGTGGCTATGCCTGATTACTACCAAAAAGTGCTATTTTGTAGACCTAATTATAATGGTTTTAAACACCTTTGAGTAGTAATCATATTCATTTAACCCAATTAATTCATTAAGGTCCTTAGTAATTGGTTTTAACCATTTTGTGGCAAGTTTACATGTTTTTATCAGCTTATGAATCAATTCAAGCATGCCAAATGATGGAGGAGCTACTTGGACAAGTTAAAGCAAGGATTTTGGAAGTTTACAGGCTTGAATTTCAAGTGGAAACACGAGCACAAACAAGAACAATGGAGAAGAGGAAAATAGAGGACAGCAGCTTCAGTCTTCTTTCGCACTTTTGGGGCACTTCCGAAGTCCATTTTCTACATACTATATACCATTTCAAAGCTCAGGAATTCAAGAATCCAACGCTTCAAACCGTGTACAATTTGGAGCTGAAATGAGGAAGATATGGCCTTCGGAAGACAACTGCATCAAACCTTGCGAAAATTTCGCAAGGTGAATTTCTCCTTATGAAATTTCGCAAGGGGATTTTCCTCATGGTGCGAAATTTTGCCATTTCGCAACATTGCGAAATTTCGCAAGGAGAAATTCACCTTGCGAAAATGCCAAATTTCCTCTGTTTCTCCACGCACGCACCACCGACTTCCCAGATATTTTTAGCTTGATATTTTCTCATGTAAATTCCTTTTGTAACCTTGTATTCAGCTGTCATAAGGCTTTATCTTGTAATTTTGCTATATATAGAGGTGCACAACACCTCCAGGAGGAGAGATAGGATTGGAGGATCGATCCTCTGTACATTAACTTAGGAATATATAAAGCTCTTTTTTCTCTCTTCTCCGGTTCTTCCCCATTTCTATTTTCTTAGTAGCCAAACAGCCTCTGAGGACTTTTCCTCAGAGGTTGATTGGCTAAAACCTTTAAGTTTCTCAAAGTATGGATGTTATGTGATGGCTTGGATGCAATCCCATGGAAATTTCTCGCACTTGGAAGGTAAGGTAGTCGTTTTTCATTAATGGTTCATTAATGCAAAGTTTGGTTTTTATTTCCTTTGGACAACTTCCAACGGCCAATACTTGATAAGCTTTTGGATTTCTATCCATTAGTTATCTCCTACGAGCTATTGGAAGGTGAGGTTTTCAATTCCAAGTTTTCCATTAATCCATTAGAACCAATTTCAATGGCCATTGAAAGGTGAGTTTATCACCTGGAATGACTTTGAGTTGCCAATATTTGGTAAGCTTTTGGCTTTAGACCATTAGTTATCTCTTACGAGCAATTCAAAGGAAGTCTAAGGTGAATAACCATTGATGAAATCCACTACCATCTGTTTTGCCATTTTAAAGGATTAAAACTTGATTTGCTAAATCCATACCGGTTCGGGAAGCAAGCATCACCATAGTTGCAACCTCAACGCGAGGAGCCTATCCTGAGATTTCCAATTTGCATAAGAGCCAAAGCATAGCTATCCTATCTTTGAGAAACTTGTTTTTACACCCTTTCATTTTAGTCTTTAATGTTAGCTTAAATTAGTTTAAATCTCTCTAAAACATTTTCATCTTCTTTTAAAGCTAACATCCATAAGAAAATCACCTATTTTCCTAATTTGAATATCACTTGTGTTTGCAAAAACCCTTCCCAGTGAACGATCCTAGAACCACTATGCTATAGTAGCTTGGCTACTTTAGTAATAGTATTTAAGGTATAAATTTTGTTGATACGCCTTTAAAGCTAAGCTACCATGAGTCGCATCAATGCCCTAGTATAAACCATCTGAAATGACTATGCTCCAAGACAAATTAAAGTCCATCGCCAACTAGAGGGCTATGTCTCAACACGTGCAACATCTGAAGCAACTGTGTCTCAAAATGAACCATCGTCTAAAAAATCAATCATCAATGAGTGGAATGTGTATCAATGCAAAATATCAAGTGGGGTGACTGTATCTCCAATAAAAGTGCTCTCTAGAATGGCTATGCCCCAGTGTAGGGTCATCCCACTAAGAAACCATCATCAATGCGCGGGGTATGCCCCAGTATAGATCATATCACCTCCAAAAATCCATCACTGATAAAAAGGGTATGCCCCAGTGTAAATCCATCGCCTCAACTCCCCATCTATCATGCTCCAAGAAATAATCTCCAACCAATCTCAAGTATTGCCCATGTGTGAGCCGTCAAGCATAAAGTGTGAAGTAATGGCCTCAGGGTGGTCTTCAGACACGGGATGTAACGTAGGCTAAGGTAATAGGGTGAAAGAAATGAAAGGAAACTAGGCTCAAAGATCCCAATGATATAATCCCCATACCCCTCATGCATGAGATGCAATGCGTAGAAAACATCATGAGTCCCGAACCTAAGGGTCTCCACACTAAAAGTGACAATAAATGAATGGACACATCGAATAAACAAGTATGATGTGTGTGTACCAAACCCAAGCCAAACATCAAGCAGAATGAGAAAAGAATGAAATCAGATGAGGTAGGATGAAACGGAGGAATAAAATAAAGATAGAAGAAGGTGAAGAGATAGAAAAGTGAGTGATGGTCATCCTGCATCAAAGCATGGAAAGTAGTCACATCCGGAATAGATGGGATGATGGATAGACCCAGGATCCAGAGATACTGAAGAAAGGTCGCTCGCCTCTCTCACAAAAATCGAATGAGCGACTCATACTCTCACCCAAAATATACATCAAGATGAATCCCAAAAAGAAGCTCTCATACAAACTCTCTCTAACACATGAACTCAATGAAACAAACTAGCACGTCCATACACATGCCCAATGGAGAATAATAAAATGAACAATGCACTATCTTTTTTTTTTTTTTTTTCGCGCACACTTTGATCAATAATGAAAGATCTCCCATGAAAATGCATAGCTAAATGAATAAACCTTCCCCATGTACTGATGTAACATGAGTCCTCACTAACAAGACAACCTCTCAAAATAAGATCTCTGAACCACTGCTCATAAGGTGAACGGGGGAGGAACGTGACAATCCTCCATGTAGTGATGTGTGAGAAACCACCACTCAAGGTGAAACAAGGATAATGTCTAGTAAGAAATGATGAAAGAAAAGACAGAGAACGAATATCACAAGTGGTGATATGTGTATCGAAAAATAGTGATGAAATGGTGTCCAAGTGGAAAATACCACAACGAAGACTGAGGAATGAGACTTGAATATGTATGTTAAGTCTAGGACTCATAACGTATCCAATCATAGCATGCAAGCACTACAGGGTCTCCAACTCGGTGTAATAGGTAAATAAGGTGATGAAAGAAAAGGCTATGTGCTCGTGTGAGGCTCAATGGGCTAGCAACAAGTAACTCTATATGTGAGGGTGATAAAGTAAATAGGCTCCTGAAATGATGGCCACCCATCCTATGACCACAACCTTGAACATTGTGCTTTCAAGATCTCACATGGTCAGTACTAAAGACTAGCATCCGTCCAACAAAGTCATGTCAACTCCTCTGAAATCATATGAAAGCTCCCATTGATGCTCTATGATAACCATCAATGTCCTCTAACAATCACCTCACTCTATCATCATAAGTCGCTCACCATCATCTCATAAAATCACCATCTCTAGTCATCTCGACTCTCTAAAGTCCAGGTGCAATGACTCAAATCTAGATGCCCCAAGACAACCCCTCTGCCTCAACAACATCATCAAGCAATCAAACCACTCTCTCATCGTGATTCATCTACCATCATGCAAAACTCACCTCAGGTATAACTATCTCGAACTCTAACTGGTCAGATCAAAGAACTAATGGAACGAACATGCAATGGTACTATAATACATGAAGGCGGGTAAGGATGGTAAAGGTCGTATAACGGTGCCAAGGGTAGTGTCATGTCAAGTTCAAAATGGGTAGGTCAACAAGTCTGAAAAGTCAGGATATGGATATAGATACGGTACTGCTCTGATTAGAAAGTGAAATGGGTCACAGTCTCGAATTCCCTAGGTCGATCTCCTAATCCTAGGTTAATAGGCTCAATATCCTCCATGATAGGTCAGACCAAAGTGATCATGATGCATAAGTGAAAATATGTCTCATATCGAAAACATAGCACACATCAACGCAAGATATGCAAAACATACTCATTAGAAAAGAGAATAACACATACTCAAAATAAAAAAAATCATATTACTAAATGAACCAAATGAGTACATCATATGTGAAGCGATAAAGGACTACAAGTGACTAGACTCTCGGCATGAACTATAAACAACAACTCTAAACCAAACTGGACTCAACAAAGCAACTCTAATGAACTAAAGACTGAACCCGATAGAACGGGAACGACTCTGATGATGACCATAAATCAAAATGAAAGGTGCTCTGAGCTAAATCGCTGCAAAATGATGTACCCACATCAACTGAACCAAGTCCTCAACTCGGAAAATCCCAAAATACCATATGACCATCAATATCATCAACATCCAGATCAATCTACTGAAGGCTAGAAGGAGGGGAAACTGTATGTGTAGAATGCGTAGACAGGGGATTGGTGGTCACACTTGGCCTAGACAAGTTGACCAACCCTGAATCGATCAAGTCTTGTATCGTATGATGGAGTGTCGAACAACACTCAATATTGTGCCCCTGAATTTGATGATATAAGCAATGCTCATGTGAGCGGAAATGATGAGGAAGTGGATGTGGCAAAGGGCGTGGCGCCAAAGGAACAATCAAACCAGCATCCTTGAGCTTCTCAAAAGCTCTAGTCAAAGTCATGCCCAATGGAGTGAACTGTCTCGCGGGCCTCTATGCATATGGTTTAGGTGGTGAGTGAGTAGTGGCTCTTGGATGTGGTGGTCGTGGCTGCATGCTGGTCTGAGCAATGTAAGGCTCTTGAACATGAATTGGCTGATATTAATACTATGGATGAGAAAAATGAGCTCTGACTGTAGGAGACCTGTAAGGTGAGTGAAGTACGGGCCGTTGATGCTGATAACTAATAGCGCCAACCTCTCCAAATCTATTAGATGATCGAATCACCTACTTCCCCTTACTATCAGGGGAAGGAGCAGTATCTGTCCATAATCCTCGAGCGATGGCCTCCTCAACATTGAAAACTGCATGAACTAGACTCTTAAGATCCTGAAATGGGATGCCCACAAGAAGCCTAGCGAACCTCGGCTGTAGGTTCCGAAGAACCATATCAATCTGATCTTGCTCCTTAGGCCGGTCTATCATACCAGCCACCTTTGCCCTCCAACGACTGACAAAGGAAGAAATAGACTCATCCGGCCTTTGTCTAGTGGTCTCCAACTCTCGTCTAGATACATCAATATCAGCACTGAAAGCAAACTAAGTCAAGAACTCATGAGCCACATCCTCCCAGGTGCGAAGTCTCGAAGGCTCAATTGAAGCAAACCATCTCTGAGTTGCCCCACTAAGTGACATGGGGAAAAGAGCCACTAACTGTGCATCATCTATCTCGTGTGCTCTCATGACTGTGCTATATAGTCTCAAGTGGATCTTAGGACAACCAATCCCACTATAATGCTCAATGTCTGGCATGCGAAACTTGGTAGGCAAGCTAGCTGCCGGTATGCCATCCCTATCATCCCAAGTCAAACCTCCATCCTATAATATGATCTGTCTCATCCTGGCCTCAAGCCTCTCAACCCTAGCCTCCTACTCAGTCAATCTAGTATCATCAGTAGTAGGAATCATGGGAGGCAACACTATGGCAGTAGGTGGTGGAGTAGTCTCACAATGATTTGATAAATGGAATGGAACGCCATGTGAAGTCCCAGGTGGAAGAACCTACGCCGTCTGAGGTACATGGGGAACTGTATTATTAGTGCTAATGCCGACTGGATGATGATCCTGGTGAGAACTCTCTATCTGATCCAAACGTTTACTAACCCCTGCCATGAACTCCTGAATAGAAGCAAGTGTGGAAGCTAGCTCGTCTGACATCTCGACCGAACTGTCTGAACTTTGATGTAAATCTACTCTGATCAATCGACTTCCAACTCTCCTCCAAGGATGTAACCCCATACTCAATCAACTCTTAAAATGACTCCCTACAATGCAAACGAAATGGATGAAGGACACAAGATAAGACCTTAAAAGACAACAATACAACATGCAAGCACATGTTCCTAAGGTGGCAATCCGAAATCTAGATTGATGATGAGAACTCTAGAGTCATAAAGGTGTTCACTGTGAGATGGCTACAAATATGACTAGAGAATTCCTATCGATAATCCAAGATGAAAGAGGTGTGAAGAACACACTATCACAAGATTAATACTCCATCTATAACCACATATCCTTGATTCAACCTTCAACCCAAGCTCTGTAAGAGAAAAATGATAAGGTGATCAAGGCAACTCTCTCGAAAAAAGTGTAAATGTGAAAATATGCCTTTCACCTTTCCGTAATGACAATATGAGCATGGAGTTGAAAACTGAATCAATGATCAAACAAAGAATGAGGTATTGGGCTCGTGATAGATGTACGGTGTAAAAAAAGTGATCAATGAACATATCCTAAAGCGTCAAGCAAGTGACAACAAAGTGAAAGGATGTGCCAAGCCAAGAAAGGAAAATGAAAGCCCTAGGGAGAAAGCATGCTAAACTCATCAAACGAGAGAAAGAATCTAATGCAACAAGGCAAGAGGTGATCCAACCAATACCCAAACTCATACTGATCTCTAAGCACTCTCAAATGGAAACCAAAAGAGAAAACACTAGATCCAAATTGTAACTAAAGAGACTCTAAAGGCCCTCAGATGCACCCACGTGTAGGGAAAAAGTCTTAATCGAAGGATCTATGGCTCAACCTACAAGGTCAAGGTGGCTCTAAAAGGAAATGGGTAGACTTTAAAAGGTCCCTAGCATAAGCGATCGTACCCTCCGACGGTACACTACCCTCTGCACGCCTTTGAAGAGACGAGGCGCTTCTATGCAAGGTAGTCATCACCTCCACATATGCACTACCTCGACATCCTATGTGGGGTTTCCTATAGTGAAACCTCTCACAACTCTCAGCACTTAGTGGTAATCTAAGGTGCACAATGAACGGTGTGGGTGCATCCGAAAATCCTATGAAACTAAAAGAAAACACATTGGCTACACAAATATCCTAAGATCTAGCTCTGGGTTATACAGGTCTTCAAAGTTCGGACTCTAATCAACATCAATATGTCGACCACCTCCAGAATGCTCCCAAACATCAGTATAGCCCGTCTCTAAACCCTACTCCCATCCTCTGTCTCGATCAAAGAACAAGCACACACAAAGCTTCACACTTGCAAAAGTGAGAACCGAGATGAAATAAATGACCAAAACTAGAGGGTTGGAGATAATGGGATAGATGTGTGGCCCACACAGACAAACGACATGCAATCACGTAGAAGAAGGGCATTCATGCAACATACAGTCAGGTAGAGTACAGGATACATCACTCATGTATACATACAAGTCGTGACGATCAGAATGAATAGTGATACAAACATCATGCTCAAAGACGATCAAGAGACTACACAATGCAAGTGAGTCAACATGTCAAGTCAAATGATGTACAATGGCGAGTCTATACATGTGAAATGATCAGAACGAACATGGCAAAAAACAGGATCACTATACTAAACAATGTAAGATAATCGATCAATACAATCAGCATATCAATGTCTCAAATGAATATGGCAATGAAGCATAGAAAAAATAGCTACCTCGCAATCCCCAATAAAAATAATCGATCATCACAATCATCATGTCAAGTGTCTCAAACAAATATAGCAATGAAACACAAAAAGAATCACTATATCAGAATCCTCAATCAAGATAAATCAATCGTCATGACCAGCACTTATCAATGTCCCAAATGAATACCATATCCGAGCATGCATCTAATGATATCGGGAACTCTCAATGTGCAATCAAGAGATAGGTACCCAATGATCAACTCATCAAATGCCACATTTGTTTCATCTGAAGTTCAAGTTTGACCCTCTAAACGTTTCCCAGTGGAGTCGCCATTTTGTGGACCCCGCATTTCTGCTCATGTGCTTCCACTCGATGGCGAGCTTGCTTTTTGTTGGAAAAATGATTTTATTTTTAAGAAAATGACTTAGAGTCGCCACTTATTTTTTGTTTTATTTTTAAAGGGTAAACAAAATAAGAAAGAAAACCCTAAGTGTGACTCTTTATTTGGAAAAAGGTGGTCTGTGAAAAATCGAGTCAGGGCTCGGGGGTTAGATTACTTAGTGGGAAGGTACGGTAAAGACCGTAGCACCTTTCTAAGTCCCTAAAAATGGGTCTCTACTAATAAAATAAAGCAAACATGGAGATTGATAAGTGAATCAATGGATACTGAATGAATATCAATTAAAACAGAATAACCGAAAGAACAAGAGGGGCAAATAGTGTACCTGAGCGATGAGCTGATTCGCTTCATGGAAAACAAAGGTTAGTAAACAAACACAGAATACTTGCACACATGTATTAGAGTGGAATAAATCAATAATGTATAGCAATCAATCAATCAACCAATCAATGAGGAAATTCCATATGTTGGGCCCCCACCAAAGCCCGATTTATTTTAGCATGAATTGGTCTCATAAATTCCAGTGTTTTAGAATTATGAGAAAAAAAAGACATTCTTGCTTATTAAAATCAAGAGAGATAGAAGATTATTTGAAAACCAGAGTGGAATGAAAATTGTTCGAAAGAAAATTGGATTTTTGAAATTTATTTGAAAAATTGGAGTCTCGAAGATTACTTGAAAATCGAAGTTTTGAAAATTAAATTTAAGAATTGGAATTTTGGATATTAAATTTAAAAGAAATTGGAATTTTAAGAATTAAATTTAGGAAATAGAATTTTGGAAATTAAACTTAAGAGTTGGAATTTTGGAAATTAAATTTAAAAGAAATCAGAATTTTGGAAATTAAATTTGAAAGAAATGAAATTTTGGAAATTAAATTGAAGAATTTGAATTTTGGAAATTAAATTTGAAAGAAATTGGAGATTTAAAAATTAAATTTAGGAAATGGAATTTTAGAAATTAAATTTAAAAGAAATTTGATTTTGGAAATTAAATTTGAAAGAAATCAGGATTTTGGAAATTAAATTTGAAAGAAATCAGAATTTTGGAAATTAAATTTGAAGGAAATCTGAATTCCAGAAATTAAATTTGAAAGAAATTGGAGTTTTAAAAATTAAATTTAGGAAATGGAATTTTGGAAATTAAATTTGAAAGAAATTAGAATTTTGGAAATTAAATTTGAAAGAAATGAAATTTTGGAAATTAAATTGAAGAATTTGAATTTTGGAAATTAAATTTGAAGGAAGTCGGAATTCCGGAAATTAAATTTGAAAGAAATTGGAGTTTTAAAAATTAAATTTAGGAAATGGAGTTTTGGAAATTAAATTTAAAAGAAATTGGATTTTGGAAATTAAATTTGAAAGAAATTGGATTTTAGAAATTAAATTTGAAAGAAATTGGAATTTTGGAAATTAAATTTGAAAGAAATGAAATTTTGGAAATTAAATTTAAGAATTATAGTTTTGGAAAATTAAAGTTTTGAAAATTAAACTTAAAAATTTGAGGGTTTTTTTTATAAAAAAAATTAAATTTTTTTTAAAAAAAAGGAATTTTGGGAATTTATTTGAAAATGGAATCCTAAAAAAATTTGAATTTGAAAATTGTAATTTTTGAAAAAATAATTTGAAGATTGAAGTGATTGAAAATCAAGAATTTTGAAAGTTGATTTTTTTAAAAAAATAAAAAAATAAAAAAAAATTTGGTGAAAACGTGTGAGCATAAAGGCTTAAAAAAAGTGTATGGGCATATGTGCCCCATGGATGGCCCACCAAAAGTCCTCCATTGACTTTACTACCATGAAATGATTTCCAAACAAGAAAAACCAGTAATGGCTCTGAAAGCCTTCAAGAGAGAGACAGGGAGAAAAGTCTTTCTCTAACACAATTGATGAACCAAGTCTTTATGGGAGACTAGGTGGCGTTTGGTGGTGGCTTGGATTCCTTTGCTGCCTTGTCAGTCTTCTTTGGCACGATACTTTGCAGAACAACTTTAGAAGACCCCTATCTCAAATTCAAGACTATAAATTAAAGCCTAAAATCGAAACGGAAGTCGTATAATACAAATAAAAGAATAAAAGGGAGTGAAGTAAAATTCAGTATGAATGCATGACAAGTTCCACCTGGAAGTGACATATAGAGAAAAGGAAAGGGAAAAAACAAAGGAACTGGAATTGCATAAATCACGATAGACGGATTCTTATGTAGTGAGAGCATCGTGTTTTCTCCTCCTCCTTGCTACTGTTTTCTTCTCTCTGCTCCAACCTATACCAATTTTTTTCTTATTTTTAAACCCCTTCAAAAACCAGTTTATTTTTTTATTTTATTATTTTATTTTTTTATTTTTATTTTTTTATCTTTGCTCTGTTTCTTCATTCTCCAGAAAAAAATGGCAGACCTCACTCCCCTAGCTGCCCCAAGAACCCACTCCCCAGATTTTTTTTTAAAAAAAAACTTTCTCCTGCTCGGTTTTTCTTCCTTTTCTATTTTTGTTTTCCCCCGAATATGCCCCCACCCACTCTCTGTTTCTCCCCTCTTGCAAGTCTTCCCCTGTTCCCATCGTCAACCAATCTCCATCCTCAACCACCACCATGGCAAGGTGGTGGTGTCCATGGCCACACGTCCCAGCATGCTCAACTCTTCCAGAAACCAACCCCCACTCTTCTAAAAGTGCTGCTAGCTCTCCTAGGATTGTGACACCTGGTAAAAAAACTACAGGGAAGAGGAGCCCCAAATGGGGGTCTAAGCAATTATATCGAGATGTTTTTATATGGTAATCATTTTTTAAAATTAGGACCTAAAAGTGTGTAAAATTTGAGAAAACTCAAGTTTAGAAAAATTTAAAATATTTTTTTGTGTTGTAGAAAGAGAGCTTAATAAAATAAATGGAAGAAAAGATAGTGGGAATAAACTCCATATCAACTCCATTAGTAGATCTCCATTTTATAAAAAGTTGGGATGAGGTTAATAATAATAGTTGAAATATGTCAAGGAATAAATGATCATTCATGCTAACAGATTCCCGTAACAAATCTTGTATTTCGTAACACTCTTCCTTAGATGATCATAAGAATGTCTCATTAAAACCTTATTAAGAAAAAAAATGGAAAAATACTAGTGAAGGAAAAAAAGTACAATATTCTTTAACTAATCTTATCAAAATTATCTCATTAAAAATTTTGTTAGTAAAACTAGTAGGGCAAAACTTAGACGAAGAAGAGTACAGTGCATCCATATTAATATACTCCCCTTGATATAGGCATGATCATACTTTCTTCAATGCTTCAATTTGTAGATCTCTCAATCTCCACATTCCAATGTTATATCTTAACTTTTTCATAGTAGATGGTAATACTTTTGTAAATAGATCTATTGGATTGTCACATGATCGGATTTGTTGAAAATCAATTTTACTGTTTTCTTGAAGCTCATGAGTGTAAAAGAACTTGAGGAATATATGCTTAGTTCTATCACCCTTTATAAAACATCCTTTAAGTTATGTAATACAAACAAAATTATCTTCATTAACTTCGTTAGATTATCTTTGATGGAGGATAGTCCACGTTAATATCTAATAATATGTTGGATCATCGATCTTAGCCATACACATTCATGACTTGCTTCATGAATTTTAAATATTTCTAAATGATTTGAAAAGTTGACTATCATAGTTTATTTGATTGATTTCCATGATATTATTGTACCATCATAGGTAAATAGAACCCCTGTTTGAGATCAAGTTTGTGGGGATCTAAAAAATAGTTAGCATCAACATAGCCAAGTAATTGAGACTTCGATCCTATTAAATAAAATAACTCATGTCAATTGTTCCATGTAGATATTATAGTATGTGCTTGAATCCATTCTAATGTCTTCAAGTTGATGTAGAACTATATCTTGCAAGTAAGTTGTTAGAGAATGTCTTGTATGGTCGTGTATAATTTTCAAGGTACATAAGTACACCAATAACACTAAGATAAAGTACTTTTGAACCAAGTATTTCTTCGTTATCTTCTTGAGGACAAGAGGGATCCTTTTTCACTTCTAGTAAGAAAACTACCATTGGAGAATTTAGTGGATGTGATCTATCCATGTGAAAGTGTTTCAAGACTTTTTTTTTTTTTTTTTTTGTATTTATTTATTGATAAACTAACATTCCATTTGAAAATTATTCAATCTGTAAGTCAAGATAGAATTTGTTTTCACCAAATCTTTCATTTCAATTCTATCTTCGAATAATTAGCAACTTTTGTGAGTTCTTGAGTTCCTACAAGATTCAAATCATCAATATATACTACAATAATTGCAAATTTAGTTTATAATCTCTTAATGAAAATGTATAAATATATAGAGTTATTAACATACTATTTTTTTAGAAGGTATTTGCTAAGGCAATTGTACCACATATGTTTGGATTGCTTCAATCCATATAAGGACCATTGTAACTTGATTGAGTACAAGCTACGAGGATTTGTATTATTTACTTCAAGTAATCTAAATCCTTCAAGGATTTTCATATATGTATCATTATCTATGAATCCATATAAATATGTTGTAATAACATCCAGGAGACACATATGCAATCCTTCTTAGAATTTTAAAAAAAAAATTAAAAAATCAAAATGTGATTGCATCTATGATGGGAGAGTATGTTTTCTCATTAACAATATCAAGTCTTTAAGAGATACTTTATGCTACTAATCATGTTTTATATCTTATGATTTCATTTTTCTTATTGTGCTTTATTATAAAACCCATTTATACCCAATAGTCTTTATGTCTTCAAGCGTTCGGATTATTGGTACAAATACTTGTCGTTTTATTATTAATGAGTTTAGTTTTGCTAGGATTGTTTCTTTTCATTTTGACTATTCATTTTTATATTGGCATTCATCTACAGTTTTTAGGATAGGATCCTCATCATTTCTTATGATATCAATAGTCACTTGGAGAGAAAATATTTTGCCTATAATGAGTGTATTTCAATCACATTTTTTTTCTTGTATGTAGATAACTAATAGAATACTCATTATTTTAAGGTATATGTGCCTCATTATGGGCTACTTGTATAATTTAAGTCTCTTCAAAGGCCATTTGATTATTAACTTAGGATTAATCAATCAAATATAATAACCAATTTTTGGGTTAAACTTCCATAGGAGTGTTAGTCTTTTTATGTGTGTTTTCCTTCGTTTTTCTTTTCTAATGAATTATATCTGTTGAGTCAATAAATCTACCATGCTTTAACATGTTTTAGATTCATTTGTTGTGATATTGGTTACATGTTGGGGACATTAATCCATATTGGAGTATTTGTAGGCAACATATATTACTTTGTCACTTTTTTTGCATCAATGAATGCATCTGGCAATTGATTTGTGATTCCTTACAAGTAAATAATTTTTTAAACTTCTAGTTGACCTTGATTTTTTAAAGGATCAAGGTGAGACAAAACTGATGCATTCCAAATAATTTTATTATTTCCATATTCTTATCTTGGAACTAACTTTTCCTCCCCCTAATGATAGGAAAATTGTTTCATCAAAATGATAATAGTCGATCAAAGAAAGGTAGTTGTGTTCTTATACATAATGGTTGAACAATCAATTGAATTCGTTTAATAGTACATTCAATTAGACCATTTTGGATATAAACATAAGCAACAAGATGTTCGATGTCAATGCTAGTTGACATACAGTAGTCAATAAATGCTTGGAATAAAAATTCAACCCATTATCAGGATGAATTTTCTTGATAGGGTAATATGGAAATCATGCTCTTAAATTATTTAAACAACTAGCCTTACAAAGATAATATTCCAAGTGGAAGGAAGGTAAACATGTGACCTCTTAGTTGAGCCATCTATTAAGACCATAAAATATTGAAAAGGTCCACAAAAAAGATGGATGGGGCCACATATGGATCATGGATTCTTTCTAATAAGGTTAGGATTTTGAAGCAATTTTGGTAAATGATAGCTTAATAATCAATATACCTTGTGAATAAGAAACACAATTGTAATCATTGGGCACAAGAACCTTATGGTTTTAAAGGCCACCCATGAGAGTTAATGATGATACGACACATCATAGACGACCATGGATGACTAAGTTATTCCTACCAAAGCATCAAAGTATTTAATTCATAGAGCTTTTTGTTCATTACAACATATGATTCAATGGTTTAATAGTTGTATCATTCAACCCACAAGAAAAGGTAAGAGTTTCTATAATAAATGTTTTTATCTAAAAATCATAGAAGTAATATGGAGATACTCATCTTTATCTTTATTCATAGTCTCAATATGATATCCATTTCAATGAATAACTTTAAAACTAAGTAAATTTCTTTAAGATCTAGTAGAATATAGTGCCTTATCAATATTAAGTTTTAATAATAGTAGCTCATTTCGAGCCTTGAATCAAGTTTACAAAACCTAATATTGTATAAACACTAGCTAGTGTAAATGTTAAGTTTGAGAAATGCTTTTTATCTTGAAGAATTGTATGTGTTGTGGCATAATTCACAAGGCATACATCTTCATGATGTGTTATATAATATTCAAGTTAGGATGATCCATCTATCTACTTGACCAAAAAATAATAATAATAAACAAATAAATGTCATGCATAGAACATGTAAAAAACCTTAGAAAAATTTAATGATTGTAAAACAAAAGAACATGAAGATAAAATAACATATCAAGGCCTAACAATTAGTCATAAAGAACACACCCATCTCTAATTGAACAACCAATCTTGTCACTAGGATCTTGAAAAAAAATTGACACAAGTGTGTTATATCTTCAATTCCATTATTATAAATTAATTTTGTCTCAACCTTCTTTCCTCTTGCTTTTTATGAGGCTTACTAAGGATCAACTAAATGTGTTGACGTACTGATTACAACCACAAATTGTGTTCTAATGGCATAATTAGAGAGCGAATCATGTGATGAAAACACTTAAATTATCTCACTTAACTCAATTGCTGCTAAGACCTTAGTCATGATTCTAACTTATATCTTGAGCTAAAATCCCAGTTTAAGAGATGAAAAGGATGCAAGTTACAAGAACCTCTTTCATCCATAATAGTGAAGGGGTTTAATGTGTATACAAGGGGCTCCAAAAGTTCTCAAGCATGATGAGAGCTACAAGAAATGCAAATGAAACAATGCATAATAAGAAAGATAAGAAATGAATATTATGGAGAAACATAGAGAACAAACATAAAACAAAAAGGTTAGAGACCATAGCTTAAAGTTTAATATAGGAAATTGGAATTCAAACTTGGCAACAACACATATTTTGAATTTGACATGATTTTTGAATAACTTTTTAAGGTTATTTTTTATAAAATTACATATCATTTTGAAGCTCGAGAATTTAGGAGTCCAACGCTTTAAACAATGTGAAAATTGGAGTTGAAACAAAGAAGTTATGGATATTTGTAGACAATTGAGCAAAATTAAAGAGTCATTCCGAATTTGAGATGGCAATTTCAAAAATTTAACTTATGATTTTGAAAACCATTTCAAAATTACTCCAATTTTAAATTAGTCACTATCACTTTGAGATTTTGTTTCCCTTAATTTGGGAATTGTGTCTTGAGCACTTATCAACCCTAAGTGGGTTCCACATGACAAGAAATCGAGATTTTAATATTCTTTTGTTGTTTTTAAGTAATTATTTTAAAAATAAGAGGCTAATAGGAGTATGCCATGCATTAATTTTTATTTTTGATATAAAAACCTCTATTTAAGGTTTGGAGGGGGATTTAGAGATTTTTGTGTTTAGAGGATGTTAGAGAAAGAAGGAAGACATCAAAGGTTTTTCTTGGTTTGTTTTTTTCAATGTTTTCAGAACCAGACTGATCATTGAACCGAAAAAGTCACTGGTTTACAGTTTAATGGTCAGATTAGTGGTCGAATCGCAATTGAAGCAATGATGTCATAAATATATAATTTATATGTTATATAAATGGGCTTGGGTAGTAGGCTTGATTGTAACAAGAAAACCCAACTTGGGCAAAGTGATGAAACCAACCATCAAGTTTTTGGTCAAACCAGTTTGATTGATTATTTAAGAATCGAACAGTTTGTCTAGGTAGGCAATTCAACTGCTCAAACCAATTTTGTCTGGGTGGGCGGTTCAATTGTCGATTTGAGCGGTTTGGTGTCGACTCAAGTCCAAACTATTCGATTCAGCCAACCAAACCGGATATGCAGTTGCTTGAAGGTTCAACCGATCTGATTGGTTGGTCTAATCCAGTTTTTAATAGTGGTTTTTTTTCTTCACTTATACTATTGAATAAAGCATCATTTTTAATTTCATTAAAAATCAAGAATGGTTCTTTCTTATTCCTTTATGATTTATATATATAAAAACACACCCATGAGAGGCTAAAAAGTCATCTTAGGGTGGGAAATATAAAAACCTACGATTAGATCTAAAAGGAAACAATGGGTGAAATAGGATTAAAAATGGAATGAATTAAAGGTTAAGGCACCAATATCGAAATCAATATACCCTTTAAAGTTAGTTTGAATTAGGAGTTAATACAATTGCATATTACTTAATACTAGGGATTCTTGGTAATTTTTTTATCCATAGTTATTTGAGGGTTTGTTATTATTATCTACCCTAATGCTAATTTACACAAAGAGGTAAAAGGTTAAAAATTTTAGACCTAAACCTCGATTTCACCTCCATTCACCTATTAGGTAATTCAAGATGGAATAAAATAATAAAGTTAGGATATGGATCAACTCTAAGATATGAAACTCATGTTGATCTCATTAGACCATGCATTCTGAATGCCATAAGATTAATTAAAATATACACCTTTGTTTCACTTAAAGGTCTTATTCAAAGTTGAATTGTGGAACACCCCAATCTTGATTAATTGAACTAAAAATCAATAATTTCTCTATAATTTAATTACGTTCATTTTAGGAAACTAAAATTCCATTAAATGAATTTTATACATTCTTAATTTAGAGAATCAGGTAGAAAACAATATTGTTTTTACCTAATTTTGACAACCTTTATAGGCCAATCCTAAATGATAATACCCGAAGTACAACAAAAGTCATAGTAACTCTATCTCTAGTTTTTCTTGGCTAGAATTACTATGTTATTTAGGCTTAGTATTCAGGACAACAAAGCTTGACGGTCACATATGATAAGTATGTGACCAATACCCTTTAATGTCACATCCATAGCATTCATTCTCATGAGTTTGTTTGCCTTATATATTTTCCCCTTTTTCTCATGATTTTGCTTTAATATCGTTCCACTTCTTGTGGCAGGTAGTATTTTTCCTATTATGACCACCATAGTGTTTAGAATTATGTCTTCCTTAACCACAAGTCCATGACCAAAACCATGTTTGTAATCATTTGATGAGGTGGGATTTGCTTGTGGGAATGGAACAAAACCAATTAGTTGAGATTGATCGTTTTTTAATAATAGTTTGTCATTTTGTTTAGCAACTAGGAGATACAAATCAATTCAAAATAGTTGGTAAATCTCCATTCTCAATATTGTTGTTGCAGGAGCACATTTAAGTCATGAAAAGTAGTAAATGTCTCTTCCAACATATCTTCTTCGACAACTTTCTCACCACATAGCTTCAACTGAGAACTAATCTTGAATAATGTAGAGTTATATTTGCTAACAAACTTAAAATCTTATACTTTCAAACGCATCCAATCATAACGAGCTTTAGGCAAAATTGCAATCTTTTAGTGGTTGTATCATTCTTTCAAATTGATCTAAAGACTATGAGGGTCCTTTACTGTGAGATATTCACTTTTTAACTGTAATGACCGGGCATTTTAGGCCATGTTGGAATTTCAAGTTTAAAAAGTCTTCTATTGGACAGTGGTTGAAAAGTAAAAAAAAACAAAAACAAAAACAAAAACAAAAACAAAAAGTGATTGGAGAACACGTGTCAATTTTGGATTGGCAGAATTCAAATATTTTATTAGTCAATTAAGCAAGTTGATTTTTTTTTTTTTTTTTTTTTTTTGTGCCACATTAACTTTATGGTAGAAAATTTCTTAGGATTGTAGAAATTGAAATTTTCTGAAAACGAAAAGTGAAAAAAAAGAAATGGAAACGAAAAAATGAAAAATGAATTAATGAAAAATTAATTAGAATTAATTAAGAAAAAAATTAATTAATTTCTTAATAATAAATTAGAGAAAATTAAAATTTTTGGGATGTGTTTGATAGTTTAATTTTTGTGTGTTAAAAAGAAAAAAAAAAAGATGAAATGAATTAAGAAAAGAAAATGAATTGAATTAAGAAAAAAAAAACGAAAAAAAATAAATTTATATATATTGTTGTTGGATTGGTTGCCGCCACTTTTAGTGGTTGTTTGGTCTTTAGGATGATTAAAAAACAAGGAAAGAAAAAAAGAAAAGGAAGAAAGGAAAGAGAAAGAGGAAATGGAGTGAGTGGCAATGGCACTCGGGTGCAGGAGAGAGTGACAACGCTGTCCACCTTTGGCCGACCGTTTCAACGAGCAAACAAGTTCCTTTTCACGTGAAATTTTGAGAAAAAGTTCTACTCGATGCGAGGAACATTCCTAAGGTGACATATTTCGTTTTTAATGGTTGGATTGTTAGATCTGTGGTAGGGAGACTTAACCCTAAAACTATTATTAAAAGTATTTTTATTTTAAAAAAAAATTATAAATCTCATTATTGGAAGTTAAATAGGTAATAATGATGATATGAGAAAGTTTATTGGGTGATTTAAGAATTTTCCTTGGGATTTTTGTGTGATAATAGAAGTGTTTAATTGTGGAAATTAATTGTGTTTGATTGTTAGAATTATTGGGGTTGTGGAAAAATTATGGAATTTTGGTATTGATTATGTCTAATTGATATTTGAATTATTGAAAATACATTTGGTTGTTTTTGGTAATTTTAATGTGAAGAAATAATTATATTTGATTATTGGAATTATTGGGATTGTGGAAAAATTATGGAATTTTGGTATAGATTATGTTTAATTGATATTTGAATTATTGAAAATTTGTTTGGTTGTTTTTGGTAATTTTATTGTGGAGAAATAAGTAGATTTGATTATTCTAATTATTGGGATTATTGAAAAATTGTGGAATTTTGGTATAAATTGTAATTTTAATGATATTTGGATTAGTGGGATTTTTATTTGATATTTGTGATACTAGTGAATGAGGATAATTAATCTCATTGCATTTCATTTTCATCATAGTTGTGTGAAGGAAAATAAAGACTATGAAAAGTGCATGAAATGGAAAAAGAAAGAAAAATAAAATAGTAATGAAAAATAAAGGCCCGTGTGAGGCGAATGAAGAAGGGAGTGAGATCCCTAGGGTGAAAGACCCAAAAATCTACCCCAAGAATACTCCGAATGGGGAGTGTATTTGGATACGGATGTGTATCATTTGGTGAAAACCTGAGAACAACAAAACATTGTATAACCGTGTGTCACATATCCACATGCATTTTACTTAATTGTTGAAAATTGTTAAATTGTTATAATTATAGGAATTAAAATATTTGGGTTAATCAATTAAGGTGGAATGTTTATTTTGTGTTCACTCAAACCTTAGACATCCCAATTAACCCACTTGGGTGTAAGACACCCTATTGAGCAATGTAGAATGCTCATCCATTCTTTCTTAAATCTTTTTAGATGCAGATGTAGTTCCTAATGATCGACAGATGGGACATGGAGGGTTTCAGGATGCCCTAAGAAATTTTGGAGCAGTTTTGAGGACTTTGTCATATTTTGTTGTGTTTGGTTATTTGAAAACATGTTCTAATGTATTGTTAAACTATGTAATTGTATATGGACTTGTTTTGGATTAAATTTGCTCATATTGTGGACTTTCATTTTAGACTTGAGTTGGAGATCTTATTATTATTGAATTTTCTTGTTGCTCTTGAGTAGTTATCTGTATATTGATAAATTGGAATGTTAGTTGGAGGGAGCTCTAGTGTGATTTATATTTAGAAAGAAAAAAAAATCAAAGCGTTTTGGTTGATTGCCAACTTGGATTTGGAGGAACCCTTAGGGTCAAACCTTTGACTTGGGGTCATTTGCTAAATTCTGGTTCGCCCAGAATTTGGGTCGTGACAGCATGGTATCAAAGCTCAAGGTTGTGATAGTACCTAAGCTTGTGTGTTATGTGTGCTTACTTTCTCATGTTTTCCTCATTTGATGTTTGATATTGTATATTAGTTGTTAGTGGATTTCAATTTATTTGTTTAAGAAATAATGTTAGAATAAGTATTGAAAATAGTTGGAGCATGCAAATTACATGTTATGGATGCGTAAATTGTTTGTAATTAATATTTTTGATAATGATTGAATAGAGTATGAATTGATGTTGTTATTACTTATACAGATTAAATTGCAATCATGTTGCTATGTCTTATTGTAATTTTGATTATATTGTGGTAGATTGGTCTGAATATTTCGTTAATCTTAAGTAGAATGATTGAAGTAAGTGAATCATTTGGACATGGGATTGGAATGTCCCAAAGACTCAGGTAAGGCGATATGATGTGAAAAAAAAAAGTAGAATTGCATTTCATAGCATTTGTAAGATTTTTTTTAGTTTTCCAAATATGAGTAGTATTGTAATCGTTTACATAGATATTTTTATATGCTCCAGATTCCAGTTGTTACGATTTTAGTATTGTTTATTTGGTTAATGGTTGTTGAATTCAAAAGCAACACGTATTATGTATTAATCATGAAGCACGTTTGTACATGATGTGAAGAGTTGCTTAGGTTGAAGTGAGATGTGATTGGATTTGAGATTGAATTAAAGATGGAGTTTCTTTCAGACCCTGAGTGGTCAACTAGTAAGCCAACCAGTTTACCAACTAGGAATTGTGAGACCTTATTTTTGGTTTATCTCATTTATCGCATCTCTCTTGCCTTGTTATTGTGACATTTAGTGAGATTGTTTATATTTTATATGCATCTTAATGGGATATATGGTGTGTTATTGAATGATAGGGAAATAAAAAGGAAGTATTGAAGGTGACATAGGGGATTTAATTGATAGAGAGTATTGAAATTATACAAGACGTTTGAACTAAGGGGTTTTAATAGGAAATAAAAATCAAGTGACATTATAATTATTAGGACATTTGGAACTGCATAACTGAAATATTTAAATTATTAGTGCATTTGAGTTATAAGATATACGACACTAGTAAATTATGAGTCCATCGAATGCATGAAAAATATAAAGAAAATGAATAAACTTGATAAGTATTAGTGAGAAATCTTATCTAGAGAATGCTCTTGTTAGTAGATTGAGTAGGAAACATGTATCTACTAAAAGGAAAAACGACGTCAATGAGAAAAAGAAACTATAAACTTCTTTTAGAGGAATTAGGATAATATTTTGTTTGCCAGATGAATTTGAAATTTGCTTTGGTTGGGAGAAGAGTGTGTTAGTTCACCTTTTTCATAGTTCGATTTGTGCTATTAGTATGTGTTGAGGAAGGGATCAATAAATTTCCTAGCTTACCTTCGCAATAAGAAAACCTAGAAGGACATTAAAGAAATTCCAATGGTGAGGAAGTTTCAGGATGTATTTCTTGATGAGCTACCAGGTTTACCACCACATAGAGAGTTTGATTTCTTTATTGAAGTATATTCAGGAATAAGTCCTATTTCAATAGCCCCCTATAGGATGGCCCCTCTTGAGTTGAAAGAGTTGAAATCTCAATTGAAGGAATTGTTGAGTAAGGGTTTTATTGG
The DNA here is from genome assembly GCF_004353265.1 of Vitis riparia. Classification (NCBI taxonomy): domain Eukaryota; kingdom Viridiplantae; phylum Streptophyta; class Magnoliopsida; order Vitales; family Vitaceae; genus Vitis; species Vitis riparia. The sequence goes on from NC_048447.1 coordinate 1,182,291, forward strand.
TCCAAATACATCGTCGTGGGGAGCCCCAGTGTTTTTTGTGAAGAAGAAAGATGGCTTGTTAAGGTTGTGTATTAACTATAGGAAGTTGAATAGAGTTACTCTAAAGAATAAATATCTTCTTCCAAGAATAGATGACTTGTTCGATCAGTTGAAATATGAGAAGTATTATAGTAAGATTGACTTGAGAATTGGGTATCATCAATTAAGGGTTAGCGAAGAAGATGTCCCTAAAACCGCTTTTAGAACAAGATATGGGCATTATGAATTCTTAGTCATGCCTTTTGGGTTAACTAATGCCCCCACTGCTTTCATGGATTTAATAAACATAATATTTTGTGCTTACTTGGATCAGTTTGTGATCGTCTTTGTGGATGACATCTTGATTTACTCAAGGAGTTTGGAGGAACATAAGCAGCCTTTGGTGACCACCCTCAGAACTTTAAGAAGACACCAATTGTATGGAAAGTAAGAAAAAAAATGAGTTTTGGCTTACTTAAGTGAATTTCTTAGGCTATGTGGTTTCTGAGATAGGAATAGTAGTGGACCATTCCAAGGTGAAAGCTGGCAAAGGCCTACTAATTTATTTGAGGTTAGAAGTTTCTTGGGTTTGGTTGGATATTATAGGAGGTTTGTGGAAGACTTTTAGAATTGCATCACCGATGACTCGGTTGACTAGAAAATGAGTGAAGCTCGAATGGAATGAGGAGTGTGAGAATGCTTCCCAGGAGTTGAAGCGGAAATTGACCACTGCTCTAGTGTTAACTACTCCTATTAGTGGAGAGTTGTTTACAGTTTATTGTGATGCTTCTTTAGTGAGCTTAGAGTACGTGCTAATGCAACAAGGCAAGGTGATAGCTTATGCCTCAAGGATATTAAAGTTGCATGAGCAGAACTATCCATCATATGATTTAGAGCTTGTAGTAGTGGTGTTTATCCTTAAGAATTGGAGACACTATTTGTATGGAGAGATGTTTGAGGTGTATTCTGATAATAAGAGTTTGAAATACATTTTCACTCAAAATGATCTGAATTCTAGGCAGAGGAGATGGATGGAGACATTGGAAGATTATGATTTTGCTCTTCATTACCATCTTGGAAAGGCAAATGTTGTAGCAGATGCCTTGAGTATGAAGAGTTATGGCCAGTTGTCTAGCTTATGGTTAAGAGAGTTTGAGATGCATGCAGTTATTGAGGATTTTGAGCTATGTCTTGGTTGGGAAGGATAGGGTCCATGCTTATACAGTATATCAACTAGACCAATGATTATCCAAAGAATAGTGGAGACCCAAGTTCATAATGAGTTTTGGGAATAAGTTAAAGCCCAATTGATAGAAGGTGAATTAGATGAAAATTGGTCTATGCATGTAAATGGGAGTGTGAGATTTAAAAGGAGATTGTGTGTGCCAAGGGATGTGGAGTTGAGGAATGAACTTCTAGTAGATGCTCATAGGGCAAAGTATACCATCCACCCTTGGTGTACCAAAATGTACCAAGACTTAAAGAGACAATTCTGGTGGAATGGGATGAAAAGAGACATTGCTCAGTATGTAGCCAACTATCAGACTTGTCAACAAGTGAAGGATGAACACCAGAGGCCGGTAGGGTTGTTGCAACCTTTACCTATACCTGAGTGGAAGTGGGATCATATCTCTAAGGACTTTATGAAAGGGTTGCCAAGAACTAGAAGCAAGAAAATTTGATTTTTGGTGATTATGGACCGTCTTACTAAGTCAGGTCATTTTTTAGCCATGAAGTCTACTGACTCCTTGAACTCTTTGGCTAAGTTGTATATATAGGAGATTGTGAGGTTGCGTGGGATACCTTTGTTTATAGTGTTTGATAGGGACCCTAAGTTTACTTCTCAGTTTTGGCAAAGTTTACAAAGGGTTATGGACACCCAATTGAATTTTAACACCGCTTTTCACCCTCAGATAGATGGTCAGTTAGAAAGAGTGATCCAGATTTTAGAAGACATGTTAAGGGCTTCTGTTTTGGACTTTGGAGAAAATTAGGTAGACTACTTACCTTTGGCGAAGTTTGCTTATAACAACAATTACCAATTTAGCATTAGCATGACACCTTATAAAGCACTTTATGGGAGACCTTGTAAATCACCATTATGTTGGATAGAGTTGGGTGAGAGTCACTTGTTGGGACCTGAGATTGTCCAAGAGACTACAGAAAAGATACAACTCATCAAGGAAAAGCTTAAGACTGCTCAAGATAGACTATTAAGTTATGTAGACCAAAGGAGAAGACCCTTGGAGTTTGAGGAAGGGGATTGGGTGTTTGTAAAAGTGTCCCCTCGAAGAGGCATATTTCGATTTAGGAAAAAAAGGAAGTTAGTCCCCAGATTTATGAGACCATTTTAGACTGATAAGAGAGTTGGCCTAGTGGCATACAAGTAATATTGCCTCAACAATTGTCCCATGTTCATGATGTCTTCCATGTGTCGATGCTAAGGAAGTGTACACCATATCCAACTTGGGTAGTTGACTTGCAAGATGTTCAAATTAATGAAGATACTTCTTATGTGGAGGAACCTTTACAAATTCTGGAAGTTGGAGTGCATAGGTTCAGTAATAAGGTGATTCCCGCAGTCAAAGTGTGGTGGCAACACCATGGGATGGAAGAAGCCACTTGGGAACCTGAAGAAGAAATTGGGCGACACTATCCACAACTCTTTTATAATGTTTGAGGTAAGCTCGTTTAAATTTCAAGACAAAATTTCTTTTAGGGCGGTAGGATGTAATGACCGGGTATTTTAGGTCACAGTGGCATTTCAAGTTTGAAAATTCTTCTATTGGACAGTGGTTGAAAAGTTAAAAAAAAAAAAAAAAAAAAAAAAAAAAAAAAGTGATTAGAGAAAACATGTCAATTTTTTATTGGTGGAATTCAAATATTTTATTGGTCAATTAAGCAAGTTGATTTTTTTTTTTTTTTTTGTGCCATGTCAGCTTTATGGTAGAAAATTTCTTAGGATCGTAGAAATTGAAAATTTCTGAAAACGAAAAAAGAAAAAAAAAGAAAAAATGGAAATGAAAAAATGAAAAATGAATTAATGAAAAATTAATAAGAATTAATTAAGAAAAAAATTAAATTAAATTTCTTAATAATAAATTAGAGAAAATTAAAATGTTTGGGATGGTGTTTGATAATTTAATTTGTGTGTTTTAAAAAGAAAAAAAATGAAATGAATTGAAGAAAAAATAATATATATATATATATATATATATATATATATATATATATATATATATATATAGATATATTTATATATATTGTTGTTGGGTTGGTTGTCGCCACTTTTAGTGGCTATTTGGTCTTTGGGAGGATTAAAAAGCAAGGAAAGAAAAATAAAAAGAAGAAAGGAAAGAGAAAGAGGAACTGGAGTGAGAGTGGCAATGGCTCTTGGGTATAGGGGAGAGCAACAGCGTCATCCATCTTTGGCCGACTGTTTCGACGGCCAAACAAGCTCATTTTTGCATGAAATTTTGAGGGACAATTCTACTCAACACGGGAAATATTCTTACGGTGGCAGACTTCGTTTTTAATGGTTGGATTGTTAGATCTATGGTAGGGAGACTTAACCCTAAAACTTTTATTTAATGCATTTTTCTTTTTAAAAAATTATAAATCTCATTGTTAGAAGTTAAATAGGTAACAATGATGATATGAGAAAGTTTATTAGGTGATTTAGGAATTTTCCTTGGGATTTTTGTGCAATAATGGAAGTGTTTAATTGTGCAAATTAATTGTGTTTGATTGTTAGAATTATTGGGGTTGTGGAAAAATTTATGAAATTTTGGTATTGATTATGTTTAATTGATATTTGAATTATTGAAAATTTATTTGGTTGTTTTTGGTAATTTTATTGTGGAGAAATAATTATATTTGATTATTGGAATTATTTGGGTTATGGAAAAATTATGGAATTTTGGTATAGATCATGTTTAATTCATATTTGAATTATTGAAAATTTGTTTGGTTATTTTTGGTAATTTTATTGTGGAGAAATAATTAGATTTGATTATTGGAATTGTTGAAAAACTATGGATTTTTTTTTATAAATTGTAATTTTAATTATATTTGGATTAGTGGGACTTTTTATTTGATATTTGTGACACTTGTGAATGAGGATAATTAACCTCATTGCATTTCATTTGCATCATAGTTGTATGAAGGAAAATAAAAACTGTGAAAAGTGCATGAATTGGAAAAAGAAAGAAAAATAAAATAGTAATGAAAAGTAAAGGCCAGTGTGAGGCAAATTAAGAAGGGAGTGAGATCTCTAGGGTGAAAGACCCAAAAATCTATCCCAAGAAGACTCCAAATGGAGAGTGTATTTGGATACATATGCATATCCTTCGGTGAAAGCCTGAAAACGACAGTGCATTATATGACTATGTGTCACATATCCACATGCATTTTACTTAATTGTTGAAAATTGTTAAATTGTTATAATTATAGGAATTAAAATATTTGGGTTAACCAATTATGGTGGAATGTTTATTTTGTGTTCACTTAAACCTTAGAAATCCCAATTAACCCACTTGGGTGTAAGGCACCCTGTTGAGAAATGTGGAATGCTCACTCCTTCCTTCTTAAATCTTTTTAGGTGCAAATGTAGTTCCTAATGATCGGCAAATGGGATAGGGAGGGCTTTAGGATGCCCCAAGAGATTTTGGACCATCTTTGAGGACTTTGTCATAATTTGTTGTGTTTGGTTGTTTGAAAACATGTTCTAGTGTATTGTTAAACTATGTAATCGTATATGGACTTGTTTTGGATTAAATTTGCTCATATTGTGGACTTTCATTTTAGACTTGAGTTGGAGATCTTATTGTTATTGAATTTTCTTGTTGCTCTTGAGTAGTTATCTATATATTGATAAATTGGAATGTTAGTTAGAGGGAGCTCTAGTGTGATTTATGTTTAGAAAAAAAAAAAAAAACAAAGCGTTTTGGTTGATTGCCAGCTTGGATTAGGAGGAACCCTTAGGGTCAAACCTTTGACCTAGGGTCATGGGTCAAATTTTGGGTTGCCTGGAATTTAGGTCGTGACAGTAACCCTTCATCAATATGATAACGGAGGAAAATTAATGCTTTTGTGTGATCCTAGAGGGATGAGTCATTGTCTTCCTTAATGGTTACCTAATCCAAGGTTCATGGCGCCAAGATGGATTTCAGCATCCAATATCTATAACATGTAGTTTTTTCCTCACATATCAAGAGCAACAAGCTCAAGTGTGATGAGGTTTGACATTGTTTGAGAACTACATGGAAAATAATTGCATTTTTTTGTATATTATACAGCTTTAGGTTATACACTATAGTTTTTTTAACATAAGTGATGAATAATTTCATATTATTGTATAGAGTAATCTTCCTATAGCTTTAGGCTACCCGAAAAGTATAAGCCAATTTTCTACATAGTTTCATGCTATGATAATATAAGAAAAAAAAAATCATAATTTCATGTTATGATAATTAAATAGTTTTTACATAGCCTTAGGTTTGGAATGCTAAGAATAATATTTTTTTTTCTCTAACTTTATTTTAGTGATGAGAAAAAATGTAATGGAAAAAAAAAACTATAATAATGTGTGAGATTTATAATATATCTTTAAGGTAAACACATATAAACTAATAATAAAAAAATTATTGATATTTGTAGGTTTTACATTACTTTTAACTATAACAAAATATGAAATAAAAAGATATAAACTATCTGCTTAATTTTTTTAAAATATAAATATGCATAGTTTATAGCTATATTTTTATAACTTCTAATTATAATAAAAGTAACATAATTTTTCACAGAATTTTAGGTTATGAGGATTTTATATAACTACTTTTTATAAAAATTTGACATAACTTCTAGTTATGAAAAAATTTCATAGCTTTTAACTATGATATATATGTTATGAAATTTATCAATATATTATGAAATTGGTCATTTGTCGTTTTTTTTTTTGGCCAAATCTAAAGTTCCCAACTTATCATATTAAATTTAGCAAGATATATTCTATTATAAATCATATCAAAGAAACTAATTCAAGAAAACGTTGTTGAGTTTAAACTTAATTATATTTGACACTAATTGAGGCTTATTCATACTCCACATTTTATTAAAGAAAATATTTGAACATTTAATTTTTAAGTAAGCTTCAATTTTATTTCTTTTATTTCTTTTAGTTGTGTAAGAAAAAACTCTATATTGTTATAAATGACTTGGTGCATGCCACAACATTTATTATATTAAATTAAATGTTATTTATGACTTCCATTAATACTCATTAATGGAAGCCATTTGGAAATCCTATGGAAAAGCTTCCCATCCCCTGTGTAAGATGCATCCTAAGAAAAGAAGCCTTATCTCATTCTCTATATTTCATTCTTTTAACTCTCTTAATTCTCTTATCTAATTTCTTCCTCCTCATTATATATTATTATCAAAGTAATATATTTTTATCTCTACTTGTATTTATGTTGCATTTATTATCGTTTTACAAAACATTATTAGCACGAATTGTTCTAAAGGTAATTCTCTATCTTAAACTTGAGGTTGTTTGTATAGAATAAATTCTACTTATTTATATTACTATTGATTTTGTTCGTTTAAATTATGTTGTAGATATTGCAAAAATCTATAAACAAATTATGTAGTTTTGATTATAATCAAAAGTTATACTAATGTTATCAATTTATTTTAACTGATTCTAATAATATTGTTTTGTCATATATCTTATGTTATTTGATAATGTCTAATCTCACAAAACTTGAATTTGTGACACTTGACATTTCAGAAAAGAATTATCTATCTTGAATCCTTGATGCTAAAAAACATTTTGATGCATTGAATCTTGGAGCTACAATCAAAGAAGGAAATCAAGCATCCCTGCAGGATCATGTAAAAGCGTTGATTTTTCTTCATCATCATCTCCATTAAAGTTTAAAAAATGAGTATTTTACGGTAAAGGACCCTTTTACTCTATGGAGTAATTTGAAGGAAAGATATGACCACAAAAAAATTGTGATTTTTCCAAAGGTTCGATATGACTAGATTCACTTAAGGTTGCAATATTTTAAATATGTTAGTGAATACAACTCCACATGGTTCAAAATTAGCTTTTAATTAAAGTTATGGAGAAAAAATTGTAGAAGAAGACATGTTAGAAAAAACTTTTACTACATTTCATGCCTTGAATGTGCTCCTGTAGCAACAATATCGAGAGTGTAGATTTAAAAAATGCTCCGAATTAATATCATGTCTTCTTGTTGGTGAACAAAATAATGAGCTTTTGATGAGAAATCACCAATCTCATCCAACTGGATCTAAACCATTCCCTTAAGTGAATGCAATATCATTTCAAACTCATGGACATGGATGAGAACGAGGACGTGGTCGTGGTTGTGGAAGGAATCCCCAATACCATGGTTCTTATGGTAATAATTCCTCAACTTCTTAGAAAAAGAAAGGCTCATTACACCACCAGAAGTGAAGTAATACTGAGGTAAAACAAGAAAATGGGAAGTGTATACAAGGTAAACCTCCCAAGAACCATAAGAATAATTGTCATAAATGTGGTATGAAAGGGCATTGGTCGCGTACCTATCATACACCCAAACATTTGGTCAACCTTTACCAAGCATCAATAAAAGCAAAAGTAAAATAGATAGAGATGAACTTCACAAATGGTGATGGATTGGATCTAACCCACTATGACATTGATTTTTTTGGAGGTTCTAGTGAAAAAATTGACCATTTAATAAATAATGAGAATACAAACATTGATTGATGTTAATTTATATATCAAATAATATGTCATTATTATGTCTTATATTCACATATGATTTTCTTTGTTATTTACATTATGCCTTTTTTTTATAAAAAAAAATAGTTATATCTAAAATCCATGTGTTATTTGGGCTCAAGATGAATGAGGATGATATATGTCTCATAGATTGTGCAACCACGCACACAATTCTTCAAGATAAAAGATACTTTCTTGAATTGACATTAATTAAAGTTAATATAAGTACCATATCTAGTACTACAAACTTGGTTGAAGGCTTCGAAAGAGCAAACATAATGCTACCAAATGGAACTATATTTCATATAAATGATAATTTATATTCTAGAAAATCCAAAATAAATTTACACAATTTTAAAGATATTCGCAGAAATGGATATCATATTAAAACTATGAATGAAGGCAATGTAGAATATCGTTACATTACTTCTATTACATCTAGCCAAAAGCTTATAGTGGAAAAACTCTCAACTTTCTCATCTAGATTGTATTATGCAATTATAAAGCCTATTGAGTCATATGTTGTTGTGAACCAAAAGTTCAATGACCCAAAAGTTTTTACACTTTGGCATGACAAGCTAGGTCACCCAAGGTCTTCAATGATGTGTCGAATAATAGAACACTCACATGGGCATCCACTAAAGAACTAGAAGATTCTTTTTCCCAATGAATACTCATGTACTACCTGCTCACAAGGTAAATTGATAGTCAACCCATCTTTTACTAAAGTCATATCCAAGTCACCTGTTTTTTCAGAAAGAATACATGGGGACATATGTGGGCCTGTTCATCCACCATGTGGATCATTCTGTTATTTTATGAGCTTAATAGATGCTTCTACTAAGTAGTCGATGTTTATCTCCTTTCTAAATGTAATGTTGCCTTTGCTAGACTCCTTACACAAATGATCAAATTACAAGCACAATTTTTAGATTATCCAATTAAGACAATACATCTTAATAATTCTATTGATTTACTTCTCAAACATATATTGACTACTGTATATCGATAAGGATAAATATTAAGCATCATATTGCTCATACCCATACCTAAAATGGTTTAGCAGAATCCTTTGTCAAACGTCTTCAATTAATAGCTCAACCATTACTAATAAAAACTAAATTACCTACTTCTACTTGAGGACATGTTATTATGCATGTTGCAACTTTAGTCTATATTCGACCTACAACTTACCATGAATACTCCCCTTCACAACTTGTGTTAGAAAATAACCAAATATCTCTCACTTATGGATCTTTAGTTGTGCAGCATATATACCAATTACACTTTCACAACGCACTAAAATGGGTCCCCAACGAAGACTTGGGATTTATGTAGGTTTTGATTCTCTATCTATCATGAGATATCTTGAACCTTTGACAAATGATGTTTTTATAACCTGTTTTGCGGATTCCCATTTTAATGAGTGTTTTCCAGTCATTGGGAGGAAAAAAGTTGATTCCTAAATAATGAAAAGAAATGATTTAGAACACATCTACTATGTTTCATTTTGATTCTTGTACAAATCAATGTGAACTAGAAGTTCAAAGGATCATTCATTTACAAAATATTACAAATCAATTACTAGATGCATTCATTGATACAAAGAAAGTGACAAAGTCACATATCTCGACTACAAATAATCTAGCATGGATTGATATCCCTATAGGACAATAAATAAATGAATCTAAGATACACCTGAAGCATGGTAGACCTATCAACTCAAAATATGTAACTTACCAAAAAATGAGAACAGAAGGAAAACTTAGCACTCTAGAAGAGGACATAAAAATGACTGATCAGTCTAAAATTGATAAATCTATAGGCCCAAAGAGGCACAAATATTGCAGAAAGCCCCTGAAGAGGCATATATTAAACAAGAAGCTCTTGAAGAGGCATTTATTGAACAACCCCTAAAGAGGCACAAGTACCTAAAAATTGTGAGATCTTAGTGAGTTATGTACATATGAGAGAAAAATGGGACCAAAATAATGTTGTTATTAACAATATTTTTGTTTTCCAAGTGGCCTTTGATATCATAAGAAATGATGAAGATCCTAAACCATGAAATTTGGAAGACTGTTGATATAGAAATGATTGGCACTTATGTATCTTACTAATTGTATACGTCTAGAAATTGCTTTTTTTTTGTCAATTTATTAGCAAGATATGGTTCTACTCCAACTCAAAGATATTGGAATGGTACCAAACATATATTGCATTATCTTCGAAGAACTACTGATATGGGTCTATTTTACTCAAGGGAATCAAAGCTACAATTGCTTGGATATGTAGATGTGGGATATCTTTCAAATCCACATAAAGCTAGATCACAAGCAAGATACGTGTGTAATTGCAATGGTACTGCTATTTCATGGAGATTTGTCAAACAAACAATGGTGGTCACATCATCAAATCATTTAGAAATACTTGCAATTCATGAAGCAAGTTGTGAATGTATATGGTTAAGATCTACGATCCAACATATTCGGGAAGCATGTGGACTCTCCTCTATCAAAGGTGACCCAACAATATTATTTGAAGATAATATTGCATGCATTGAACAAATAAAAGGAGGTTATATTAAAGAATATAGAACTAAACACATTTCACCAAAATTCCTTTATACACATGAACTCCAAAAGAGTGGTGAAATTGATGTTCAACAAATATGCTCAAGTGATAATCTAGCATATTTATTCACAAAGTCATTACCAACCTCAACATTCAAAAAGTTAATACACGAGATTGGAATGCATCAACTCAAGGATATCAACATAAGGAGAAGTATGCTTGTAAAAGGGTATTTGTGTATTGTACTATTTTTCTCTTCGTCCAAGTTTTGTCTCATTGGGTTTTACTAGTAAGATTTTTAACGAGGCAGTCCTAATAAACCAAGAGCAACTTAAAGAATTATAAGAATATTATACTATTTTTCATTCGTTAGGTTTTTTCCATAGGATTTTTTACTAGTAAGGTTTTAATGAGACATATTCTTCTAATGTGGTGGACATCCAAGGGGGGATGTTATAAATGAAGTGGTGAATGCCACCAAATTTATTATATTAAATTAAATATTATATATGACTTCCATTAATACTCATTAATGGAAGCTATTTGGAAAGCCTATAAAAAGGCTTCACATCCCCTGTGTAAGACGCATCTTGAGAAAATAAGTCTTTCCTCGTTTTCTCTGTTCTTCATTATCTTAACTCTCTTAATTCTCCTATCTAATTTCTTCCTCCTCATTATATATTATTTTTAAAGTCATATATATTTTTGTATCTACTTTTATTTGTGTTGCATTTATTCTCATTTTACAACAAGTGCTACTTTTTATGCAGAGAGGTTTTAATAATAACATATTAATGCAAAAATATTAAAGTATCCATACAAAGATGAACAAAGTTCTAACATGGTTCAATTTTGTGGATGGGAGAGAATTATTTTTCTAAGATCATAAAAAATATTGCTTGGAAAAAAAAAACACCTTGTTTTTGCATCCTAAATCTTGAGTCACCTTTACTAGCTCAAGATAAGTTTATATTTACATCCTAAATTACAAGTCATTTTTACTTACTCGTTATAGGTTGTATACAAATTACAAGTCATCTTTACTTACTTGATATAGGTTTTACATATTAATGTTCATCTTATAACCTTTTCTTTCCTTAACCCTTTATTAATTGACCTCTATCTCATATATTTTTTCTATGTCAAAAATGAATTAACAAAATATCTTATTTAACAATATGCATTAACTTGCTTTTAATATTTCCTTGATGTTATGAACATGATTTCCCAATTTGATTTTTGACAAAAATTTATCTTCTTAAAAAATGGGCAGAAAACTACTAAAATTCTTACCACTTCGAAAATATTCAACACCATTCAATTTAAATTTCCTCCAAATTCTAAATTTGTGAATTTCAAAACATTCATATAAATTAAAAAATAATATACAAAATTCAAAAAGTTTTGGAGAAACTCCATGATAAATTCTTAAGGTTCCATTTAGATTCTTTTTTTTTCTCCATTGCTTAAAGTTTTTAAATTATTAAGGGTTTGTTTGGTAATTGTTTTTAAAAACAATTCTAAAAGATAATTTTTGAAAACTATTCTCTAATGTTTTGTAGAATAAAAGTCTAATTGGAAACCTAAAATGTTTTTAACCTATTTTTAATATTTAAAATTATGTTTTAAAAATAATTTTTATATGTAGTGTTTTATTCTTAGTTTGTTGTAGACCCCAAAATTTGTCCCAATTTGATTTTTACATTAATTTTGAGCCCAATTTTATCCTTAGATTTTAAATAACGTTTACATGTGATATTTTTTACCCACTCACCATTTAATTCTTAGTTTTTTTTATTATTTTGTATATTATTTTATTTTATTATTATTATTACTCTTACTATAATTATTATTATTATTATTATTATTATTATTATTATTATTATTATTATTATTAATCTCTCATCTCTCCTCTCTCTTCCTACCTTCCTCAACTACCCCACTCACTCTCTCTCTCTCACCCATACCCTCACACCACCTCCCTTCTTTTCTCATCTCTTCCATCTTCTTCTTTTTCTCATTTTTTAGTTTTTTGCTTCCCATTCACAAGGTGGTCAGCCCACATTGTCACACACTCCCCATCTTCCTTCATTTTTTTTTTCTTACTTTTTCCCCTTCCCACACTCCATGGCCATTGTTAGCAGCCACCGCCCACTATTGCTAGCCAGTCACTACTGGCTAGCAATCCGACCATCCATAGTTCTAAAAAAAAGAGTAAATTTCCTTTTTACTTTATTTTATTTTATTATTATTTTTTTTGCACAGTAATTGATCTGGACTTGGACCTATTGGTCATTGGTTATTTATTTGGGCTTATTGGATTGGACTTGAGACATTATTTTCTTTGTTCATGTGTATTATTAATGTGGGCTTGTTAATTGATATGAATTTTGGCCCCACAATGTGGGTGAAATTTGTTGGATGACTTTAATATTTGATATGGGTTTGGCCAATTTAAACTATTTAATTTGGACATGGGACAATTGTGGTGTATGTTAAACTAGGCTTGGATTATGGGATATTAAATTTAGGCCTAGTAGAATTTATTTTAATTTATCCAATTTTAGGTTTGGTTGATTGTGTTTGTATTTTGGTTATTAATTTGAATATTTTGGGCTAAAACCTATAGTAATTTGGGCTCATTTTACTTGATGAAATTTGTTGAACTAATTTGAAATTTGAATTTGGGCTTGAATATTTATTGTGAATTTTATACTTTTCTAGATATTTACATTTGGACTATTTTTGTTTTTGCATGGGCCCATTTTGCAATTCTGTTGGCTGAGTGCGGATTTATGACACGTGGAGCATGGAATTTTTTGGAAGAAAGTGAAACTCGAAAAGCCGTGGGAAAACATTAAGCTTGTTGTAAGTTTGTTTTGGTACACATTTTATTTCTCACTACTATTTGGTTTTATTTTTATTGGTTTCTATAAATATTTGTTTGTATATATTTACTTGTTGTGTACAAAATTAAACATCGAACAAACCACAAATTTTGTTTAAATAAAAGGAATAATTCAGTAAATATGTTTTAATGAAATAATAATTTTAAAATATTCTTCTTAATAAAAGAAAGTTTTTTATTAATAAAAATTCAAAAAAAATGCTTTTATAAAAATCCAAAAACAAATTGTTTTTAATAGAATTTGAAAAATTGTTTTAATAATAATTGTCCAAAAAAAAATTTTGTTTAATAAAAATTGTCCAAAAATTGTTTTGTAAATAAAGCTGTCCCAAACATTAATTTTTAATTAAAAATTCTTTTACAAATAAAGTTATATATATATATATATATATATATATATATATATATATATATATATATATATATATATATAAGTCGCTTTTATTAAATGAAAACAAATTGAAATATTTTTGTAAATAAAATTGTAAAAATTCATTCTTTTATAGTAAAATCATTAATTCAAAATCATTTTTAATAAAATCCTTTGAAATTAATTGAAAACTAATTTTTTTAATATCATTTTTTATCCTTAGTTCAATAAATCAATTTGCATAATTATATTGTCATTTGTTTTGTACATTCTTATAATTTTATTTTGTCATCATCTTTCTGTATATTGTTTTATTCTTTTAATTTTGATATCCATGATTAATTAATTAATTGCCACAATTCCTTTAATTCGTTTAGTAGAGACCGTATGTATACGGGCTTAGAGGGGTGCTACAGCTCACCACCGTACCTTTCCAATAGGTAACTTGACTCCTGGATCCAGATTCGGTTTTTGCATACTTTCTTTTCCAAATAAAGAGTCACACAAGGTTTTCTTTCTTATTTTGTTTTCACTTTTAAAAAAATAAAACAAAAATAAGTGGCGACTCTAAGTCTTTTTAACAAAAAATCAAATTTCAATAATAATAAAAAAAAAAAAAAAAAAACAAGTATAGCCATCGAGTTGGGACGCACGTGAAAAACGCGGGTCCATAAAATGGCGACTCTGTTGGGGATGTTTAGAATGTCAAACTTGAACTCAAGTTGAGGGAACTATGGCGTTTGATTGGTCAATTAGTGGATACCCCTCTTTATGTGTATTTGTATGATTGGGTGTTGATTTCACGTTGAAAGCTTTGATATGTTTATCTACAATGCATGTTTGGTTATTATTGTTCATTGAAGATGTTCACCTGTTGATTATATCGATTGATTCTCTTACCTGCTTTTGCATAATGACTTTTCTTGTTGTATAATTATCTTACTTTCCTTTACATGTATATTCTCATTTTTGTATATCTCGTTCATATTGGTGTGAATGATTCTCTTTATTATATATTATCTTGTTTATCTTAACATATTGTTTACTCTTGTTATATACCTATCTTGCTTATCATATTCTTGCCTAGCTTGTGTGTAGATATGAGTGATATAGTTATTATTTGCATGACTGCTTGGTGCATGATTGTTATTCTTCTATGTAATGCATGTATTGCTTCTCAGTGTGGGACACACTTCTATCCCCTTACTTCCAACTCCCTAGTCTTGGTTGACCTTATTTCCCTTGATCTCGTATTTGATATGAGACTTGTTACTTTGTTTGCTCTTCCACTAAGCTAATGATTCAGAATGGGCTGTAGTGATGGGCTATGTATATATTTGGGAGCATTCTGGAGGAGGCCGACACATTGATGCTAATTGGAGTCCGATCTTTAAATATTTGTATAGCCTAGAGCTAGATTTCGGGATATTTGTGTGACCAGTATGTTTTCTCTCTTCTTAGTTTGATAGGATTTTCAAATGCACCCACACCGTTCACTATGCACCTTAGATTACCACTGAGTGCTAAGAGATATGAGAGCCTTCACCATTACGAAATCCTCTAGGAAGTGAGATAGTGCATGTGTGGAGGTGATGACCACCTTGCATGTGATTCGTTCCCAATTGGTGTCTCAGCTGATTCATGTCCAACTGGTGCTCTTTGATTGAGAGAGTAATCAACAAAATTTATAACCTATATCACCATGCATTAGGATAGCTTTAGCTAATATAGCATAGTGGCTCTAGGATCGTTCACTGGCAAGGGTTTTCAACTCACAACTGATACTGATTCAAAGTTAAATTGGTGCTTTTTCATTTCAAGGTTAGCTTAAGAACTAAAACACAAACTTTGGTTGAAAAAGGTTTTGTTTCAAGCTAACTAAAAAGAAAGTAATGGAAATTACTTATGAAGAAAAACATTCCTTGGAGGTTTGGGTTCATAGGGGAGGTTCCTTATGCAAAAACAGAGCTCCGGTCATTTGGTTAATTTCCTCGCATTAGAGAATTCACATATAGTCAATTCTCTAACCGGTGTTGTACAGATGTATCCTTTAAATGGATTTCAACTCTAATTCCCTCTCACTGATGCAACTTGCAATGGCTCGTGCCTCTCACCTAGCATTTTCCATTCAAGGTGATCTTTAACTTTGGACTTCCCTTCTCAAGCTCGCAAGAGATAACTAATGGATGTCTCCTTGGAGTCCAAAAGCTTACCAAGTGTTGGCAATTCTCGAAAATCCTACCTTCAAGTCACTTCCCAAAAGCTCGCAAGAGGTAAACTAGTGCATCTCCATGGACGGAGATCACTTGCCTTACCACGTGTTGGCTCAAGTGAATTGAAGGTGTTTTAAGTTAACTAAAAACATAGAAATCATTAAAGGAACACACTTTCTCTTCATTAATGGCTGAAACCACAAAGCTATAAATTCTTGCACTTGGAACCTTTCCCGGCAACCTTAGCTCCAAGGAACTAAAAGTCTAGCCACTCATTCTCTGAGGGAACTTCCTCATAGCTTGTTTAGCTAGTAAGAAAAAGAATGAGAAAACAAAAATATAGGAAAAAACAGAGCAAGTGCTCTGTAAAATATATTTCTTGCAAAATTGTACAAAAGATGCTTCCCTTAAACAAGCTCCCGAGATATTGATCTCTCTTTTTCTAAAGAAAATTACAAACTATATATAAGAGGTTATTCACCCTTTTCTCTTGCTTAAAGACTAAGGAATCCTATGATAGGTGGGTTACAAGGAGAGTTTGGGGATTTAGACATCAAATATCTAAAGCAAAATATCTCAAAATGTCGATCGCAAATATTGGGAAGCTTCAGGAGAAATTTCGTTGCACTGTGCCAAATGGAGACTTGGTCGTCAATTTTATCAGAGTTTGCTTTTTGATTGTGGGTGGAAATGGATCTGGCGAATCGCGAGTGTCTGACGAGCCAAGCTGTCCGGGGAATCTGAATTGGCGATTGCGGATGCTCTCCGGGTAAGTGCTATCAGAAGATCCGGACATGTCTGACGAGGAAGTTGAAACGTCCTCCTCTCCCATCCGGTTGTGAGATATCCGGAGAAGGTGGAATGAGCTATGCCGCGCGTCGCTATCCGGAGCAACTCCATCCAGATTCCCCAAGAGGACACGCGGCGCGCTCCCCTATCTGGACTCACTAGGGAAAAGCACATGGCACTTGTGAACATCACACCCCGGACGATAGCATATCCTATCCGGATATGTTGTCCGGATCATTGACTAAAGTGAGCAAGCCTTGCTACGTCATTCTGCCAGCCTGCCACAGCCCATGTTCCGCCGCCCTCCGATGGTGTGTCCGGACGCCATGTCCGGACATCTTTGCCATGGCTTCCAAAGAACTCTCCTCAATCTCGGATTGCTTTGGTGATCAAAAAGCTATCAAAACACCAAAACTTAACACAATTTGATTAGAATTGATTGCAAGGGTCCTTAATATGTTAATTGGGTTAAAAGGTGATAACTACTACTCAAAAGTATTTAAAAGAGTTAATTACAAGCTATCAAATAGCACTTTTTGAGTAGTAATCAGCATGGAAGCACCTCTGTCTCTTCAGAGGTGTGTAGGAGGTTGTGTACTGCAGCAGGGTACGAATGCTTCTGCTAAGGATCCTTTAAAGTGTTTTTTTTTCTTTTTAGAGCCACCTTAATCTTATAGGTTGAGCCTTAGATCTTTTGAATAGGATTTTTGTTCTTACACATGGGTGCATCTGAGAGCCTTCAGAGCCGCTTTAGTCACAGTTTGGATCCAATACTCCCTCTTTTGGTCTCTAATCGAGGGTCCTTAGATATCAGTGTGAGTTTGAGTATCAGTTTGACCACCATTTCCTATATGGTTTTGGTTTCTTCTTGTCGCTCGTTGAGTCTAGCACACTTTCTCCCTAAGGATTCAAATAGTCTTATTTTCTTGAGTCGACACATTCTTTTAGTTTGTTACCACTTTCTACTTGACGTTTTAGGATATGCTCATTGATCATGCTCACATTTTTACATTCTTCACTTGTCATGGGCTCGGTAGTTCATTCTTTGTTCGATTTGCCCATTTCTATTTTCAACCTGATATTTTTATTGCAGGAATGTAAAAGGCATGTTTTCATATTCACACCATTTTTGGGAGATCTGCCTTGATCATCTTATCATTTTCTTTACTTTGCTTTGAAATGATTATCTTTGAGATTATTATGGAGCATTTGGAGTATGGTTTGGCATATGATTCTAGAGGGTTGACGTGGTTATATCAGATGGACATCAATCTTTAGTATTGATCATTTGATGGCTTGAGAGGACGATGTTTGAGACCATGGTTGTAGGATGGGTGGCCTTCATTTCGGTTAGCTCACACCATTTTACCTTTATTGACATTTGAACCATTGTTGACCCTTTGAGCCTCGCATGAGCATCATAGCATTTTCTTTCTTATAGACTTGATCACCTTTTACACCAGGATAGGTGTCCTTCGATGTATATATGCTTTATTCATGAGTCTCATGAGCCATGGACTTATTGACTCATCTTCTTAAATTTTTTTTTATCGCCCTACCATCTTTTTTCATCATATCTTATTGTTTGTATCATTTGTTCTATCATTTGTCTTTGTCATCCCGTTTATTTCTATGCCATGAGTGATGATCTTTCACATTTCAATGCATGGAAGACAGTCATGTTCCTTTTCACATCTATCTTATGGGCATTGGTTCGGAGATCCTTAGTTGAGAAGGTCGTCTTGTCAGAGAGAGTTCATGTACATCATTATTTGAGAGTATATCCATTTCATTATGTATTCTTAGTGGAGCTCGTTTGTTGATATTTAGAGAATGTGCAAGTAAAAATAAAAATAAAAATAAAAAAACAAAAAAAAAAATGAGCAAAAAAAAGAAAGGAAAATAAATAAATAAATAAATAAATAAGCGCATGTATGTATGTATACAATGTCATCCTTCATTGAGGTTGCTTTTTTGAGTTAGTTGCTTATGAAAGTTTGTATGTCAACTTTTAGGAGACTTTCATCTTCTTGTGTTTATCTCGTTATGTATCTTATGTGTGAGAGATGAATGACCTTTTCATAGGGACTTCGAATTATTGTCTCCTTCATCAATCCATACGATGATGATTCGACTGTTTTTCATGACTTGATTTGAGTAAATCAACGCTCATTCATTTCCCTTTGATCTATTTGTTTTTCTCATGGTATCTGATTCATCAGCAGTTCGATATTCAGATCCATGATTTATGAGACTCTTTGCACATATTGCATTTTATACATGAGGGTATGGGGTTTTATCATTAAGATTATTGAGCTTAGTTTCCATTCATTTCTTCATCTTATTACCTTAGCCTACGTTACATCCTGAGTCTTAAGACCACCTTGAGGCCATGACATCACACATTATGTTTGATAGCTCTTATGTGGGCGATACTTGGGATTGGTTCGAGAGTATTTTGATTGTGATGGACCAGGAGTTATGGTATGATCCTACACTAGGGCATAGCCACCTCAGAGAGTTTTTTTTATCGGATATGCATCCATTCTGCTTGATACATCACATTGGAGCACACTTTTCTTGGTCGATGGTTGATTTTTTAGATGACCATTATGCCAAGGCATACTCCTCTCAATCGATGATGGATTTTTGAGTCATGGCCATCCCTCAGAAGAAATCAGGCATCCTTTTTCACATTGGAGCATGACAAATGATTGGTATATTTCATCTAGTGTACCTTACATAAGGGCATACCCCTCTCAACCAATGATGGTTTTTGAGGAATAGTTGTTCCTTAGAGGTGATTAGATTCCTTTTACATTGGAGTACGAGATATGATTGGGTGATTTCCTTGATGTGATTATAGGAGGATAGCCTTTTCATCATTGTTGATAGATTTTTGAGATGATTGGATCAGGACACAGACACTTGTGAGAGCATTTAGCGAAGTTTAATCATTTCAGATATTGCCCTATACTGGGGCATAACCCTTTCATTGGTGATTGAACTTAGAGATACCAGCTTACATCTGGGCATGATCGTGTCAGAGTGCATTTTTGTTGAGGCATACCACTTTGCTTGATCTTTTTCACATTGGGACATGATCTCTCTTTAGATGAGGTCGAATACTCTCTTCACGTTACCACAATGACTTTGAGGAGTGGAGATTCATTTTGATCAGATTATATATGATTGGTTGTACTTCTCCTATGATGCTTGATTTGGAGATGCTTACATTAGGGCATAGCTCACTCATCAGTGATGGATTTTTTGAGATGACAGTTTATGCTAGACACATACTTCCCAGATATTATCTTGCACTTAGAGCTTACCCATTTTGAGATGATGCATTCATACTGGGTCATAGCTACCTTACTGATTTTGACATTGAGACTGGACCTTCTATTTATGATTCTTATTTTTGATGGATTATAGAGTTGTTGACACCTTGGGTTTAGTCTTCTCAGCAAACCTAGTTTGATTTGGATATCCACTTACCTTTGTTACACACCCATACATCCTACATTTGGCATCATTATACCAACATCCATCTTATCAGAGCCTCACATATTTTGAGCCCACATATTTCACCATCTTACATGACCTTATCCCCTTCTTTTGATCAGAGGAGGATACAAACTAGTCTTAAGCTTTCTGGTTGAGTTTTCACATGCCTTTGGACATTAGGTTCAACATCTCCCATGATGGTTGGGCCTGTTAGACTGTTGATATATTTGCAATGATGTTTTCATGTTGATAGTTGACATGTTGTGTCTTGACTTGCTTACATTTTAGACTTAGAGTCTTGGTCAACATTTGTTTGGTCCATTATTTTAGTTTTTCTTTCTCATCATAGTTTAGGTGATGCTTGGTCTTGTTTAAGCATTTATTCATTGATGTTAGACTTTTTCATTACATCATCATTGAGCATATCCTAGAGTGTCTTGTATCGTGACATTCTGAGTTCATCAGATCTTTTGCATATTTTCTCACTACTCGATCTATTTTTTTATCTTTGCGGGTCGTCATACTGGGGCATACCCCTTTTAGCGCTCTTCTACTAGAGCATACCCCCTTCCTTGAGTTCATCAGATCTTTTGTAGATTTTCTCACTACTTGATCTATTTCTTAATCTTTGTGAGTCGTCATACTGGGGCATACCCTATTTAGCACTCTTCTACTAGAGCATACCCCCTCTTTGGGTTTATCACATCTCATGTTGATTTCATGGTTGTTAGACCCATTTGTCAATCTTTACGAGTTATCATCTAGGGCATCCCTCTACCGTTAGTTTGTTTAGGGCATCTCCCTTTCTTCTAGGTTGTTTAGGGCATCCTCCTTTCCTTCACCTTGTTTAGGGGCATCCCCCTTTCTTCTAGTTAGTTTAAGTCATTTCCATTTCCTTCAGTTTATTTAGGGCATTCCCCTATAGTTGGTTTGTTTAGGACATCCTTCTATTGTTAGTTTGTTTAAGGCACTCCCCATTTTCTCCAGTTTGTTTATGGCATCCCCCTACCTTCAGTTTATTTAGGGCATCCCATTTTTTAAGTTATCTTACCACCATGAATTGGATACCCATAGGCATTTCAGTTATCTTACCACCATGGATTGGACATCCATGGGCATTTTAGTGATTTAGACATCTATGGGCATTTTAGATTCACCACCATAGATCGGACATCTATGGGAATTTCAGATTCACCACCATAGATTGTGTATCTATGGGCATTTGTTACAGTTATCTCACCATCATAGATTTTCATCTATGAGCATTTATTTCAATTATCTTACCACCATAGATCAAACATCTATGGGCATTTCAGTTTCACCATCATAGATTATCATCTATGAGCCTCAATCAGATTTCACCACCATAGATTTTCATCTATGGGCCTTAATCAGTTTATCACCACCATGAATCGGACATCTATGGGCATTTCAAATTCACCACCATAGATTGTGTATCTATGGGCATTTGTTACAATTATCTCACCATTATAGATTTTCATCTATGAGCATTTGTTTCAGTTATCTTACCACTATAGATCAGACATACATAGGCATTTCAATTTCACCACCATAGATCAGACATTTATGGGCATTTCAAATTCACCATCATAGATCAGACATCTATGGGCATTTCAGATTCACCACCATAGATTTTCATCTATGGGCCTTGATCAGTTTTCACCACCATAGATTGTATATTTATGGGCATTTGTTATAGTTATCTCGCCATCATAGATTTTCATCTGTGAGCATTTGTTTCAATTATCTCACCACCATAGATTGGACATCTATGGGCATTTCAGTTGTATCACCACCATAGATTTTTATATGTGGGCCTTTGAGAGTTTCACCACCATAGATTGATCTATGGGCATTTTAGTTATATTACCACCATAGGACTTCACCTATAGGCTTTCTCATTTAGTGTTTAGAGTTAGCTTTTTGGTTTGGCTTTCAGAGCCATTCTTTTCTCAGTTTAGCATTTAGAGTCAGTCTTATCATTCAAAGCCACAATTCTTGATATTCATGATCACTAGCATTACATGCTTTGTTTTCACAGTATCGTATTCCATCTTACTTCTCTCTTTATTGCATATGTGCTTCTCACTTCATTATGATATTCTAGAGTTTTTTTCTCATCTTTTGTGCAGGATATAGCTCTGTGAGCTCGTAGCATGTGTCTTGATTGTATTGTTGGATACCCTATGCTTTGTGTCATCATATGTTACATGTATGGTTTTTTTTTCCTTTGTACGCTTTCATTCATGTGCTCCTTAGTGGTTCGACTGCTACTCGACTTCAACATCAATTTTCGAGTCACTTTTGGAGACTTTTATAAGGGAGTTTGGATCCATAGTGTATCTTTAGAGGCACCTTAGGAGTTTTTGTTCTTGCCATTTTTATAGGGTTTTAGAGCCTCTCTATTCTTGTTTTGGTTTAAGAGAGCTTGTGTCATACTAGGACAAATTTGGTAGTCTTTCTTTTTCTTCGGCAGAGCCCACTCTGTTTCTCTTGTGTATACACTCACTTTATTTGTAAACTTTACTGAAGAGGGGCATATTTGTAGACCTCAAAATTTGTCCAAATTTTATTTTTACATTAATTTTGAGCCCAATTTTGTCATTAGATTTTAAATCATGTTTACATGTGATATTTTTTACCCACTCACCTTTTAATTCTTAGTTTTTTTTTTTGTATATTGTTTTATTGTATTATTATTATTATTATTATTATTATTATTATTATTATTATTATTATTATTATATATTTTATTTTTATTTCTTTTTCTTTTTCTTTTCTTTTTTCTTTCTTTTCTCTCTCATCTCTCCTCTCTCTTCCTACCTTCTCCAACTACCCCACCCACTCTCTCTCTCTCTCTCACCCATACCCCCATGTCACCTCCCCCCTCTCTCGTCTCTTCCTATTTTTCATTTTTTTCTTCCTCTCAAACTCCAACACATGGCGGCCCCTATTTTCCCTTCCATTTTTTTCTCCTCCCCATGGCCCTTCCCTCTGCACTGCCATTTTCTAGAGACTCCCACAGTCACACGCTCCCCATCTTCCTTTATTGTCTTTTTTTCTTTCTTTTTTTCTCTTCATTTTTCTTTCTTGTTCCCCTTCCCACACTCCACGACCACTACCGGCCAACCACCGCCCGTCACTACCAGCCAATCACTATTAATAATAATAATAATAATACATTATATTTTTATTTCTTTTTCTTTTCTTCATTTTCTTTTTTCTTTCTTTTCTCTCTCCTCTCTCTTCCTACCTTCCTAACTACCCCACCCACTCTCTCTCTCTCTCTCTCACCCGTACCCTCACGTCACCTCCCCCCATCTCTCGTCTTTTTTTTTTTTTTTTTTTTTTCTTCCTCCCAAACTCCCACACATGGCAGCCTCCATTTTCCCTTCCATTTTTTCTCCTCCCCACGGCCTTTCCCTTTACACTGCCATTTTCCAGAGTCTCCCTCTATCACACACTCCCCATCTTCCTTTATTTTTTTTCTTTCTCTTCATTTTTTTTTGTGTTCCATTTCCCACACTCCATGACCACTATCGGCCAGCCACCACCCGTCAGTGTTGGCAGCCACCGCCCGCCACCGCCAGCCAGTCACTGTTAGCTAGCAATCCAGCCATCCATATTTCTAAAAAAAAAAAGGTAAATTTCCTTTTTACTTTATTTTATTTTATTTTTTATCTTTTTTATTTTTTATTTTGGTTTGCACAATAATTGATTTGGAATTGGGCCTATTGGTTATTGGTTATTTATTTGGGCTTATTGGATTGGGCTTGAGACATTATTTTCTTTGTTCATGTGTATTATTAATGTGGGCTTGTTAATTGATATGAATTTTGGCCCCACAATGTGGGTGAAATTTGTTGGATGACTTGAATATTTGATATGGGCTTGGCCAATTTGAACTATTTAATTTGGATATGGGACAATTGTGGTGTATGTTAAATTAGGCTTGGATTATGGGATATTAAATCTAGGCCTAGTAGAATTTATTTTAATTTATCCAATTTTAGGTTTGGTTGATTGTGTTTGTATTTTGGTTATTAATTTGAATATTTTGGGCTAAGACCTATTGTAATTTGGGCTCATTTTACTTGATGAAATTTGTTGAACTAATTTGAAATTTGAATTTGGGCTTGAATATTTATTGTGAATTTTATACTTTTCTAGATATTTACATTTGGACTATTTTTGTTTTTGCATGGGCCCATTTTGCAATTCTGTTGGCTGGGTGCGGATTTATGACACGTGGAGCATGGAATTTTATGGAAGAAAGTGAGACTCGAAAAGCCGTGGAAAGACATTAAGCTTGTTGTAAGTTTGTTTTGGTACGCATTTTTTTTTCTCACTACTATTTGGTTTTATTTTTATTGGTTTCTATAAATATTTGTTTGTATATATTTACTTGTTGTGTACAAAATTAAACATCGAACAAGCCACAAATTTTGTTTAAATAAAAGGAATAATTCAGTAAATATGTTTTAATGAAATAATAATTTTAAAATATTCTTCTTAATAAAAGAAAGTTTTTTTATTAATAAAAATTAAAAAAAAAATGCTTTTATAAAAATCCAAAAACAAATTGTTTTAATAGAATTTGAAAATTTGTTTTTAATAATAATTGTCTAAAAAAAATTTAAAAAAAAAAAATTGTCCAAAATTTTTTTGTAAATAAAGTTGTCCCAAACATTAATTTTTAATTAAAAATTCTTTTACAAATAAAGTTATATATATATATATATATATATATATATATAAGTTGCTTTTATTAAATGAAAAAAAATTGAAATATTTTTGTAAATAAAATTGTAAAAATTCATTATTTGCTAGTAAAAGCAAGTAAAAAAAAATAATTTTTATGCCCAAATTGAAATTTTGTAATAAATTCTTTTGATACAATAATTGTAAATAACTTTCTTTCTTTTTTTTTTTTTAATTGAATACAAATGAAATTGAGAAAATAAATTGACTCTTTTTTATAAATAAATAAATTGAAATCATTAATTCAAAATCATTTTTAATAAAATCATTTGAAATTTCTTGAAAACTATTTTTTTTTTTAACATCATTTTTTATAATTAGTTCAATAAATCAATTTGCATAATTCTATTGTCATTTGTTTTGTACATTCTTGTAATTTTATTTTGTCATCATCTTTGTGTATATTGTTTCATTCTTTTAATTTTGGTACCCATGATTGATTAAATAATTGCCACAATTCACTTAATTTGTTTAGTAGAGACCGTATATACGGGCTTAGAGGGGTGCTACGACTCACCACCATACCTTCCCAATAGGTAACTTGACCCTCGGATCCAGATTCGATTTTTGCAGACATGTCTTTTCCAAATAAGGAGTCACACAATGTTTTCTTTCTTATTTTGTTTTCCCTTTAAAAAAATAAAACAAAAATAAGTAGCGACTCTCAGTCTTTTTAAAAAAAAAAATCAAAATTTCAATAAATAAAAAAGCGAGTATAGCCGTCAAGTGGGAACACACGTGAAAAACACAGGTCCACAAAAGAACGACTCTGTTGGGGATGTTTAGAAGGTCGAAGAACTCAAATTGAGGAAAATATGACGTTTGATTGGTCAATCAGTGGATACCTCTCTCTGTGTGTATTTGTATGATTGGGTGTTGATTACACATTGAAAGCTTTGATATGTTTATCTATGATGCATGTTTGGTTATTATTGTTCATTGGAGATGTTCACATGTTGATTATATCGATTGATTCTCTTACCTGCTTTTGCATAGTGACTCTTCTTGTTGTACGATTATCTTACTTTCCTTTACATGTATATTCTCATTTTTGTATATATCGTTCATATTGGTGTGATTGATTCTCCTTATTGTATATTATCTTGTTTATCTCAACATATTACTTATTCTTGTTATATACCTATCTTGTTTATCATATTCTTGTCTAGCTTGTGTGTAGATATGAGTGCTATACATGTTATTTGCATGACTACTTGGTGCAAGACTGTTATTCTTCTATGTGATGCATGTATTGCTTATCAATGTGGGACACACATCTATCCCCTTACCTCCAACTCCCTAGTCTTGATCGACCTTATTTCCCTTGGTCTCGTATTTGATATGAGATTTGTTACTTTGTTTGCTCTTCCACAGAGCTAATGATTCGGAATGGGGTTTACTGATGGGCTATGTATATATTTGGGAGCATTCTGGAGGAGGTCGACACATTGATGCTAATTGGAGTCCGATCTTTAAAGATTTGCATAGCCTAAAGCTAGATTTCAGGATATTTGTGTGACTAGTGTGTTTTCTTTCTGCTTAGTTTAATAGGATTTTCGGATGCACCCACACCATTCACTATGCACCTTAGATTACCATTGAGTGCTAAGAGATGTGAGAGCCTTCACCATTAGGAAACCCTCTAGGATGCGATATAGTGCATGTGTGGAGGTGATGACCACCTTGCATGGAAGCGCCCCTGTCTCTTCGGAGGTGTGTAGGAGGTTGCGTACCACGGGAGGGTATGATTGCTTTGCTAAGGATCCTTTAAAGTCCATTCTTTTTTCTTTTTAGAGCCACCTTAACCTTGTAGGTTGAGCCTTAGATCTTTTTATTAGGATTTTCGTTCTTACACGTGGGTGTATCTGAGAGCCTTCAAGGCCACTTTAGTCATAGTTTGGATCCAATACTCCCTCTTTTAGTCTCCAATTGAGAGTGCTTAGATATCAGTGCAAGTTTGAGTATCAGTTTGACCACTGTTTCCTATATGGTTTTGGTTTCTTCTTGTCGCTCGTTGAGTCTAGCACACTTTCTCCCTAGGGCTTCAGATAGTCTTATTTTCTTGAGTCGACACATTCTTTCGGTTTGTTGTCACTTTGTACTTGACGTTTTGGGATATGCTCATTGATCATGCTCACATTTTTACATTCTTCACTTATCATTGGCTCGGTACTTCATTCTTTGTTCGATTTGCCTATTTCTATTCTCAACCCGATATTTTTATTACAAGGAGGTGAAAGGCATGTTTTCGCTTTCACACCATTTTTGGGAGATCCACCTTGATCACCTTATCATTTTTCTTTATGGAGGTCGAGTTGAAAGTAAATTAGGGATATTTTGTTATAAATGGAGTATCGATCTCATGATAGTGTTGTTTTTCACACCTCATTCATTTTCTAGATCATTTATAGAAATTCTTTAGCCACATTTGTAGTCATCTCATAGTGGACACTTTTATGACTTTAGAGTCTTTGTCATACATCCAAATTTTGATTATCATCACATGACCACACATCATGTGTTGTGCTAGTGTTTTTTACTTGAGGCATCTCTTCACTTGCACATTGTGGTCTTGAAGGTTGACCTATCATGGAGGATATTGAGCTTATTAGCCTAGGATCGGAGATTTGACCTAGGGAGTTTAAGACTATGACCCATCTTTTTATGATCAAAGCGGTACCTTACTTACTCCCACACTTGGACTTTGTTTCAACCTACATTTATCTGTTGTGAGTTTTACACAACATCACCCTTGACACCATTACATGACCTTTCCATCACTAGTTGTTCTAGCTTTGCATATTTTCTTTGATCCTACCAAGTAGAGCATGAGGAGTTTGAGCCCAAGGTTGGTCTTGCTTGGAGAAGGATGGCTTATGATCTTTGGGTGGCTTACGATGTGTGGATTGGTCTGTTACCTAATGGGACTGTCACTTATTTTGCCATGAGTATAGAGATTGATTTTGTATAATGAGATTTGGTTTGTGATGAGTAGTTGTGCCTGATGGGATTTTCATTTACTTTACTTTGAAAAGATTATCTTTGAGATTATTATGGAGTATGATTTGGCATATGGTCCAGAGGGTTGACGTGTTTATATCAGATGGACATCAATCTTTAGTATCAATCATTTAAGGGCTTGAGAGCACAATGTTTGAGACCATGGTTATAGGATGGCTGGCCTTCATTTCGGTTAGCTCACGCCCTTTTACATTTATTGACATCTGGACCATTGCTAACCCTTTGAGCCTCGCATGAGCATCATAGTCTTTTCTTTCTTATAGCCTTGATCACCTTTTACACCAGGATAAGGGCCCTTCGGTGTATACATGCTTTATTCATGAGTCATGGACTTATTGACTCATCTTCTTCATTATTTTTTTTATCGTCCAACCATCGTTTTTCATCATACCTCATTGTTTATATCATTTGTTCTATCCTTTGTCTTTGTCATCCCATTTCTTTCTATGCCATGAGTGATGATCTTTCACATTTCAATGCATGGAAGACGGTCATGTCCATTTTCACTTCTATCTCATGGGCATTGGTTTGGAGATCTTTAGTTTAGAAGGTCAACTTGTCAGAGAGAGTTCATGTACATCATTATTTGAGAGTATATACATTTCATTATGTATTCTTAGTGGAGCTCGTTTGTTGATATTTAGAGAATGTGCAAGTAAAAATAAATAAAAAATAAAAAAGCAAAAAAAAAAAGGAAGGAAAAAAATAAATAAATAAATAAGTGCATGTATGTATGTATATAGTGTCATCCTTCATTGAGGTTGCTTTATTGAGTTAGTTGCTTATGAAAGTTTGTATGTGAACTTTCAGGAGACTTTCATCTTCTTGTGTCTATCTCGTTGTGTATCTTATGTGTGAGAGATGAATGACCTTTTCCGTTTTGTTTTTTTTTTCTTCCTTCCCAATTCTTCTTGTGTCCCCAATTTGTATAAGTCACTTTTCTTAAATGAAAACAAATTGAAATACTTTTGTAAATAAAATTATAAATTTTTTTTCTAGTAAAAGCAAGTAAAAAAATAATTTTTGTGCCCAAATTGAAATTTTGTAATAAATTCTTTTGATACAATAATTGTAAATAACTTTAAAAAAAAAAATTGAACACAAATAAAATTGAGAAAATAAATTGACTCTTTTTTGTAAATAAATAAATTGAAATCATTAATTCAAAATCATTTTTAATAAAATCCTTTGAAATTTCTTGAAAACTAATTTTTTTTAATATCATTTTTTCTAATTAGTTCAATAAATCAATTTGCATAATTTTATTGTCATTTGTTTTGTACATTCTTGTAATTTTATTTTGTAATCATCTTTGTGTATATTATTTCATTCTTTTAATCTTGGTATCCATGATTAATTAATTAATTGTCACAATTCCCTTAATTTGTTTAGTAGATACCGTACATATACGAGCTTAGAGGGGTGTTACGGCTCACCACCGTACTTTCCCAATAGGTAACTTAATCCCCAAATCCAAATTCGATTTTTCCAAACATGTCTTTTGTAAATAAGGAGTCACATAGAATTTTTTTTCTTATTTTGTTTTCCCTTTAAAAAAAATAAAACAAAAATAAGTGGCAATTCCAAATATTTTTTCAAAAAAAAATCATATTTTTAATAAATAAAAAAGCGAGTATCGTTGTCAAGTGGGGACATACATGAAAAATGCGAGTCTACATTTGTATAATTATTTTTAAAAACAATTCTTAGAAAACAAGTGAAAAAAAATAAAAAACAATTAAAAGATATTATCTAAAAACACTATATTTTATGTTCTTAAAAAAAAAAAAAAAAGTTTTTATTGCCAAATAAGTTTTCATGATATTTTGTTCTGAAGAACAGAAAATTGTTTTAAAAAATAGTTATCAAATGTG
The DNA here is from genome assembly GCF_004353265.1 of Vitis riparia. NCBI lineage: Eukaryota > Viridiplantae > Streptophyta > Magnoliopsida > Vitales > Vitaceae > Vitis > Vitis riparia. The sequence continues at coordinate 1,212,145 of NC_048447.1, forward strand.
TTAGTAAAAGTGATACAAAACTTATGTAACATAATCACACGTGGTACAAGATTGTGTAATTACATCTTAATAACACATTAAACTTATAAAATGAAATACAATTTAATGTCACCATAAGTGTTTAAAGAAGAATTCAATTAAATAACTACAAAAAAAAAAGAAAAAAAAAAAAAAAAGAAAAAAATTGGAAACATGAACAAACCAATCTATAAAAGCTAATATGCTTCTTGAACCCAAAAAAATACATGTGCAGATACGAGAAATAGTTGCTTCCCGTATCAGCATTGATCTTCTATGGTGAATGACGCTCATGGAAGGCTTTAAGACTGGATGTCAGCAACAACAAAAAATAAAATAAAAATAATGTATCGGCTAAATAATTAAATAATAAATAAATGAATAAATAATGTCATTATATCAAAGTGGGTTTGTTTACAATTTAATAAATTTTAAATGTTGAAACTCAAAAAAGCGTCTCACTAGGAGTTTAAGTTAGTTGAGAAAAACACTTAGGCATTAAATCCTTTTTGATAAAAAGATGGAGTCGGTATTTGTTTTTTTCCTTAATTTTAAATAGAATTTAAAATTAAATAGTGTTAAACATTACATTATTTGTTTTTATAATATTTTATTTCTATTAAATATTAAAAATTTAAAAAACCAACATGTTACTTTTTTATTTAAAAATAAATAAATATTTTAATTTTAGTTGAATAATTTTTTCCATTCAGCCAAAATTTTTTAATAAGTCATAAAAAATAAATTAAAAAAAACAAACAACTTAAAATTTAAAAGCAAATTACTTTCAATAAAAAGGTAAAAAACCGAACACCCTCTTAATCTCTTTTAATAGATAGAAAGGGATTTTAGAAAGTAAAAATGTTGCACCTAGTATTATGCATAAATTTAATTGGGAAGAGATTTTTAGAAGATTTTTTATTTTCTTATTTTAAAAAGTTTCTAGCTAAAAAAATAAAGGTAAGTGGTTTCCTTATATTTGGATACCATGAAAACAAATGAGGAAAAAATACTATTAAAAAAAATGGAGGAAAATAGTAAAACATACCGCCCCTCTCTCTTTTTTTTCTTAAAAAGGTGAAAAAAGTTTTAAAAAAGGTTAATTAAATACTTTATATATATATATATAGTACGTACCTGCAGTTTTGTGGAACCGTCCAAGATGATGAAGTTGGATTTGTATTTGGTGTGAATGACGTAAATTTTCTCCAATCATGAAGCATAATTCCAAGATCATGAATTTTGTTACCAAGTCCAACACAGCAATTTGCATGCATGGTGCAAACGAGATTAAGATCTTTGCTACGCTGACAAAATCCACCAAAGTAAGCCGTATCCAAGAACCTCATTTTCAATCCAATCTTTGTTATGAATGGATCATGCTTAATCTTATTAAGTACATCTTGATCATGATTCCCTGGATAATTGACCCTCGAGGAGTACCAAAACTTATAAAATTTTATGGTTCGATCATTGGATTTCACATACGTAAAACCTCCATTTGGTGAGTTGTTTACATCACTGGAGTTGCCATTGAAGTAGTCACATGCAATTTGAAAATCACCCTTCGAATCAAAATGTTGGAATGGGTCTCGAAACCACATGATATCGGCATCCTAAAACAAGACATAATTAGCTATATCATTAAAAAAAATTAAAAATTGTATTATTTATATGATGCCAAAAATGTAAGAAAAATAAATTACATCGTCATCTTAATTAACCCATTTATGCTTTCCTAAGCTTATCCGATTAAAGGGGGTAATTCCATTGTCATCCCTAGAGTTAACTCCCTTATTCCACCTTTTATATATAGAATTAGAGCAAGATGCATAATGAAGACGACCCATTAAAAATGAGAGATATAAGCCTTATCTTTAGGCTTCTCACAAATTAAAGAATACGATGATCAACGATATATGTTTATGTCATCAATTTATTAAGATAAATGTAAGCCAAAAAATTGAAACTACATATGAGAAAGAGTGTTTGAGCGATGTTGGCCTTATTTTTAAACTTTACACAAATTAAAGAATCAAATTACCAATGTATGTTTATTTCATCAATATTATTAAGTCGAGATGTAAGCCTTATTTTTAAACTTTACACAAATTAAAGAATCAAATTATCAATGTATGTTTATTTCATCAATTTATTAAGCTAAGATGTAAGCCTTATTTTTAAACTTTACACAAATTAAAGAATCAGATTACCAATGTATGTTTATTTCATCAATTTATTAAGCCGAGATGTAAGCCTTATTTTTAAACTTTACATAAATTAAAGAATCAAATTACCAATGTATGTTTATTTCATCAATTTATTAAGCCAAGATGAAAGCCCAAAAATGGAAACTATATATGAGAAAGAGTGTCTGAAAGATATAAGCCTTATTTGTAAACTTTTCACAAATTAAAGAATAAGATGACCAATTTATCCTTATTTCATCAATTTATTAAAGCCGGATGCAAGCCTGAAAATGGAAACTACATATAAAAAAAGTGTGAGAGAGCATGCATGATATATATTGTAGACTTAACTCTTACAAACTTAAATTTTTAGAAATATAATTGGTTGTTTAATATGGTATTAAAATATTGTATGGTGGGAGGTCATATATTTGAACCTCACTAAATAATATTTTTTTTCCTAATTTATTAAAGCTCAAAAGAGACCGATTGTGGTTGTTTGTCTATGACCACATGCGGGTATGGGGTTGTACATGGACCATAATATATATCATGTTCTCCAATACCCTCTCTTGCCTCCATTTTTGGGTTTACATATGGTCCCTCACGTGCACTACCCTCCATTAAATAAAAATTTAATATCATGTTGAACAACCAATTCTAAGCCGATAATACAAATCATGCTTTTCAACACCCTCCCTCACGTGTAATCTTTATTTTTTAGGTTTACATATGAGTTTAATAAATTTCAAATTCTTGATTTCAGAATATTGGTCGTTGCACCGTAAATGTGTTAGAAGGAAAAAAAAAAAAAAAAAAAAGTTGCATATGCCCTAAAACTTTAAAAATTTGTAGCCCTACATGTCATGTGAAACCTTCCCCCTTTAAAAAACTAAGTAAAAAAATCAAGAGAGAGAGGAATAGTAGTAGTACCGTGAAAATGAAGTTGTATCTCATCTTAAGTACAGAACGCAAAAAATCAATCCTTCTCCACATCATCTCCAAGTAGTCGTGACTCATAAAGAAGGCTTCCTTTGAAAAATCCATCTCTTTGGTTTTGAGAGCATAACAATGGGGATGTAAAGTTAGGCATCGAGCATACGCCTTTGGGTCCAACGTTATAATCACCAAATGATTCAAAAGCCTCTGGGTGTTGTTTCCAATTCTGAAGCTCTCAAGAAATAGATCAAGTAATGAATTATTTGCTGCCCATGCTTCATTCACTGTTGTTAAGATAACAGTTTTGTCTCCCATTGCTGCATTTTTCAGAATCTTATCTAATTTATATGCCTCCTTCCCCTAAAACATTGTTAGAAATCAAACTAATTAGTCAAAATTCTTCCAAAAGTCATAGAATTTCTTCTTCTTTATTATATCCCACACGTGTATTATAATTTTTTTTTTTTTTATTAGTGAAAACTCAAAAAAAAGTCAAATAAAATTTGTAAATTTTATATTTATTTTTCACAATAAAAAGATAACTAAATAAATAAATAAATGTGTTTCTCTTTGCATCCACTGAATAGTTAAACATCACTCTCAATCATATAAAGATTGGTAACTGACCACATATTTTGCCCTATACTTTTTCTCCAAATTATCTAAGCTTTTTTAAATAAATATTAACAAAAAAAAAAAAAAAAAAAAAACAAAGGCGATTTTTCTTAGCTAAATTTCTCTCTTTTTACTAAGCCAAAAAGAGAAAAATCTTCTTGAGATGCTTCTTTTTTTTTTTCTCCGATGAATTATTTAATTTCCCCCAATAGCTTAACTCAAAATTTTAAAAAAGGAAATATATAGCCATGTTATTTTCTGCTAATGAATTATTAAAGTCCACAAACAGATACAATTTTCATATATTTTACCCATAAAAATTCATCTAAAAATTATCCTTAAAACATTTTATTTTTCACATGAATTTGCCCATAACTCATTCTATATATATATATATATATATAAGAACACAAAAAGGTCAAAAAACCCTAAAAAAAGAGTAGGAAGAAGAAGGGAACTACCAACCTTTGCAGAGATGGGTAGAAACTGGAAAGAGAAGGCAGAATTGTAGAAGAAGAAGCATGGAACCACAACAAAGGCAGCCGTAAACACTGTAATCTTAACGATTCTTCTCAGGAGGGTGGTGTCGTACGACGCCGTTTTGGCTTCGCTTATGATAACTTCCATGGCGTCTGTGCTTCTCTGTGGAAGTAATCTTCTTCTCCTTATCCCAATGAACGAATACCCAATTTGTACAAAATGAGTAAAAACAAAAATAAAATAAATGAAGTCTGAGATAGTGAAATTGACAATGAAAGGCCCACTCACATGACACTTATGTATTATTAAAATATTAAAATATTATTTATTTATTTATTTATATAATAAAAAAATCAGAAGACTTTTCCAATTCGTTGTTTGTATGGCTTGAATTTGCCAATAGACTTTTCACATATTGATGGTTTGAATTCCCAAACACATTATTCCCATGGAATTTTCTTTTTTCTTTTTTATTTATTAAAAAAAAAAAACACAACAGTTTGATTTTCTGTGGAGTTTATGATCTAGAATTGATACCAATTTTTCAACATAAAGGTTTCTCATATTAAAATTATATATATTATTTTTCATTTTGCAGCATAAAATATTAATTTTTATTTTTTCAATTTCAATTTTTTTTTTCTTTTTTTAATTTATTGAGAACACATAGAGGGAGGAAGTAGTTGTGATATTTGGCTTTCAAGTCTTCTCCTTTGCCCCCACAAGTCAAATCAATGGATTTAATGCAAGCAATTTGCAAATTCATCCTTCAATGTCTTCCACAAAAATTAGGATGGATTGGATTTTCTCATGAGATTGGACCCCACGTTTTAGAAAGTATTAATATTTAAAAACAATTGTCTTTTTCTAGCTGAATAATTTTGATTGACTTTGAAATATTTGATTGAATAGAATATAACACATTAGGGCATCACCCTAAATTTTATAATTTTAATTCTAATTTCATCAAAATATGTTTGAATAAATTACAGTTTCAGGTCATCCTAAATGAAAATTTTCTACATGACAGCTAAACAATTCTCCTTTTTTTTTTTATGTTTATTTTATAAAATCATTGTGATGGGTTCTATAGATTTTTGAAATTTTAAGAGCAGGGATCAACATTTTTCTAAAATTTTGGTCTTTTATTTAATACCATTACAACAAAACTTATATTAAATTCTAAAATAAAAAATAATAATAATAAGATAAAGGTAAATTATTAGCATGGTAGATATAAAAATTATTATTAAGTGATGAATGACTTATAATCAAAAGAAGAAAAAGCAAGAAATGATAGGAGTAGGGTCAAGTCCTCGTATTTCTTATTTGACACGCAGACACTATGAACCTTGACTTCGTCACCTCATCTAGAACAATATGTTTTTATATAGCTACCCTTCAACTGTCTTCTTTTAATTCCTATAAAATATTGATTTCCCACTTGTTTCATATAAGACTTAGATTTTTTTTCCCTACAACACTCAAAATCATCACATTAAAATACACAACATATATATAGACTTAGAAATTTATACTTTTGATGGTAGGGATAATTTACATAATGACCAAAAACTATTGGTGGCAGTTGAAGACTTTTGCATTTATATATTTATATATATACATAGAAAGAGAGAGAGAGAGAGAGAGAGAGGAGGTTGTCTCTTATTTATATACGCAAGTGGGAGGGTGTTAGCTTGAAATATTTTTATGACATCCATCCCCTTTGATTCTTATCAGTTAAAATGAAGAAGAATGAGAGAGAGAGAGAGAGAGAGAGAGAGAGAGAGAGAGAGAGAGAGAGAGAGAGAGAGAGAGAGAGAGAGAGAGAGAGAGAGAGAGAGAGGAGGTTTGGGAGGGTGTTAGCTTGAAATTTACGACATCCATCCCCTTTTATTCTTAAACATTTGGTATGATCAGGTTAGATTAAAATGAAGAAGAATGTGGTTTGGACTAATTTTAGAATATAAGCGATAGGTAAATAAGTATTCCAAATTTTTTATTTTAAGTTAAAATCTTATCCTAATTTTCTTATATTTTGGGAATTATTAAATAAATCAATTAACATAGAGAACATTGGTTACACACGAAATTAAAAAAAAAGTATCCTCGAACCCTACATATCTAAAACCACATGTCATATATAATTGTAAATAAAATCAACTAAATACGAATAGTTTTATTTGATTTTGATGTATGTACTCTCAAAAGACTTCATACTAGTTAGCACCTATACTTCTTATTTACGTTTTTAACACAACACTTCAACCGCTATCTTTCTACTAAAAGGACTTTAAAGACATAATCATAAAAAGTTTGAAAGTAAGGAGTTATAAGGCAAAAGTAGTGCCTATGCTTTCAATATGTACATCAACACCACCTTAACTCTAAAGTCTAGGTTTTTATGGAGAAATCCTCAATGACTTATTTACACAAGTTATATACAAGGTTTGAAATTTCAAAATTTATCAACATATTTTGTCGATATTTCTTGTTTTTATAGCATTTATTAGTTATTTTTCCCTAATGTTTTGGGAATTCAACATAGTCAAACCATAAAAATAAAATCAGTTTAACTTTGTAGGGAGGAACGTTTAAATTGAACCCTTGGCAACCACTAGGTGAAGCTCGCCCTTAGTTATATATGTGCACAAAGATTATAGTTTTAATATTAAAATAATATTTTAATAAATAAATTAATTCTACTTATTTTATTTTAAATTTCATTTAATTGATTACCAAAATATAAAACCATCATTATAATTTTTTTAATAAGTCTTTTTTATACCACTTATATGATAATTAAATATAAATAATATAAATATTAAAAAATATCATTCATGTATCATCATTTATTTTACATAATTCAATACATTTGAATTAAACATATTATAGTTTTAATATTAAATATATTTTCAAGTTGAACATATTATTATCAATGTCATAATATTATTGTCGAATAATATTTAATGTAACTTAATAATCAATGTACACTTACAAAATTCATATTTTTTATTGACACATGCAATAATATTATTAAGTATAACAAATTATGTCATACATGTATCAATTTCTTCAATAGAATAATTTCAAAATATTTATTATCAATTCTTCTATTATTTTTTAAAAAAATTTCAACATTTTGATGAGTTTTGATCAATTTTCATCTCATCGATATTTTGTGTTAAAATATCCAGGATATTTTCTGATATATCCCAATATATTCGTAAAATCGAGTTACTGATATATTCGTTCAAATTGATATTTTCATCCTTGGTTATATATAATAATTAGAAACCATAAGTCTTACAAAAATATTATTGAGCATTTGAACCGCTCATAGGGCCATTTGAGTATTAGTCGAGCATGTGAACAATTGTGGGACATTTAAGGGGAATGTTTGAACATCCCTCCTATCTTCCTAGTTTCTACTATTCTTTCATGTATTTTTCTTTTGAATTTCAATTTTATTTTATTTTTAATAGTCGTCATATTGTTATAATACTCCAAATTACTTACCTCTATCAAATTTACCATTTGATTAGCTTGAACTTGATCATGATGGTAATGACCTAAAGAAGTAAGTAGAGTTGGAACTAGTGCATACTAAAAACAAAATTGTCAACCTAATCTAAAGCAGTAATAATATCCTCATTTACCAATTTTGTGATAAAATATTGATTATAATAAATAGTTAAACTCTTAAAATAAAGCCTAATGATATCACATAAAATAGAGTCTTAATTACTATGCACTCTCTCATGAAAGAAATTATTGGAAAGTGTTCCAAATTCTTACTTAGTATAGATTTCTTTTTAGAAAGAATATTATATAAAATATTTCCTAAGTTGATATCCTATTGTAATATTATATTTCCTTATATAATAAGAAAAATTATTATGAATATTTCTATAAATATTCTAAGTCATAAGGGGTAAAGGTTATAAGATGGAGATGAAATTGTAAATATTATACATGGTGGATAGATATGTGAGGAAGAAGGGAGATACTGATGAGGAGTGAGGGGGCTTGTGGTTCAAGATGTATATACAAAGAGTGGAAGGAGATGAGATGTTTTGGGAACCTAATAGTTATATTTAGTTTTGTCCATGTTATTCTCTCTATGGTACATACACTTTCCAAGATTCATGCTCTTAAATATAAGTTGCTCACTTGCAACATTTGGAAACACCCCCAAACTGGATATAAAGACAACCATGAATAGATACAAAGGCATGGTGTATAATGCTTCTACTTTCTAAAGTAAAAGAAAAAGAAAAAAGAAAGAAAGAAAAGAAAAAAGAAAAATGAAATATATGATATCAAATTAAGGGTAAGTCAAGTTGTGTTGTATGTAGATTAACGAGGTCATGTTAAATAGAAATCGAACGATCTTAGAACAAATTGACTGGATGTATGCTTTAATTTGATCAAATGCATGATTGGATCTCTTCTAAGCGATCAATTTCAAAATATAGGACTAGACATTAAGTCGTATTCCCTTGAAAATCAACACTCGTGTTTCTATGTTGGGCCTCGTATACACTAATAGTTATGCATTAGGTTTGTAAACTGAAGTTGAGATTAACTTTGAGGTTGAAACTTTATTCTTGAGGGATTGATGTATGCTATCTAGGAAATTCACTTGGTATATTACTGATCAATCAATTTTGAGAGTTTAAGAGCATTATGATTTTGTCTTAAGGTGTTTTTCTTGCCCTTTTTCAGTTTTTTTTTGTAGATTAGTTCAATTTCAAAGTGTTTGGTATGTGTTTATTTCTTTCTTAGTGTTGAGTTTCTACATCATGCGCTCAATCATTGTCACTAATGCTCAAGCGCTCCTTTTCAACGCTTTAAGCGCTCGAGCCTTATATGTTGTATCCAACATCGCTTCTAACGATCAAAGCATTCGAGCGCTATAAGTTGTTTGCAACACCGCTTCCAACAGTTGTGATACTTGAGCACTAATCTACATTGAGTGCTTCTACAAAGTATAAAAGGCCTTTCCAGTGCACCATATTCACTTTCCATCCATCCTAACTAGTTTAAGCACTTTGGTTTTCCGTCTCTTCGACATTTGAGGTTAGTTTGCTTTGTTTTTTGCATTTTTATTGGTATATTATTATTTAATGCATCTTTTAGATCATTTCTAGTGAATTATTTTTATTTCACAATTTTCTTAGTTTCTCTCAATTTTTGTCTTTTCACATTCCATTTACTTTATATGGCTAGTCATGGGGGCTAACGTGAGGTGACCCCTCTTGGGTCACTTGGGCCCATTCAAGGCATCACTCTTTAGGGTCCTTTCAACTTGAGAGACCTCCTAATGGAGTGTTTCCAATTTCAAGAGGCTCGTGATCATTTTTATGCATCTTTATGTGATTATCGCATTGAACTTGAGCGTCCTATTAACCTTTATGTTTTCCAGGACATTTCTCTCCCCACCATTATTCATGAGCGAGAATAGTAGACTTTGTTTTCTCTTTAAGGGACCTACTACCCCACCTAATGCAAATATTTTATGCGAACATGCACTCTATCATTGTCGGTGTCACATTCAGAGTGGCTATTTATGACTAGTCTTTCCTTGTCTCCTCCCAATCCATCACGTGTATACTCGACATGCCTTGACTTGATGCACACGTTTTTTTTTTTTCTCTCCAAAGGTATAGGCTCTCACTCAAGGGGAGCTTGATGCCATTCCGACTTTCTTCTACGATGCTTTTCTACTTCTTCCTTTCTATATTTCCATTGTTGGTTTCTCGAAGCCAACGTGGCTCATTTCTTCCTTCTTCATGTATACCTTATATCTCTCCACTCATCGTACCTAGATTCGTTGCTCGTCTGCTAGGCTCATTCATGCTATTCTCAATGGCCAACAATTCGACATCAACCAAGTCATCTTAGACGTGATGGTCCCTTACTATGATCCTTTTTACCAAGGCGATGGCCTTCCATTCACCCTCCTTGTTTTTCAGATCTTAGAGGATGTTAGATTCAAGATCGATCTTACTCTAGGGGTCCAAGTGTTGGGTTTGAGCCCCTAAAAGCAAGACATGATGTAGCAAAGTTAAACTTAACTATCCTCTTGCTATCGTTTTAGTGTATTGACATTGATTTGAGTATTCAACCCATGTATCTTACATTGTACATGACTTGGGTGCATTAGGAGTTGCATAGAAGATACAAGTCATGGGTTCCTTGTAAGTTGGTAACTTGCCTACAATTGATTCATGGATTTGTGCAATCTAGTAGAGACTATAGTGCACCACCTTTCAATTAGAGGGATGACTTGGTTGTTGGGATGGGTTTCCCATGGTGAATGCACTAATGTATGCGATGCACACTAGATAGGACCTATGGTGAATCAAGATGCAAGGCTATCAATTGTCATGATTCACCAAACTACTATATTGCATGGATTTTCAATCTTAAGATGATATTAAGTCTATGCCAAAATCAACATGAGACTTTTACCTATGGGTGAGACCCTAAAGTGGTCATATATCCCTATGGATTAGGTCACTATTGGTGGAGAGTGATGATAGCAAGTATTCTCAATAGAGGCACCATGATATCTTATAGGATTGAGACAATGTATCTTCATAGATGATCCAAAGGACATGTGATAACGAAATTTGTGGCCATAGTAATTCTTTTAGTGGAATTTAACATATGCTCCTTGGAGCTATAGTATGTTAGTTGATCACATAATAAGTGGGATCTATAACTCAAGGCTAGGAGATGTAATCTTGATAGGTGATAGCACTACCATGTTAGATTATAAACTTCAATTCATGGGAAGTTTGCATATAGTCGATAGTAGGTCACAGACCTGAGTTTCGTCTCATTGTTATTTACATAGGTTATTGGAGTGCAATTGATTTTTTTTTAGTGGAATGTTGAATCAACTTCATAATTGGATTTTGAGGGAGATAGAACTCCTATGGGTCCTAATGGTCCCTTCTCTAAGATCGTATACCATGATGTCACGATTTATAAGGATTGGATTAACTTTAGATTCATTCTTGTGCATAAGGGTGCTTTGGTAATTACACAAAGTTGCACAGGGGATAATGAACAAGGTCTTTAGTTTAAGCTAATTGATTAATTAGATGACCCCATATGGTTAATTAATCAATTAGAACCCGTTTTAAGGTAGATTAAGTGACCTAACCTTAATAGACTTAAGTCACTTAAGCTTAATGGGTAACCCTATAAATACCCCTTTATGGATTAGAATTTCCTAATGACTTTCAATTAGTCATCTTCCACCTCTAGAGAGATAGAGAGAAAGAGAGAGCCAAAGCTTTCCCTCTTCCATTGTCTATACTTTGGAGTGCCAAGATTGTGGTTTGAGTCATCCAGCGAAAAATCTTGGGTGTATGCGTGAGACTTCCAGACTCTTTAAGCTTCTTCTTCAAAGGATGGATCTTGATATGAGAACATCCAAATCACATGTATGAATACTATATCTCTAAATCTTTATCCTAATGTGGTTTTTATAGCCATACGTTTTTGTTGCGATAGATTTAGAGATTCCTAAGAATAGATGTATGCACCTTATGAGTTTCAAGTTATGGTAATAGAGTAATCTGAGGTTCCCAACTCCAAGCTTCTCATGCCTTTTTAAATGGGAGCTCCTATGCCAAGCACTATAGCCATGTGTACAATCCCATGGCACCCCTTGCTCGCCATGGTCCTTAATATGCCACACTAGTTAGGAGGCTCTTGTAGAGGAGGATGAGATCTAAGTGATGGAACAAGATGCTTTAGTTCCATAAGTTAAATTTCCAAAGCTTGCTCTAAGGACTTGCTCCAGTCCTAATCATGTTAGTACATCCTAAGCTTCTCACATTGCATCATTTTCAGTCGACTCAAATTCTTGAGAGATCATGGATTCCATGGCCCATCTTCACTTAAGAATAGACTCATAGGACACTTAACTCCTTGAGATCCAAGGTCAGCTCACTTATATTATCTTGTGGATCCGCTCTCAAGGCGCCTTAAGCTCCGCTTCTCCTCCGCCTCCTCTTGATGCTTAGTGTTGATATTTATTTTTATATATTTTGATCTGGATTACTTTACTTGTATATCTCTTGTATCTAGATTTAATTTTTGATATATATATATATATATATATATATATATATATATATATATGTGTGTGTGTGTGTGTGTGTGTGTGTGTGTGTGTGTGTGTGTGTGTGTGTGTGTGTGTGTGATGTTTTATCTTTATCTCGTCTCGTGTGTGCTTTTTAGTTTGTATATTATATCATTTGTCATTTTTGTGACAAAAAAGGGGGAGATCATTTCACATAATTGACAAGACATTTGATACACTTAAAACCAATAAAACTATTAAGAGTCGTTAGAGAGGAGATATTTGAGATCATTCTTGATAAAAATGAGGAGATTTTTTTAAGAAAAGTAGAGATATTCTTTAGGGAGAGATATTCTTTTTAAAATTTTCTTTTTGAATTATTTAATTCATTTTTTTTTTATAGATTTAATTCTTAAGGGAAATTAATTGAAATATTAAAGGAAACTAGATAAACTAATGAAAACATACCTTAGAAGTTTAAGAGTGATACTTGACACGGATGTTTCTTAGAAAATATTTCTTTTAGTTTTGTTTATCTCTCTAAAACTATTCTAAGTCATAGAAACTTCTTCCCATACTCATCAATACATATATCATGTTTGGTGAAAGACCTTTATGCTTTACTGTTGATTTATTATGTCTTATTAAGCTTCTATTATGTTTGGTTGATTTGCATGCATCTATATTCCTCTTGAGCTTTGCTTTATATATTGTGTCACTATAGGAATTTGTTCTTCTTTCATCCTTCTACAATAAATCAAGCAAAATCTCCAATTATCTTGTTTTGTTGTCTTGACATTATTTTATGCCACACATTGTTTTACCTTGGGTATAGTTTTCTATATGTGTGCAAATTACAAGATTAGAAGATAAGTACTACAATATGATGCAATGCATTCCCTTAAGTTATTTTTAATTGAGTGTTAATGTGTGTCATGTAAACTCTTTTATGAGAGTTCGAGTAGGTTTATGTAACTTTATTTTATCACAAAATTGCTAAAGGGGTAGATTGTTAGGACATTGAGTCTTATTTGTATGTTGACAATTTTGTTCCATTAATGTTTAACCATAGAAGTCCTTTTAGATAGTTACTTGCTCTCCATTGAAGATCAAGGGTGTTGTTGTTTGTCTAACTAAGAAGTCACAAGTATGCCTAAGAAGGTTTGGCTTATGGCAAGTTAAGCTCCTAAGAGGTATAAAGAGGAACAATACCATTTTAATAAACAAAATTGATATTTTATAAATGTTAAAAGAAACAGGGGATGCTCCAACGAGTTGCAATGCTTAAGCAGTGAGATTGTTCAAGCTTAGCACCACTCAAGTGCCTAAGACACTCCAATATTGGTTAAGTGCACTCGAGCACTCATTCCTTTTCTACCAAGATTTGGAAGATATTTTTGAGAATTTCATGCAAATCTTATTTGTAAACCTCATGATACTAAACCTCTTTGGCATATTTGCCTATAAATACCTCATTATAACCCTTATAGGGAAAGAGATCTTAATATTTTGAAGAGGGTTTCATTGAGGAGAAAGCATAACAAGCTACACCATTCTTGATCTCTCATGCGAAGGAGTCAAGCACTGAATCTTGGGTTGAAGACCTTCATCCCTTCAAAGACGTTGAACGTATTCACTAAAGCAATTGGAGATTGTTGCATCGTGGATGTGGATCAAGTTGTAGGCATTGGAGAGTAAGTTTTTAAGGTACAACGGCTAAGTAAATCTATATAACTTGATATCATATAATAGATTTAGATTAGAAGTCTTAAACCTCATGGTTTTTTATCTCAACAGTTAGTGTAGGGGTTTTCCACGTAAAAATCCTCGTGCCTTATTGCATATCTTTGTTATTTTTTTTGTATTGCCTATTGTGGAAAGAACTGATTATCCTTAACTACTCACAGGGAAAAATTGAGTATAACATATAAATATTTATTTAAAATCTTTAATTACACCAATTTTAACCTTCCCTCCTCCCCCATTTTCTGGGTGTTATGCTACTGGACTTTGGTTTTTCAATCTTAATGTTTTATGATATTGCTTCAAATGGTAGTTTCACACACGCACACACACAATCTTTCCTTTATGCTTGTATCTTAGAATGATTGTTTGACTTGCTTAGCATGTTATTAGACAATCTCACCTTTGGCTTTTCTTGGTATCCTCGATCCATCAGTTAATTGCCATGCTTCCCTCAACTTAGTTAGTAGAGACCTTTGTTTTAGGGCTTAGAAGGGTGCTACCTTTATGGTACTTTCCCAATAGGAAACTAGATCCTTAGACCTAGATTCGGGTTTTTCAAAGACTTTCTTTTTTAAAACTTAAGGGTTATCATTTTAGAGTTTTCTTTCTTATTTTATTTTCTCTTTTAAAAATAAATAAAAATAAGTGGCAACTCCAGTTTATTTATTTATTTTATTTATTTAATTTTATTATAAAAAATAAGTTTTTCACCTAAAAAAAGAGTCTCGCCATCAACTGGGGACACACATGAAAAATGCGGGTATGCACTTGTAAGTCATCAAATTGCCCTTTTACTTCATCATTGGAATCAACTTTATTTTCATCTTCAAGTTCACTTATTCCTATCACAAATGTTGTAAAAGCAACTAAGTTCAAGCCCTCATTGCCCTCATTGCCCTCATTGCCCTCACTAAAATCATTTGATTCTTTCACATCAGACTTTGAGTCACTTCAAGTCAATTGCATTGTTTTTAGGCCTAAACGAATTTTTCTCTAGGGTAATCAGAAATAATATGTCATTTCCTGCCCTAGTTATAACAATCCACCTAATTTGTCTTAAATGAATTTTTCTCTTTTCTTTTATTTGTGGTGACATTCATTCCCCCCTTTTTTAGAGTCTTCTTTATACTCACCTTCTTTTAAAGTTTCATTTTAGTCTTGAATTCTTTCTTGGAAAATGTAGATATTTTATAATAATTCAGAACTCGTTCATTCTCATTTCCAAGCTTCATTTTTTTTTTTTTTGAAGGAGCCTTTAGGGCTAACCTTTTAGAACTCTTTTGAAGATGGATGAGACATCTCATAGATTATATAAGAACCACTAACTCATCCATTGATAAGGTGTCCATATCATTGCTTTCTTCTATAGCAATTATTTTGGATCTAAAAACGCTAATTGAAGGATATTTTTCTAACTATATTTTTCACCAAGATTAAAGCAAAAAAAAAATCACAATATTACTCAGTTTAGTGTAAAAATTAGAGAAAAACTCATCTTTTTCATTAGGATACTTTCAAAATTGGCAATTAAAATATGAAGTTTGGATAACATCACAAAACAATTGCCCATGTGAGTAAAAATAAAAATATCCTAGCCTTCTTTAGCATATTTACATGTTATCCTTCTAAACTCATCATCACTCACACCATTAAAAATACAATAAAGAGTCTTGGCATTGGCCTCACTACCTTCATTGTCAAGTTTATCCTCTTCCTGCTTAGATTTGGTTTCATAACTTGATATTCCATTTTCAACCACTAAAATGAGAGTTAACCACCCATATTCCACTGCATTCAAAACACATTCTTCTTGTTGTTTTAGAAAGAGAAAATTTTCAAACTTTCAAGCTGGGTAATTATTGTGATCGAAGGATGAATAATAATTAATTAATGGAAGACCCAACCCTCTACGATTCCATGAGTAAGAATTTAAGTAGTAGAAATAAAAATTTAAAATTTTTAAATTTAACCTACTCTAGGTTGTAATTGAAAGTATATTCTTAATATAGAACTACCTTAAGTGTTTGTATTTCTTTATGTTCAAATTAAATTATAATTCTATTTTTTTTAATCTTAATAAATTACAACCTAATTAATCTAATGAGGAACATCAAGTAAATCAATTAAAAATAGAAAACATTGGAAATGCATGGAAACACCATCTCTAGAGTCTTCTAGAAACTTTCCAAATATAAAAACCACCACTGGAACAAAAAAAAATCAAAATTGAAAAACCGAAAGTCCAATAGGGACCACCCAAGAGAGGGGAAATGGGTGATTTAAAAATTTTCAATAAAGATTTATATATTATACCAAATTCTTTTACCCTACGAGATGTTGGGGATAATCTTTTCTATCAATTATAGGTAATTCGAATAGAATATCATAAATAAAAGATACAGATAATGAGACATAATATTTTTAAGTGGAAAATCCTCACACTAATTGTGGAGATAAAAAACCACACGATCTAAGACCTACTAATCTAAAACCACTATACAAAATCAAGTTACACAGATTTACCTGGTTGTTTTATCCTAAAGATTTACTCTTTAGTACCTAGAACTTGATTCATGTTCACAATGCAACAACCTTCAATTGCTCTAGTGGATTATTTCAACCTCGTTGAAAGGATGAAGGTCCTCAAACCAAGATTCAAAGATTTAATCCTTGAATGAGATATCAGGAATGGTGTGGCACCTTAAGCTTTCTCTCTAGGAGATCCTCTCTAAAGAATGAAAGGTCTCTTTATAATCTATCTCCAACCTCTTACCCTTAAGGGGTTAAAAGTGAGGTATTTATAGGTAAAAACCTAAAGAGTTTCAGTTTTGGAAGAGTTTTAAGCCATATTTGTGTGAAAGATCTTAGTAGAATATGCATGACCGCTCGAGCCAACTTAGTGATTGCTTAAGTGCCTCAGGTGCTTGAGTAGTATGGCTCGCTTGAGTGGTCCTACTTTATTTCAAAAGTCGATTTTAAAACCTTTTAAGTTCAAAACAAAACCGATCCTCTTAATACCTTAATGTAGCCTAATTTATCACAAGTCAAATCTCTTTAGACGTACCTGTGACTTCTCGGTTGGACGGATAGCAACCCTTGATCTTCAATGGAGAGCAAGTCACTATCTAAAAAGTCTTTTATGCACAAACATTAAAAAAGAAAAAGAAAGAAAGAAAGAAATTGTTAGCATAAAAATAAAACTCAATGTCCTAACAAAAACCACTAAATATGAAAAGAAAAAAAAAGTACATGAATTTATTTGATCCAAATTCTCTTCCTCCCAATGGTCTCATATTGTTTTGTAGCTACACTTCTCTTTCATATCCTTGATGCAACAGTCGATGCTCTTTAGTGGATCATCTCAATCTTGTGATGAAGCATGAAATGCGCCACTACTTGTTGAGATGTGTTCAAACATGAAATGCACCACTATTTCTTTCTATCAAAAAAACTTTGAAGAACAATCTTGAAAGGTTTAAAAGTTCAATCTTTTAGGACAAAACTATGATTATGTATTCAATGTGAATCAATGTATCAATTCCATCTTAAATTTAGAGATAGGTTTTTATTTAGAAACCCTAGATTCATTTAGATTGTGTTTAGAAAATGTAAAATTATAACCAAAAAGTGTATTTTAAATCATTAGAGATCATAAATTTTACAAAATATCATGAGCATTTGAACTGCCTGTGGGGGGGCATTTGAAGGTCCCCTAAGTAATGTTTTCAGAGTCAAACTAGTTATTGAACGAAAAAAGTTATCGGTTCATAATTCAATGGTCGAACTGATGGTCAAATCGATGATGTTATAAATATAATTTATATATTACATAAATTTAAATATATAATTAAAAATTTCAATAATATTTTATTTTTTTATATTTGATAAATCAAATTAAATAATAGAGATAAATATACATGTATTAAATTTTATTAAATAGAACATATATAATGCTTAAGTTTGAGTATATATTTAAGATGAAAAGAAAATTATAATATTTGATTTTATTTGTAGGTTTATATATTTTATTATTTTAAAAATTTAAAAATTATTATCTTAATTAATTTATATTATTTTCATATTTATACTTGAATAGTTATTATAAACATGAATGTGAATGTAAATATTTGCATTTGTTTAACGGTTTGATATGATAAAATTTTGATAAACATATTTTTATTGGACAATAACATTGTAAAGTGGTTAAGCCTTTGGTTTTCCACTTGGAGGCCCAGGTTCAAATCCCCTTAAGGCGTGAATTATTTGTGGGGTATAACAATTTGGACCATAGCTTGGACTCCAAGCCTTGGAAGAATAGTTGGGCCAATTGACCCACTTATAGTTTTGGTCCAAAATAATGGTTGGATGGTTTGATTTGTTCGCGGCCAGTCCAATTCGATTTTGAAAACATTGCCCCTAAGGAAGTAGGTAGTGTGAAATCAGTGTATAAATAAGACAAAATTGTCAACCTAGCTAATCTGAAGCACTAGTAGTATCAAAACACTAATTGAAATTGGTTCTTTTAAAAGTGATTTTGATTGAAGTGCTATCAACAAAAACGGTACAAGCTGTTAATAACTCTTTCACCAAAATCACTTCCAAATGGCCCATATGCATTGTTTGTGGGGTGTAAATATCTAGTCAACCTAACAAGTTGGACCCTAGCTTGGACTCCAAGCCTTGGAAGAATAGTTGGGCCAATTGGGTCCAGTAGTTAGTGGCGCCCATTCATAGTTTTTGGTCCAGAATAATGGTTGGACGGCTCGATTGGTTCGACTAAAAACATTACCCTTAAGGAAGTAGGTAGTGTTGAATCAGTTGATAAATGAGACAAAATTGTAAACCTAGCTAATCTAAAGCACTAGTAGTTAAAAGTGATTTTGATCGAAGTGCTATGAACAAAAGCGGTACAAGCTGCTAATAACTCTTCCACCAAAATCACTTCCAAATAGCCCAAATGCATTTGTTCAATTGCTGCATGCATTGAAGTTAGGTGGCTTCCATTGTTTCTCCATCTATGGCTGTTTTTATTGTTACATATATGAACTGGGTGTGCCATTTCTTCACATACTCTATCTGGTGCTGCACCAACTCATGAAATCAAGGTGCAATGAAAGATGTTTTGGTGAAAATTCTGTTTAGTCACGCAGAAACACATCTATGATGAGCTTGTGTCCCAAAGAAGGCATCTTATTACTGTATTGCAGCCTTTACAGATTGAAGAATTTTGATGATCTTCATCAATTAGTTTATTACACATAAATCGCTGGCAGATGCACACACTTTATTGATTATAACTTCATTAGGAGATACCAGATGAGGAAAAGAGAGATGTTGATGATGAAGAACCACCAAAGCCAGGGGCAAAACGCGCGAATTCTTGTAGGCAAGCCAGGCTGCTTCTGATCTAAACCTTCATTGACCCTGTGAATAAACGTGTTTTGAGTTGGAAAAGGTAGGGAAGGACTGTAAGACCTAGTATGCATTTCATGAATCATTCAGAGACCCTAGATGTAAATTCAATAGGTTTTAGTGAGTCTCGAATCTGAATCTTAACTGTTTTCAGGTCTCATTCATTTGGGATTATCGCCATACCTTTGGGCACCAGATTGTGGACGTCTGTTAGGACAGAAAAAAGTATCCAAAATGAGTAACTTGGAAGCATAGTCTTAGTTCCTTTTTCAGGGAAATACAATATTAAGTATGCTTATTAATCACATCTGCATTGGCAATAAGAGTTAGGCCACATGCCTTGCTGCTGGCTGAGGCTTTGGTGCCGTGGTTGGTGCTGATGGTCGGGGCTTAGCTCCCTCCGTTGATGCTGGTTGTTGTGGTTTAGTTATTGCTGTTGCTGGTGGTGGTTGGGGTTCCTCTCGCGGTTCTTCATTTAGGATGGGCACACCCTTCGCCTGCAGCATCATTTAGTTTTAGCTAATTCCAATTTGTCTATGAACTAAATCAACACCAACTCACCAATTTTCTGAATTGGAGATTGTAGAACAATTGAAGGTATCTGTTCTTCGCATGCTTCTGATCCTTGTTCAACTGCCTCCAGAAGCCATAGGTCGAGCCCATGTTCAGCACTTTGGTCGCGTAGATCTTCCATGTGTAGCTGCAATGCAAAAACAACTTTAGATAATGCCAAAATTCAAAATGGATTCTTGTTTTGATAGTCTCAAGAATCAGTCTTGGCTATACCATTCGTATATACGCTGCAGACCCGCTGTTGAGATCTTGTTCCAATACTCGCTATCTGTTTTGCACTTCTCAAAAAAGTCAGCAATCTTGTTGCTGGACTCATCGCCATTGTTGGGGTCGATGTGGAAGCCTGAGACCCCATCAAAAATAATCTCTGCTGGCCCTCCTTGGTTGGTTGCAAAGGTGGGCAGCCCACAGTTCATCGCCTCAATGACTGTTAGCCCAAAAGCTTCATACAGTGCAGGCTGCACAAAAGCCCCCTTTGTGTCTGCAATACAGCGGTACAGCTCTCCATTGCGGTTCCTATCATTCTGAGCTGCTATCCATCTTAATTGGCCCTTGAGTTGGTACTTCTCAATCAATGAATGCATCTTCTTTATTTCCGCGATTTCTTCTCGGTCTTTTGATTTGGATGGATCAAAGAATCCTGCTACCACCACTAGATTCACCAAGCTTCTCAGCCTTTTGTTCTTCCCATACCATTCAGTTAGTCCTGTAATGTTTTTTACTGTATCTAGCCTTGCCATGGAGAAGATGATTGGCTTCTTTCTGTCTGATAGATACCCACTGTTCCACAAACATTTTTGAGGGATTCAATTGTATGCAATTGTTAGAACACGGAATGAATGAAACTCTCATACTTACAGGTGTTCTTTGTTGTCTTCCTTACTGTAGAGTAGTTCTTCAATGGCGGGATGAAATGAGGTTAACCTCTTTTGTTTTTCCATGTAGGGGAAGTAGACAGATTGGTCAGCCCCAGGAGCAGCAATGTTGAATTTTGTATCAAAGACATTGATTCCTGAAACTACTCGGCAAAGCCCTGGCATTGTGAAGGCTGCATGGTTTTCATACTGTCCAGGCCTGTCCTTGCTGAAGAACACAACATTCGGGTTCAGGTTAAGAACACGTCAGATTGATCAGAGTTCATGAATTTGTGCAAATTAAAGGCCAACCTTCCAGCAATTTCCTGAAATGTGCTAGTGATGATAAAGTCGGTCGCGTTCATTGCAAACATATCAGCTGTGAATTGACATGAAAAATGGTACTTTCCATCTAACTCCTTCCACTTCACATCAGAATCCTCATACTTGGTTTTCTCCAAAGCATGAGCAATAGTCCCCTATCCAAATTCAAATTTAGTCATCAGTTTGTAAATAAAAATGGAAATGACTGATACCATTAGCGACAAAAGCATTAGACCTGAGTTACGCCAAGTTTGCTAGCCATCAAAGACGCCACCATGTTTCCATCGGTGTAGTTCCCAATTATGAGGTCTGGTTTGCATTCCATGTGGGCAAGGATCTTAGCAGAAGCATCCTGGTTTTGAGAGAGATATAGGATTGAAATAACATTGAATCCTAGTATAAGAAACAAACTGTTGCATAGGGATTATAGAGGCGGTAAAGGGCACATGCCTGAGCATATCTTTCAAGGTAAGGGTAGATGTCAAACCGGGAAACCCATTGGCGAAGAACCCCATTTTCGGTCCTAAACGGAACCCGAAGAATGTGAGAGTGTTTAGTGTTGAGGACGGGCTCTATCTCCTGATCGCATTTTGTCCCTCTTGCTTCTGGTATAAGCCTGGTCACCTGCATATGCAATAAGCTTGAATTTAGTTTTAGTTCTCGGGTTTTTTTCCCCCATTTCTTTTTTTTTTTTTTCCTTTGGTTTCTAGCTTACCACAAGAATCTGAGGCTTCACAATTAGGCCTTGCTGTTTGATTCTGTGGAGCAATTCTTCCTCTAGAGCTTTCACTTGGTCTAGAATGTAAACCACCTGTTCAAAACCTTGGTCATGCATGTATTGTATATGAAGATGTGAATGATACTACTTGTAATGGTGACATTATCAGTACTTCATACCTGGCCACCGGTATCTGGCAAACCGAGAACATCTGCCTGGCCAAAGTATCCATGAGGAGAGAAGACCACAATGTTGAACATATTTGGGAGCCTGCTGAAGAGAAGCTCCATCTTCATTGGATCCGGGGCTTGGAGCACTTCAGAGAGTGTCCTCATTGTATCTTTAACTCTCTCAGCACTATCTCCCCATCCTTTCTCAAAACCCCAATCCTTCAACCTGAAAATAACAGAAATGATCAGACCAAGGAGGAGCCTTTTTTTGGTTTTTTTTTTTTTCACTTTTCTAACGAGGAAATGGATTGAACCTCTGCTCAAAGCTCTGATATGGTGTGTCTTTAGGCAGCGAGGAGACGAAAACTTCAGCTACAATCAATGCTGTTTGAAGCTTGGACACAGTATTTAGCATTTCATTGATCATAAGACTCTGCATAGTTGAAACCAAATCATCAGTCCCCATAAGTTAGAAGCCCTCTTTCTCTCTCTTGTTTCTCTGAAACTTCCTCCTTATTTTCATACCTCTCCTTGATGATTCATAGCGAGTAAGTACTCCACCAAAGGCTTGGCATTCTCAGAGGTCCCGGAAAGCTTGGATGTCATGAACTTGGACACATAGTTGAGTCCATTCCCAATAGAAGAATTAAGGGTGAGGTGAGGCGTGGAGTAGTCAAATGCTCCAAAATCTATCTCCAACGTATTTTCATCAGTTGCCCTGTGGATCATAGCATTAGGCTTTTCTGAACAAAGTTGAGTTGCTCAATCAGTTAATATGACCATGCATACCAGTTTTCATCAAAGATGGTTTCTTTAAACTTCAAGTACTCTGCAGAAGTGATGCCATCTACGCCTAGATCATCTGCGCTCACCTTAACAAATTCCCATAAACCCGGGCTAGGCCTCACTGCAAAAGCAACATATGGTGGAACAACAGCGGCCTCCTGCAAAAACCCAAATAAAAAAGAAGGGAAAAGGGTAGTTAGGAGCCTAGTGTAGAGAGATAGAGAAAGGAGTTTGGGAGAGAGGTTTAAGACCTGGGTGGTGTTGAGGATGTAACCAAGTAGGCCATCCATAACCCTGCTTCTTTCAGCCTTGTCCTCTATGGATTTCTCTATTTCCTCCATGATATGCCGATACTTCATCAACCTTCTCCCGCTCCCAACGAATCTAAATGCAAAAACAAGTCAAGTTTGACATACAAAAACTTTGGGTGTTTCGGCAACGTTTACAAAAATCTATTTTTGAGAACACTTCTTAAAGACACTGTTTATGTTGTTTTGAAGAACAAAATTTTACTCCAAACTCAAATATAAAAACAGTTTTCTGGGTTGGGTCTATTCTTCACTTAAGGGGTATGAAAAATATAAAATTTTCCGTCTTAATCTTGATGTTTCCGATTGTTTCCTCAAAAAACCATCGCAATCCAAAATTCACCAAGGAGTTTTTGAAAAGTTAGAAAATTGTTTTCAAGTTAGCTTTAGTTACAATGGAAACAAGGGAATAAACCATATGGAAAACTACCTGGCAAAGCATCTCTTCATGTGGTATCGGCTCTGCTTTAAAGCGTCGGGCATAGTGTCTGCAATGTCTTGTTGTTTGATGACTGGAGCTGATGATGAAGCCATTTCAACACAAAAGAAGCACAAGCAAAACCTCAAGGAAATGGGGAGGGCTTTGAGCTCAGAAATCAGCCGTGTTTGTGTGTTGTGGATTGGTTTGATGGTTATATAGGGGAAATGAGGGTGGGATGATGAGGCCTACGTGAGGAGAAAAGAACATATGCATGTGAAGAAAAGAGAAAGACTGAAAGCAAGAAAGGAATTCATTATTGTTGAAAACTAGAGGGAAATCCAGATTTGCCTTTTCTGCCCATATTTTAGAAGTAGAGGGAAAGAATTTTTCTCACCTTTTATTCCTTTCTTCCCTTCTTCCCTTCTTCTATTGCATTGTATTCTCACTGTTAACAAATTCCATGCTAAAAAAAAAATCCATTTTGTTTCTCTACTTTCTAATATTTTATAGTATTTTGGAGGTAGAGTGTTGGGAGTCCCACATCGTTTGTTTGCTTTTCCTTTTCCTTTTCCATTTTTGATACACTAAATGTCATAACATTAAATCACTCATGAAGATGAGATGGACAAGAAAGAAACATAATGGAGAGAGGAAGGGGAATAAGGTGGCAGTGAAAAAAGATGAGATTAAGGAGTCGGTGTTGGGTTTGAAGACAATTTCCTATATTAATTTTTGTGTTTAAACAATTTAAAAAAAGCATTTTTGCATCATCAAAACTCTATATCCACCCATCCAAATTATTAAATATCTTTACAAATTCATGTGCACCCACCCCTATCGTTTTCCTTTAATTTTTTTCTCTTCTAATCTCTCCATCACACCAACAAAGTATAACTAAAAAATCTCAAAAAAAAAAAAAAAAAAAAAAAATTTAAACATATTTAATATATTTAAAAAATAAAATAAAATATATAATTTCACTCAAATCTAAAACTTTTAATATCACAAAAATAGTCTGCTTTTGAAAGAAAATTTAAATTTTAAGTTAAAAATTAAAATTAAAATTTTCACATAAGCATTTCACATAAGGCAAAGATATATTGAGAAAAAAAAATTACCATAACTTCCAAGTTTAGAAGGTCCATTTGTTTATTTTCTAATATTATAGAATATTTTGGAAAATGTTTTGAGTCAGATTTCTGTACGCTAAATAGATATAAAATTAAAAATATTTAATTGTGGAATAGAAGATGAGATAAATGGGAAAGGGAAAGAATGAAGTAGAGAGGAGAAAGGAGAAGGGAGAATTGTGTTTTGGGCCCAGCTGGGCCCAAAAATTAACAAATGGTCCATATATCTAACAAAATTAATAGGAAGGCTATGAGATATTAACTGACCAATATGCCCTTCATTAGTTCCAAGTCAGCTGGATGTAAATTAAAGTGGTTAAACTTGAAATGCCATGTCATGCTGACTGAAAAATCTCAAATAATGGCAAAAAGGGTCACCACTCTCCTGCCCCTTTCTCTCCCTCCATAAACACCATTGTCAAAGACGAAGCCAACTATGAATGTCCCCCAATCGTGCAACCGAGGATTGTGAGCAACTCAGAAAAGCCTTCGCATGTAGTGATCATCATCATTCCCAAATTGAAATGAGGGTGGGTGTGATTAAATTTTCTGAGATTTTGATTTCATGTTGGTTCCTTTGATGATGTGGTGGATGTTTGTTTACAAGGTTTGAGGAAAGACGTCCATTTTGATCTGGTGTTGGGGTGTTCTTAAAAAATTTTGAACTTAATAACAGCGTGTTTTAGGGTGCAGGGTGGGGTATAAATGAGGCTTTGATCATATCCATCTTGCCTCATACGAATGAAGCACAAGCTAAGTAAATGAAAGAAACTTCTAGTTAATCAGTCGGAAAAGATCTCTTAAAAATTGGCATTTCAGTTGTTTGAAAATTCCTCACTTAATAATCTGGTTGTTGGGTTTATATTCTAGAGAATAAATGGGTATGGTGCAGAAGGTGAGCTGTGGGGACTAGTTAGTGCACTTATGATGAATAGGAAACTAAATTGAGTTTCATTTTCGCCCTTTTCACTGAGCCATGACATTGGGAAGTGGTTAACCGGCCCATATGCACTCATTAAGGTGTACCTAGGTCAATTTCCTGCAACTGTACAAGGCATTTACACTAAGTGTACAAGGCCAATGTACTAAATGTACAAGGGTGTACAAGGGCGTGTATCGTAAGGGTTTTCAAGTGATTTTGAAGAACTTACTCATTTACTTTTTCCAATCGTCGGGGACATTCCTCACACATATTACTTGAATGGTGCCTCATTGCACGCATTTTATGTGATGGCTACCATGTTAATTCATTCTATTAGCTCCCCTACTAATGATGCATATGAAGTGAAACGAGGCTTAACTTTTTCATCCTTTTTCCTTATTCATGAGAGTGGAAGCATTGTTTTCCCACCCATATGCACTTGTTTGGTCGTCCCTATTATGGATTTGTCCAACTGTACAAGGCATTTACACTAAGTGTACAAGGCTAATGTGCTAACTGGACAAGGGTGTACAAGGGCGTGTATCTTAAAGGTTTTCAAGTGATTTTGAAGAACTTACTCATTTACTTTTTCCAATCGTCAGGGACATTCCTCACACATATTGCTTGAATGGTGCCTCATTGCACACATTTTATGTGATGGCTACCATGTTAATTCATTCTATTAGCTCCCCTACTAATGATGCATATGAAGTGAAACGAGGCTTAACTTTTTCATCATTTTCCCTTATCCATGAGAGTGGAAGCATTGTTTTCCCACCCATATGCACTTGTTTGGTCGTCCCTATTATGGATTTGTCCAACTGTACAAGGCATTTACACTAAGTGTACAAGACCAATGTGCTAACTGTACAAGGGTGTACAAGGCTACCTAATTTGAAGGATTTCAAACGATTTTTGAAAAATTCTTTCCTCATTAATTTCTTTTTTCAAATGGGGACATGCCTCGTACTCCCTCATCATTTCCCTTCATACACATTCATTGGAATGTGCTAGCACACGTATGATGAATGGGAACCTAAATTGGGTTTCATTTTCCCCCTTTTCACTGACCCATGACATCAGCGAGTGGCTATCCCGCCCATTTACACTCATTCAGCTGTAGCTATGTCGGATTTCTCCAACTGTACAAGGCATTTACACTAAGTGTACAAGGCCAATCTGATAACTGTACAAGGGTGTACAAGGCTACCTAACTTGAAGGATTTCAAACGATTTTTGAAAAATTCTTTGCTCATTTATTTTTTCAAATGGGGCATGCCTCGTACTCCCTCCTCATTTCCTTTCATACACATTCATTGGAATGTGCTAGCACACGTATGATGAATGGGAACCTAAATTGGGTTTCATTTTCCCCCTTTTCACTGACCCATGACATTGGCGAGTGGCGATCCCACTCATTTACACTCATTCAGGTGTAGCTATGTCGGATTTCTCCAACTGTACAAGGCATTTACACTAAGTGTACAAGGCCAATGTGCTAACTGTACAAGGGTGTACAAGGCTACTTAACTTGAAGGATTTCAAACTAATTTTGAAAAATTCTTTGCTCATTTCTTTTTTCAAATGGGGACATGCCTCGTACTCCCTCCTCATTTCCCTTCGTACACATTCATTGGAATGTGCTAGCACACATATGATGAATGGGAACCTAAATTGGGTTTCATTTTCCCCCTTTTCACTGATCCATGACATCGGCGAGTGGCTACCCCGCCCATTTACACTCATTCAGCTGTAGATATGTCGGATTTCTCCAACTGTACAAGGCATTTACACTAAGTGTACAAGGCCAATGTGCTAACTGTACAAGGTGTACAAGGCTACCTAACTTGAAGGATTTCAAACGATTTTCGCAAAATTCTTTGCTCATTTCTTTTTTCAATATTCTTTCAAACCTCCCTTCTTCCTATATTCATCCTCCTTACTTTCGATGTCACATAATGTTGCCTACCATGACAAACTAATTTCGAGTGACATAGTATCTTCTAAATGCCTTGATTTATGTAAGTGTTGTATGTGTGCATAAAAAAGGGGAAGAAAACATCCAAGTTGTGACATGACGTCATATTAATTTATTATGAGTCATTAATTCCTACGGTTTCAAGGCACCTTGGAGGATGCGAGACTGACTTTACGCTCTTTATTTTGTTCGCTCTCAGATTGAATTTTTGGTTCGCACGACCGAGAACTTTGATGAGTTGATGGTTGCTACAGCTGAGGAAAGCGAATGTGGAAACTACAAGGAACAAAACTGAATTAACATGTTATGATCATACTTGTGTTAGGAGTTTTGAATTAAATATAAACAACAACAAAATATCAATTGATATACATATTTCATAATGTTTTTTGAATTATTACCATTACTTAAGTCTTGACATAATGGACATGTTGATCTATTAGTTACTGTATTTATAATCTTGAAATTTTATCCGAATGCATTATATAACCATACTATAACTAGATATAATTGGAAGGACCCCTTCCATATACGATTGCATAATTGAAGTAACCCGTAGCCTTTCTATGAGGGTAGTGATAACTTTCGAATGGTGCCTTGTATTATCCCCTTCACCGGCCCTGTGTCAGGCCCTTCGGACATGGATCCAAGGCAAATGAGATTGAAAACTTAAAAAGCGATGTCATTTCAACAACAAATTACTAGTTCATAATTTAACCCCATATAATGCAAAACCACAGTCATACAATGTTGACTCTCCAAGATGCAAGCAACTATGTGAGAGATAATGAGTGGGCCACCTCGATCGGTCCACGACCGGCACTCGATCGGTAAGCGACCGGGAAAGTGTAACTGGTCGACCGGTTACCTTTATGGACGACCGGTCGCACACACCCTCGCCTGTAGCAGCTGATCAGATGGATCGGTTGAAAGATGGAGGTTGTACTTTAACTTCATACAAAATTTTTTAGCACCCACATAATTTTTTTCACATACTTATTGTTTTGGTTTTGGAAACAAATAGTTATTATTTAGCACCCACATATTTTTTTTCCCATACTTATTGTTTTGATTTTGGAAACAAATAGTTAAAAAAATTGCCCTTGGGCCCCTTAATATGAGAATCATTAAAAATAATAATAATAATAATAATAATAATAATGAAAATAGCTTCTCTTGAGTATGCCTTCATTGAACCCATAAATGAATTCATTGATTTTGCAACCAAACACCGATCACCCACTTCTCTGGGAACACATTGAACCATAAATAAACTTGAAGGCTGATTAACCTAACAAACAACTCACCTTCTAGGACTCTCCCACTTTCAGCTAAAACTAGCTTAGCTCCCATTTAAAACGGGAATCAAAGAGAAACCAAGACCCATACAGATTAGTAACCTCTATCTCTACAACCCATAAATTCAAATGTGGTAATTTTGGGCCCTCACTTTTAATGCCCTTTTTTAGGACTTTTTTCTCATCTTGAGTTGCGTAGCTTTATTAGTTTCTGTTGTGTTTTTTTCGTTCCTTTGTGTTGTACTGTTTATGTTGTCATATCCCTCTTTGAAGGATAATTGTTATAGTTCAGCCTCTTTTTTGGTACTGTTACATTAGTTTTTTATACAATGAGTAGTCTATTTCTATTTCTTTTTTTAAAATCCCATTAGACCAACTTCCTCACAACACAAAGCTTCACCTCTAATCTTGGCCATTCACACTACTTACAAACTCACATGACCACTTAAGAGAAAAATACTTCATTAGAACACTGTTTTTGCTTGTTTAGTTATCTGATGACCTAATGACCTATGATGTAATTTTTCACAAAATTAGGATCCCTCATAACATGTGTTAGGTTGAAAGAAGCAAACCAATGAGTCCAGTTCGCTTAAATAGCAATACTCTACTTGAAAATACTAGGAACCAAATAGTTGTCTCTTAAACTGTAATAAAACAAAACAAAACAAAAAAAATTCATATAGAATATGGACTACAAATCCAAGCTAACTGTTAGTCCAACTTAAGCAACTTGGTCCTTTCCATCCTGTTGGATTCTTCTGCATCATGTTTGTAGCAATAATGAAGGAGGGATATAGATTCATATTAAACACTTGAGCAAGTAGGTTTATCTGTGATCATAAAGATGGCTCTGCTAGAGAGGGCAAATTTGTTGGTCTTGGTTTGATTTTCTGAGCAACCAACACAAGTTTATGAAAAAAATTTCAATAATGACCTTGACTACCTTAATTACAGAGGCATTAAAGCTCACCAGAAGACCAGCCCAAAACCAGCAGCATCATATAAAAAATTTTCCAATATTTATTAGAATGAGTACCATCACACGATAATCCATTTATCACGCGTTAATCAAAGGCCATATAATACTAATCAAAAGTAAAAGTATAATTCACACAAGACAAAAGAAATCATATATATATATATATATATAGTCAGCTGAAATATAGAGGAAACATAGACATATATAGACATAAACATAGACATATATATATATACAGTCAAGTGAAATATAGAGTAAACATAGACAACAGAAACAAAGATGGCAATGATTTGCATCTACGTATGCTAATCCTAAATATCTCTCGCTGCTATCACGACTTAAGAGGTGGTGGTGGAAACACCAATCGGATGTAAGCCATCATGTCCTCATGCTGACTGTCCTGGCGATCAAGCCTCTGGAGGATATGCGCAAAGGTAGCTTGTTGCTGATCCATGCGATCCTCAATACTCTGAAATCTCTGCTGCATACACTAGAATTGCTCGGTGAAGCCCGTTTGATAATGATCCATGCGATCCTCCATAGAGTAGAATCGCATATCCTTGACAATTGCTATCTCCTCAATTCGAGCGCCCAGTGAGCTGATCTGAGCACCTAAATCCATCCAAGCCTGACTAGGGCCGTATGGAGCTTGATGAGGTGATGTATGCGCATGAGGTGGATCAGTGAATGATGGTTGCGAAGATGTTCCTGCTGTGTGCACTACCTCAGACGTCATCCTCCCTGATACAGTCGGCCCCAACTGGCAACCCTCGGACTGTTGTGCATGGATATCAAACTCAGTCTGTGTATGCTCATAATCTCTCTGAGGGGCAACCCCACCCTTCATCTCCCCAATCTCCGCCTCCTCCTCAACGGCAGGATGTGGTACTAGTCGCTCCACTTTCCTAATCCATGATCCATCGAGGCCCTTCTCAAACTTCATATGGGCCAACGATTGCTCATCATATGTGTCATAACTACTTGGGGCCTCGAAGTCCTGCTCCCTACTCAAATCAACCCCCGCATCCTTGAATACTCATGTCAGAAAACGGCCATAGGGGAGAATGCGTGTGGAGCTCTCGCAGCATGCAAGCATGTGCATCATGATTACTACTCAAAAAATGCTATTTTATAGCTTGCAATTAACTCTTTTAAACACTTTTGAGTAGTAGTTATTACCTTTTAATCCAATTAACATATTAAGGACCTTTGCAATCATTTCTAATCAAATTGTGTTAAGTTTTGGTGTTTTGATAGTTTTTTGATCACCAAAGCAATCTAAGATTGAGGAGAGTTCTTTGGAATCCTTGGCAAAGCAATGGAAAGCTTAGAAACATGAAGAACCAAAGCTTTGAAGCTTTAAAGTCCTTTGCCATAAGCAAATCCGGAATGCAAGGAGGGGAAGCAAAGAGAAATCTAACATGAAGCATTCTAGATGACAGTCATGTAAGCCACTTTTGGAGCACTTCCTAGAGTTCAATTTATACATACTATATGTTGTTTTGAAGCTCAGGAAGTCAAAAATCCAATGCTTCAAACGGTACACGATTCGGAGTTGAAATGAAGGAGTTACAACCATTGGAAGCCGATCACTCCAAGCTAAAGGCAGATTTTGCACGGCTACGAAATTAGCCTTGGGCTGCGAAAATGATGTCCTTTTGTTGCGAAATTTCGCAGCCCTCTTGCACGCACAACTGCAGTGTTCTCCAGAAGCTTCCTGATATTTGCGACCAACATTTTGAGATATTTTGCTTTAGATATTTGATGTCTAAATCCCCAAACTCTCCTTGTAACCCACCTATCATAGGATTCCTTAGTCTTTAAGTAAGAACAAAGGGTGAATAACCTCTTATATATAGTTTGTAATTTTCTTTACACGAGATATCATCATGTTATAGGCGAAAGGAAGAAATGTATTTTACAGAGCACTTGCTCTGTTTTTCCTTCATATTTTTGTTTTCTCGTTATTTTTATTTCTAGCTAATTAAACTCTGAGGATGTTTTCTCAGAGGATGAGTGGCTAGACTCTTCGTCTTTTGGAGTGAAGAAAGTCGGGTAAGTTTCCTCATGCATAAATTAGAAGTTTTATTGTTTTAGTTTTTAATGAAGAGAAAGTGTGACCCGTTAATGGTTTTTATCTTTTTAGTTAACTTAAAACGCCTTTTAATCACCTGGGCCAACACTTGGTAAGGCAAGTGGTCTCCATCCATTGAGATGCACTAGTTTATCTCTTGCGAGCCTTTGGGAGGTGACTTGAAGGTAGGATTTTCTAGAATAGCCAACACTTGGTAAGCTTTTGGACTCTAAGGAGACATCCATTAGTTATCTCTTGCGAGTTTGTGAAGGGAAATCCAAGGTTAAGGATCACCTTGAATGGTAAATGCTAGGTGAGAGGCATGAGCCATTGCAAGGTGCATCAGTGAGAGGGATTTAGTGTTTGAACCCATTAAAGGGAAGCATCTGTACCACACCGGTTAGAGAATTAACTATATGTTAATTCTCTAATGCGAGGAAAAGAAACAAGTGACCGGAACTCCCTTTTTGTACAAGGAATCTAAGCCTAGTGATCTAAACTCCAAGAAACACTTTTCTTTGTAATTAAAATCAGTTACTATTTTTGGTTAGCTTAAAACCAAGCCTTTTTCAACCAAAGTTTATGTTTTCTTTTAAAGCTAACCTTGAAATGAAAAGGCACCAATTCATCTTTGAATTGATATCAATTGTGAAGTGAAAACCCATCCCAATGAACGACCCTAGAGCCACTGTGCTATGCTAGCTAAGGCTATCCTAGTACATGGTGTAATAGGTTATAAATTTTGTTGATTACTCCCTTCTGAGGACCACAATCAAGGGACACCAGCTGGACACGTATCAAATGGCACCATTGAGAGGACATGAATCAGCTGAGACACCAATTGGGAACGTATCACATCATCATCACATATCCAACGTCAATCCGTCTCCCCGTCATAATCGAATCAATGAGAAATGCCTCCAGATATGATACCTCATCTCGGTGGCTGCCTCGTGGCAAGAGAATGTATAGGATCATGTGGTGAAGGATGCGACATCTGACTGTCAGGCTATGTGCCGATGATTTGCCCATCCCCTGCGCATCAACAAGGCCGCACATCCTCTGTATCGCCTCTTTAGGCTTGAAACCCACCAGAGTGGGCCAAGCCTTAGACTCATATACCCTAAGTTCGACTGGAGCGATGTCTAAAATGCGGCATATGCTCTCCGGGTCAAGCTTGATCTGCACACCTCTAACAGTTGAAACAATCGGCCCTCCATGTCCATATGTCACTCGTGAATAGAATGCCCTCACTAATGTCGAAAATATCGGCTCAGAAATAGTCACTAATGGCAGCCACCCCATACGTGCGAATAGTCCCTCAAAGTCGAAATGCTGTAGTTGGGAGAAATTAATATTTCTCCCTGGAACAACCTTCCTGTGGGAAAACTTCTACTTGTACCTTTGATATTCCTCCATGGAAGTGAAAAGATCGGTGTCAAACCTTGCCTTTCGGCGAGCCTCCGCCTCACCGGGTTGAGATGGCTCAGCAGGGTGCTTGCCCTGTGCCCTAGAGGCAGCCGTATCTCTCTAAGGCGGCATCAGAGAGTCAAACTGAAGGGGACAACGGTTGTAGAGAAATAAACGAGCAGATCAAAGTGATAACAAACCGAAGCTAAGCGGATTGGCGAGCGGGAACAGGTGAGAAATCGCCTTTGACGCGCGCTGAATGAGGAGCCCTTCCAATACACACGGCCGACCTCCCAAAGATCATTCCACACCCTTCAAAACCCATTCCGAAGCCATGAAATAACTGCAATGCCGTTCAAAGTAGGTTTCCCAAGCTGAATACCCAAAACCCTTGAAGCCTGAGATTGTCAAAATGTCGCGCGGGGGGTATTTCAAAACACAACCCCACCAATCGATCGACCGGTCCACCCGCGGTTCACCCCCTCTGTAAGTAAGAAGCCGAACAGTCGCTTTGGCTTGGAAAGTGTGAGAGTTGCTTTGTCTCTTGGAATTCCGATACTCTATAACAATTAAATGAAATTGAATTTAAATTTCATTTCTAATTGATTTCAATTGAATACCTATGAGTGGAAACATATATATATATATATATATATATATATATATATATATATATATATATATATAAGTGTTAATTTAAATTTATAAATAAATAATTAAATAATTTAAGAAAATTTCATATTGAGATATAAAGTTTTCTTAAATTGTTGGAATAGTAGAAGATAATTACATTTTGTAAATTAAACTAAGATAAAATAAAAAAATTCCAAAAAAATGTTTTATTTTATTTTATTCTTTTGGGGTTGGCTTAATGTTTATTTTCTATTTTTAATCTTATTATTGAATAAAATAATATTGATTTATTATTATATATAGATATACATGTTACAAAATATAAGTATTTTAAACCACTAGTATAACAAAACTAACTATAAACTAAAGTATAAATATGAAAATCGTGGGAAAAAGAAAATGGGAAAAAGAAAATAAAATAGGAAAACTTGAATTATCTTGTGGTTATCAATTGTTGGTGGTGGTCAAAATAAATATCTCTATACCTTGTACATTTGATGTAAATAAAGGTATATCATGAAAATTGTTACAGGTATATCGATGTTGAAATGCCAATAACTAGAAAATACAATAATTAAAGTTTTTCGTTCAAACCTTAATGTTTATAATAAATCACAGGAGTGTAATTTGTTGACCATTAATGGTATCGGAGATATGACTTAATTTTTTCTGCATCATGGGCCATGAACATGTCCATGATTAAAACCGACACAAATAAAGTAAAATGGTAAAAAACAAATTAATACGAGAAAAAGTTTCTTCTAACATATATATATATATATATACATTCTTTTATAATTATATATGTATGTTTTAATGTTGTGAAAATCCAAATTTTATTATTATTTAAATATAATTTAATGGATATTTTGTTTTTATTTTAAAAAAATAACATTTACCACTCCTAAATTTTAAAAAATAATTAAGATGTTACAAACTAAATTGTAAATAAGCATTTTAGGATATTGGACTAACTTAATATTTAATTTTTAATCAATTTCTTTATATTGGATACTTTCTATTAACATTAATGACCATTTTTTTTTTAAAAACAACACAAATCCTCTATTTCTTAGCATAAAATTTTGCTTAAATAATAAAATACAACATAATGTTAACCTTTTTTCTCTAGCTATTATATGTTTTATCAATAATTAAATACAAAACACCTTTTTTTTCATAGCAAAAACAATGGCAAAAGTAGTTCGACCGGTCGTAGAACTGCGCGCCCGGTTAAGAGACCGGTCAACCAGATCACTTCAGTCGGTTGATCACCGGTCGCAATAGCGCTTGTCATTTTCTCTCTCTCCTAGTAGCTGTGTGTGACCGATCGAGGAATCAGGTTGCCCGGTCGATCCCCGGTTGAGTGCCGATGGAGCGCATTTTTTGACACACTCTCTCCCAGTGACTTGTTGTTACCGATCGCGTACCGGTCGATATCCGGTCGAAGACCGGTCGAAAGTCTTTTTTACATTCTCTCTCTCCCAATGGCTATCTGTGACCGGTCGAGGAGGGTGTCTTCCCGGTCGACCATCGGTCGAAAGAATTTTTTACACTCTCTCTCTCTCTAAGTGGCTGTGTGTACCCGATCGTGTGAACACCCTCGACCGGACGTGATCCGGTCGAATCCTGGTCGAGTGTATGTCTGTGACACACAGGGTGACCGGTTGGTGGGTTATTAACTGGTCGACCGGGTATGATTGCCCGGTCACAAACCGGTCGATCTCCGGAAGTGGCAACTGTTTTCTTTTTATTTAATTTTTTTATGACATTATTTTCTGACGTAGCCCTCATACAGTCATACCCACTTAAAAGAAAAGTAGGTACGTTGTGGGTATAATGGGCCTTGTGAGTGAAGTGAACCCACGAGACTCACCATCACTTCAACGCCCTTGCACCCTCTCTATAAACCTGGTATAAAGATTATGTGATAGTGTGGTCCTTAAGAGAAATTGTATGGGCATGCTTCATTTCATCATGTCACAGTGGTGGAAATTAAGACATGTGAGAGGAGAGTGAGAATGAGAGAGATTCATGTAAACTGAAGTAGCAATGTGTGATCCATGCAATGACAAATCAAAGTACGACTCTTATTCCGACTCAATTTTGTATACTGTATACATTTCAAGTAGCAATCCCAATTTCATTTCTGAATACTTATGAAGGCAAGGGCTGTTAAACGCTTAACTTGTTTAGTTTAAACATGAATCATACTGTTGTTAACCTTAGCTGTACATTCATCACTAACTTCTATATACAATACATTGAAAATAGTTTAGGTTTCACAAAATAATGTACAATCAATTGAAAATATCCTTGGCATAGCCAATTGAATAGTGTCCCTCAATCCACGAGAAAGCATTGTCGATGAGCATTATTTGAGGAAGGCAACAATCTCCCCAATATCTTCAATCTATGCTTGTTAATCTTGCCTTGCATTCATTAATGTTTAAAAGGCATATTAGGAAATGTTAAATATTTTGGGCACAGAATGCAACTTTGATATAATCATGGTATATTAAAATTGTGTACAGTCATACCACATCGATGGATTTGGAGAGGCCTCCATTTGACCAGCTGTCCATGAATTTCATAACTAATACTCCGTAGTCATTGCTAACACACAAAGTAACGGGTAATTATTTATTAGGCGTGACATGGCAATGATAATATACATAATTTGACTTGCAATAAAATTTAAATCTAGTCACAGACTGCAAAGTAAACACTAACTCATTTGGTTGACTTGGTACGTCTGGCATGACAAAACGGAACATCTTCAAGTCTACATCCACCATATGTTTCTTGTAGGCAATAAGCCATAGAACAACCTTGGCCTTAAATAAAGAAAGTAGATGCATTCACACTTCCCATCTTAGGTACAATGGAAGCAAAAAATTTTACGCAACTAACAGCTACTTTACCAAATTTTGTTGTATCCCACTCATACAACTCCTTCTCCTTCCAGGTCAAGAATCCAAGAGCTGGATTTGTTTGTTATGCAAGTCATAAACATAAAGCGACCAATGGTTTTTGAGAAGGACTGGTAAGTACACCTGCATGATGCCACTTAGAATGGATTACAACATATATTTGGGTGAAGGAGATGACAAGTGTAGAAACCTCGAACAATGCATTTAAGCTGACCTCATTAACATTCTGATAGGAAACATCGATGGGATACAAATATGGCTCAAAACGGCCAATTACTGCTTCCCGCGTCAAATGTTTGCCATTGGAACGCACGACCATTTCCTGCATACGATATGAAAAAAGTTTAAGCTTTAAAGGGTAAGGAAACTTGTTGACATGTTATAACAAAATAACATTGAATTGTAGTGTCCATCAAAGCCCTCCATTACCGCTATGTAGGGCGATAGATAGAGTTTGGTCCTTGATGCATCATCGCTTTACAGCAATCTACAATACGCATCCACCACCTAAGAGAAGAAGTGATTAATATGTAAGCAATATTCAGAGACACTAATGACAAGATGGTACATGAATATTAAATTAAAAATATTGCAAAGTAATGGAGAAATTGATATATTAACATGATTTCCAATCTAGTTGTCTCCTTGGAAAGAGGCGAGGTTGCCTCTGCTTAAACTGGTGTCATGCATTGCAACAAGTTCCTCGCTGTCAACAAAACCATCAATGTTAGGGTAATACCAAATATGTGGAGGTGAATACATTTGAAAGTGGAGTATTATATGCTATGTCAAACCTCGGGTCTAAGGCGCCATAAAAAACAATTGCAGCCGCTTCTTTGAGGTCCATCTTGATGGTAGACTGGCGTGTTTGTGGTTGCGCTATGAATGGCGACAATAGATTGGGAGCCAACCGATGCACTCTTCGTCGCCTGCCACTCCTATCAGATGGAGCCACAACCATAGCTTGCAAAGGCAACTGTTCAAGGACGACTACTTCTTCATCGGCTGTTAGTTTGGAGTAACAACAGTTAATTCGTAATGCATAGTAATATAATATGAGTTATTATGTACAAATTCATGCAGTAATGAATGTCCCCCATACTGTTACCAATATCTGATGGATGCCGAATTGGTGTGTCAGGTACGTCTGTAGTGCCATGGGAAGCAATGTCATCTCCGCCATAGTCTGAATGCGGTTCGGGCTGCGGAAATTCATGGGCTGCATAGCTTAAGTCACCAGCGGCTGGCGAAAGTCGACTTCGTTGTTTTCGGCCATCCAATGTATGCATCACACCACGAATGATGCCTAGCTGGTGCTGAATGCCCTTTTGATATTGATTTATTGCACGTTTTGCTGCATAGTATTGCTCAAGTAGTTCTTGTGACATGTTAACAAATAGCTTGCACATAAATTACTATAAAAATATTGAAGAAAATATTTAGAACCAATGGTTTCAAACAATTGAGTCAGTAAACCTGATTGTAATGGCATTCAGACGGACTTAATGCGTAAAGTCACAAACAGTATCCATACATGACTACTTGTCGGGCCACTACTAGACTCCACATGTGTACGGGCCGGTGAGGTATGAGGCGGTGACGTACGGGGCGGTGACAAATAATCAAACCCCTACAATTGATTTCATGACGCAAATTAAGAACGTATAAACCTTGAAGGTATTCAATTTCGATGTCATCAAATTTCAGAACAAAATGAATGTAGAGTAAATGTCTACCTCGCCATGTCCGAAACTACCAAACTGACTTATCTCAGCAGTTAAGCGCTCCTTTATCAAATCGTCTGACCATGCGGAGAGGAGGGGCACTATCACGGGAACATGAACTGAAGGAATCTTGAATTTAATTATGTAGTGGAGCTGCACAATGGAAATAAACAAATGTGGATTCGTTACTTGATGGTAGTGATGTGAACAATGTAAAAATGACAAAGTTATCAATGTAAAAGCAGGGCAATACCTGGAAGAAGAGGATGCAACCATGTACCTAAACACTGTTCCGTTGTTTAAATCGTCTAATACCCTCAACCAGCTGGTCAACAACAAATTGGCCCCAATTGACATCGTTTCGGAAACCATCTTCATGGATGGTATGCCATAAGTTTCGGCATCCATCTATCCTTGACGTTGGCGCCAATATCGTCGCACATGCATAGTAAAGGAAGCATCTACGGAACTTTTCCCCGACAAGTAAGTTGAGGACTCTCCTCACAAGTGTTGAGTGTACCGAATGGATGCTTAGACGGGGTTGATGCAATTTGTAGAATCCGTTCGCTTGTCAGGAGGCCAAATACAAGGCCAACACTGCAGCAGTCAGATCATAGCTTTTGTCGGATGATATGTCTATGCGTCTGAAGCCAACGTTAAAATGGTCGATCAGCCATAGACATATATTATGTCGTATCTCCTTGCAATTTAAGTTGAGAAGACCTCCAAACTGAAGGTCTTGAACAACTTCCAATTTATCAACTGGCAGCCTGTTGCATAGTTTTAAGAATCTCGAAGATGAACAACATGTGAACAATCTTGTGGGCTGCATTAAAAGTGAAGGACATAATTAGTATCTTAGAGATGCATTTAGTAATCAACATAAAAATAACAAAGACAATATGAATACATAAATGTGGTACAAAAGGAAATACAATTGAATGAACTAACAAACAAAATAATGTGGATGAATAAATTACAACTCGATGTTTATCTGATAATGAATATGTAAGACCCATAACAAGTAATTGTGTTAAGTAGGTTAAAATATCAAGTATCCAAAATAAGTAATGAAAAATAATAACAAAGAAATAATGCAATACCTTCACAGTGGCCATTGAAGAATGAATTTATTGTTGGAGGTTTGAACCTTAGAATAACCGGTGACTTCCAAACAATGCTATAGTAGTGATCGATGAACTGGAGAGACTAATAATAAAGGGAAAGGTCATTTCACTATCGTACCATTAATCAGTTGGATAAATTTCATCAGGCTATACCATATTCAGCTGTATAAGGTAAAAAAAATAAAATAAAATAAAATAAAAAACCATTTGAAGAAAGCGCTGACAGTTTGGGTGCAAACATGTGAGTGAAGTA
The DNA here is from genome assembly GCF_004353265.1 of Vitis riparia. Taxonomy (NCBI): domain Eukaryota; kingdom Viridiplantae; phylum Streptophyta; class Magnoliopsida; order Vitales; family Vitaceae; genus Vitis; species Vitis riparia. The sequence goes on from NC_048447.1 coordinate 1,252,266, forward strand.
CTATGCTACTGCCAACAGATCATATGAATTACAAGATTATAACTGCAATGCTTACAAAGTGTGAAACAAGTATATCTCATTCAAGACAAATGGAAAGACATTTTTTAGTAGGTGGAACCATAAATGCTTGATAATGTAGAGACACTGATGGAATTAAATAACAACTTTAAAGAAACCACATTCAAATTGCACTTTTAATTAAGTATGTTAAGCAAAGCAACTATAAATCATGAAAATAACAAGATAGTGCATTGTGCCTATAACCAGCCCAATACATAGGAACAAAAACAACAATACCGTACCATATACCCTACAATAGAATGTATGGGATGATACAAAGTATGAGAATCGTACAAGCACAAACAAGCCACATGTCACGACAACAGATTATTAAATTTAGAGCGGTTGTGACCTATGCCATTGCATCGAGAGCAATGAATTGCTCTCTTATGAGTAAACTGTGACTCAATGCGCCTTTGGCGGGATCTTGCTGGAGGACGTTTGACATGAGGGGGTTGGAGAGTAGAAAAGAAGTTGCCGGCGCAATCTTGCAAACTCCCATCCTCACAAACTTTCGGCATATTGTGTGTTGGTAATGGTTGAAACTTACCAGAGTAAATCAAATGTTGGGTGGAGACATTAAAACATGGGTCAATATAGTCATACACGTCGTGTCTGAGTGTGCGAATGACAACACATACATGGGAAAACGGCAAGCCGGACATTTTCCATGTCATGCAAGTACAGGTACGTTGATTGATATCGACAACCAAATAAACCTCCCCGGTAAACACCTTAAACGTCCCCCCCCCCCCCAAAAATATGGCAACACACTAATCGGACCAGACCTCATGATATTTGACATTAGCTTCTCTTCAGTTTTCGGTCCAACCACGCTCTTCCACTTTTCTGTACCACGCATATGGGTGTCCAACATGGCTACAAGCTTATCCATGTGCATTAACAATAACGTATAAATTGTTTGGTGACGCTCATCTCTTAACCACACATTAAAGGACTCTGCAATGTTACTTGTCATTTTATCCCATCGTTTTTTTAGAAACTTTGACATTGCCCAATGTTCCAGATTGTTTTCCACAACCCATTTACCGAGGTTGTCATTGAAGCGCACAAGTTTTTCAAATGCCTCGTTGTAGTCTATCTCCAACCTAGCATATGCAATGCTGTCTAGAAGTAACAAAGCATCTTTTTTCCCTTTCTTTCCTCTAATGTTTTGCTTATTCAAGAAGCTAGAAAAGTTTTCCTTAACATGTCGATAACAATATGCATGATTTCCTATCCCAAACAACTCGGAAACACTACGGAAAATTCCTTGATGTCTATCAGATATAATAACAACTTCTTTACCATCTAAGACCCCCTTTAATTTCTCCAAAAACCAATACCAATCCTCATAATTTTCTGAATTGACCACACCAAGGGCAAGAGGGAACATTCCATCATCTGCATCATATGCAATGGCGGACAAAAGAGCTCCCTTGTATGGTCCACTTAGATGGCAAGAATCAATAGCCAATACTGGTCGACACCCCTTGATGAACCCTTGAATTGAAAATGCATGGGTAATGAACAATTGCATGAAGTGACCTTCGTCGGAAGTGTACTTCGTAATTGTGCCGGGGTTGATTTCCCTTAGCCTATGGCATAACCAAGGGACAAATGTGTAGGACTCACGTGAAGCTCCATATATGCGCTCTTTTGCCTTTTCTTTAAGGTGCCATGCTTGGTTATATGTCAAATGAACTCCATGATCACGTTCAAAATCCTTACAAATTTGACGGGGAAGATAGTCTGGAGTGGTTCTAAACACATCTTCAACAACAACCGCGCCTCTCTTTGAAGAAACCTTGACCTTAGATGAACACTCATCCTAAGCTATATGATTATGATTCACTTGGTAAGTATGAACTCGCAAGATGACATTTCCCTCGACAGCGTGAGCTGTTATCTTCCAAGGACAACCCTCAACCGAACACTTTACAGACATATGCATAGGAGAATTTTTCTTGTACTTGTATTCAAACCTTAAACCTAATGACATCTGGTAAATTGCGTTGCGAAACTCCTCTGCATTTTTAAATGTAAGTCCCGACCCTAATATTGCCTCACGAAAACGAATCGATTCCAAAGGGGTGTACTCACTATCTGCACAACGCGACACAAAAACCTCTTGATAGCATCATAGTATTAGGAATTGCATCGCAGGATGCATTAGAGGAAGGAAACGGCGCAGGTGGACCTCTGCATTTACATACATTAACATAATTAAACTACGTGATGCGTAAAAGTGATATTCACAATATTTTAAATAGACATTCATGTTAACGTCCATTACCCAATTACCAATTCTGTATTCGGTATATTTGCTTCAATGCCTTCCACACAGGGTAAGTCTACTAGGTATACATTTGCAAAGTCATCACTGTGGGAAACCACCTTATCCAAGTCATCCTCATCTTCTAAATCTTGGATGACTCTGGGGTTGAACTTGAGGGTGTAGTGCATCTTCATTGCATCAAACGAGATGTCGAATTTCTCTAAGATTTTTTGGTGAATTCTTCAAATGGCATTCCTTTATATATGTGAATACCTTTGCTTCTTCCACCCACGTATTCCCATTGCCCATCATTTTTTTGGACAAGTTTGCCTCTCACAAAAATGTAACAATATATCATATTAGTTGCGTCCATCAACCTATACAAACATAGCAGAAATTTCATATTATAAAACAATCAATTATGCATAGTATAGAAAATGGGGTTGATCTTCTCTCCCATGTCGCCTTTGGCTTTGAAGTTGACATTATTGTTAGTCGCCATGTCAAGTATATAATATATCATTTATACATATACTTTTCCTTTTGTTACTTCACTTATTATTTTTTTTTTTCACAAATTGGTTGACTCTTTATCTGTTTTTGCATACTGCTATCACCCTCTGGATCCCAATGGGAACATAACAGTTACTTTTGACACTCATAAATGTACATGTGATGGCTATGTGGTTAGTGTTTTGAATCAATTCAACTAATTTGTTTCTTTATTTGCCACTTATATTCATGTTAGCTACATATTTCATGAAGTTGGAAATGATAATCTATCTACACATACTAAGTAGCCCACAATATCTCATACTATAGGGCCACCATAACTTGGGTTTTATCGAAGAAAGTTAACATACGAACTATCGTACTTAACTAGACTACCACACGATGAAGTCACTATAATGCTGAATGATTTGACTTCAACCAACGGAGGAAAAATATGTCTGCACTAATGCAAGGGGAAAAAAATAGAAAAAATATAACCAGTAAATATAACCAATACGGAGGGCACCGCCGGTGGGGATGGATCAGGGCACAATATATGGCAAACTAAAATGGCGAGATAAATTAGGGCAATGTATTTGGGTTGAAATCAAATGGTCCGAATAGCCGAAATGAAGCATAAAAAACATGAAATTGATCAACCTACTAACCTCACCTATAAACTACTTCACCACGGAGCCGAAATCTAGTTGTGATCGTTGACGCCAATGGATCGATACAGATGAAAAACGAGACTGCCTACACCAACAATCAGAAGGCCGGGAAACACGAGCTTGAGAGATCACGAGATTGGGACTGAGGATTAGGGCATTCTTTGGGCAGAAGAGAGGGACGAAGCCGGGAATGTGAAAATGACTCCAATTTGGGGAAAACAAAGGGAAACCCAACGTGGATTTCAGGATGTTTTTTTTTAATCCCTAGCCAAGGGCATTTTTGGAATATTATAAATGAGATATCCTTCTTATCAATATTGAGACTTTACTTGGGTGGTGGGCTTAATTTTGTTAGATATATAGACTATTTGTTAATTTTTGGGCCTAGTTGGGCCCAAAACACAATTCTCCCAAAGGAGAATGAAGGTTGAAAGTTTGAACGGGTTGGCGTAGGGAATAAGGCAAGGACAATTTTATACTTTTATATTAGTTCAAAACTTGGAAAACTTTTGGCATTTTTTTTTTCTAAAACGATTTTTTGTTGACATTAAAATATATTTATGTGGACGCAGTTTTTCAAGTGCGTTCCCACTTGACAGCAATAATCACTTTTTATTTATTTGGTGAAAATTTGATTTTTTTGAAAAAATACTTGGGAGTTGTGACTTACTTTTGTTTTATTTTTGAAGGGAAAAAATAAAATAAGAAAGAAAAAAAATCCTAAATGTGACTCCCAAAGGAAAAATAGGTTTGTGAAAAATCGAGTTTGGGTCGGGGGTCAGGTTACCTATTGAGAAGATACGGTGGTGAGTTGTAACCGGGAAGAAAATATCGTCGAAATTGGGCGATATATTGTCGAAATATCAGTGTATCGGCGGGTGGCGAAATGATATATAGCATGGATATATCGGTGGTCAACGGCTGGTCAATGCGATCAAAGCTCGAACCCCCAACAAAACATTCAACATGCATCCCCAACTCCACTAGGGCAAACGTGCCCTTTGATATATAATATGCACTAAAGAAATATATATCAAAAGTTAGGATATAAATAAAATATTAAAAAAACACTTTAAATAACAAATTAATTATAACTATTTTATAATTGAATGAAAAATTTTCATTTAATTGATTAGTAAAAATATATCATAATTTTATTCATAGTTAGGAATTTTAGGCTAATCCAACCTATGGTAATCACCCTAAAGGGGAGGGGGGGGGGGGGGGGGGGGTGAATAGGGTGATGGTCTCTTTTTACAAATTTAAACAAGTGAATGCAAGAGACAATTATATGCAAGTATATAATAATCAATATATAGACAATTGCATATAAATTAAAGAGTAGGAAAGAGAGAATGCAAACACAAGAGTTTATAGTGGTTCGGCGCAACCCGACCTACATCCACTCTCCTCTAGCTTCAATCCCAAGCTTGAGGTTTTACTAATCCAAGGCTTCCAAACCAAGCCTTCAAGCAATACAATTGAATTATGGTTCCAATTCACCCTCTTGGACTTTTGGCTCCAAGAACCCTTTACACTTTTCAAGAGATATCTCACTCTTGAACAACCCCTCAAGTGATACCCCACACTTGAGAAACTTCCTCTCAAAGATTTACAAATGAATGATCTCTCAAAAATCCTAGCACAAGAACTTTAAGCTCAAATGATACAAGAAAAACTAGGATTGAATGGTGCACTAAAGATATGCAAGTTTTGAAATGATGGTGCACTAAAAAATACTCTTCCAAAGCACAAATATAATCAAGAAGGATTTGGGAAGGTTAGGCTCTTTAAACAATGAAGTTTGGAGCCTTTTTATAGAAAAGAAAAGCCAAACTAGCCGTTTGGGGGTTCGACCGGTTGACTAGCCGTTAGCATTAAATGCTTGGCAAGTGACCGTTGGGCCTCAGCCGGACCTCGACCGATCCTCGACCGGGAAGAGAATTACCTCGATCGGTCCTCGACCTGACCTCGATCGGGAAGAGAAGGCCACTGGGAGAGAGAGAAACTTTTTGACCTCCCTTGATCGGTCCTCGACCGGATGAGCACAACTGGTCGATCGGTTCCTCAACCGATTGAGCCATATTTTGGCTCAACACCCAACCTTTTTCAACTTTAAAACCTTTTAAAATAAGTTTGAAAGATATTTAATATAAGGTTATAGTTGAAAACATGAAATCATCCAATTCTTAAGATATTTAAAACAATATTACTCTTGGATGATTTTGGTGCATAAATAAAAAATGAAATGCATGAAAGTCCTAGTGCACCAAGAACCTTACAAAGAGATCTTATGAAGCTTGGGTCTTGAAAAACACTTCTCTTTGAGGTGGTCTTCTTCTTCATGATTTCTCCTTGGCTTGATTTGTCTTTATGATTGTCACTTTGGAAATCGTCTTGCCTAATCACACTTGAAATATGATCATTAGTTCTAAACCTTGTTTTGTTATTGATTCGCTTGAAAATCCAGTCGGGTCATTCAATCAAAAACATTTATAAAACCTATGACCTCATACTAGTGTAGCAAAGGTACTATAGTATAGTGGCTCTAGGGTCGAACTCTGGGATGGGTTTTCATTCTACCAGTGATATACTCGAGATTAGAAATTGGATTCAATGATTTCCTTTATCAAAAACTTAAAGTTTAAAAGAAAATAAAATTTGTTTTGAAAGTGTTTGAACCTAAATTAACATAAACTAATTAAAAATGGAAGAAAGAAAGTTTCCCGGAGCTAAGGATTGCTAGGATCAAGTTTAGAATGCAAAGCGGAAAATTCCGGATTTTTCTCCTCGCATTGGGGATTTAACCTATAGTTATTTCCCGAACCGGTATAGGTTTAACAATGAAGATTTAATCCATAAAAATCAATAGAAATGGTAGTCAAGGTCCATTAATGGCTTTAGACACTATATAGGTCTTCACCTTGAACCACTTTCCAATGGCTCATACATGATAACTAATGGACTAATATGGATCTAGCAATAAGCATCCATAAAGACCTGAAGCTTACCATGTATTGGCCATTCAAAGTGATTCTAAGGGATTTAAGGCAAAACTTTGGATTTAAAAGCCATTTATGAACTTCAACTACCTGTATTTAATGCACGAGCGTTTTCCACCTTTGCATCTGGACTTTTCACCTAGCTTCCTTCACTCCAAGAAACCAAGAGTTTAGCCTCTCATCCTCTGAGAAAACATCCTCAGAGGTTGTTTGGCTTCCAAGAAAAAGAAAATAGTAAAGAGAAAATAGAAAATGAGAGAGCTCTGTATATTGCTAAGTGTTAAGCTTAACACCCGTGTTACATCTTCAAGAGGTGATTTCCACCCCTTATATAGTTTTTACAAAAGCAAAGCTTTTCATTGGCTTGTTACAAGGAGAAGAAAGGAAATTACATCAAAAAATACTTAAGAAAATATCTAAAGTGGAGTCAGCAATAACAGAGGAGATTTCGCACCATGCATGGGGTGTGCGAAATTTTCGCACACCTGAAGGGGGTGTGCGAAACTCGCACACCATTCGCACACCTGCAGGGGGTGTGCGAAATTTTCGCACACCTGGAGCAGTTGTCTTCCAAAGGCCATAACTTCCTCGTTTCAGCTCCAAATGTACACGGTTTGAAGCGTTGGATTCTTGACTTCCTGAGCTTTGAAACGGTATATAGCATGTAGAAAATGAACTTCGGAAAGTGCTCCAAAAGTTCCCAAGAAGACTGCAGCTGCTGTCCTCTGATTTCCTCCTTGCTTCTCTTTGCTTTTCTTTGCTTTTCTTTGCTTTTCTTTGCTATTCTTCTTTGGTTGGCTTGTCTTAATGATCCAAAAAGATGTGAAAACACTAAAACTAGCCACAAATATGATTAGAAGTCATTGCTAGGTCCTTAACATGCCAATTGGAATAAAGGTGAAGAATTACTACACAAAAGTGCTTAAAACATAATGACTTAAAGGTGTAAAATGGCACTTTTGGGTAGTAATCACTCCCCCAAACTGACACATTGCTCGTCCCTGAGCAATGAAGGAGAGAAAAAGAAAGAAAAATAGATAATAATAATTCACAAAATCATGCTGATCACTCCAAAAAATAATCAAGTGGCATGATTGGATCAAACTCTCACATGGCAAGTCAAGGATATAAAACTCAATCATCAACAAGAGTTATCAAATAACTTACCAATCACAACTTGCAAAGAGTGGGCATTATGCAAATTTGAGTATCAAAATAATTTCCACTCCCAAAGGATCAACTCTTAATCTTCCACAAAAATCTAAGTGTTAAGGTGCTTAGGTTCCAGTTATAGTATGTCAAACTATATTCTCCCCCCAACTAAGGTTTTTCTCTAACTTTAGCAACACTAACTCATAAATAAAAGGCTAAGAACGCACCCCTTTTCTTTTTTTTTTTTTTTTTTTTTTTTTTTTTTTTTTTTATAATATACTTCAGCCATCCACCCATGTAACGAGCATTGAGGTCGGTGAACTCCCAACCAGTAAAGGCTTAGGGCACCAGGCTTTAAAGATTTTCACCATATACCCCTCGGACCTTGCTCGGGTTTCAAAGCAAGTGAAGCAAAAATTATTTTCATAAGACACATTGGCCTTTTATAAGGTGTCCCAACACTAATAGAATGAAGTCAATGGCACCAAGTCGAAAATTTCCTAAGTTTAGGGAGTGAGAAAGTTTTCCATCTTATAACTGGAATCTAATGTGTTCAGTGTGTGAAAAGATTAGAGTGGAAGACTTAAGATTGAAAACAAAAGGAGCTTCAACAATTTATCAACTTTAATAAGCATAATACAAACTCTGAGACTATGGCAATAAGATAAGAATTTAATTTCTCCTATTTACTTTTGAGAATTTATCTTTGAGAAAACAAAGAGAGTTTGCAAAAAATTTTGTTAGCAAAATAATTTAACCAACAATTCAACAACTTACTTCCTCAATTCTCCCCCCAACTAGGATGAACATTGTCCCCAATGTTCCAAAAGCAAACGATAATATAAGGGAGGAAGTGATACCTCCTTATAGTAAGGGACTCTGAATGAATAGGAGAAACCACATGTTGCATAAGAAAAGAAAAATCATAAGAGTGCTGAATAGAGGAAATAAAATGGAATAGCTAAAATACACAAAAAGAGGAGATGTCTATATAAACTAAGAGAGTACAATATACAAAATAAACATGGAGTACATCCAATCCCAGTATAAAAGGGGCCCAAAATATATAAGACATCGAAAAACGTAGCATATAGATACAAAAAAGGAGAGGAGTGATCGTATGATCAAGTGGTAGGCTCCTCTGGTGGATAGGAGGGGTCCTCCGCTGCAACTGTGGAAGGAACCTCTACAGGTGGAACTGGTGATGAAAGACCGAGATGCTGCTGAATCTCTCGGAGAATGAGAGTCTGCTGGTCCTGCTGAAGCTGGAAGTGGTCCATGCGCTCCATAATGGCTGTCTGAGTAGTGGTCAAAGTCTGGAAAGAAGCGAGCAAGGCACGATACTCGGCACCAGGGATAGTAATGGGCGGCTCTGATGTAGGAGGAACAGCAGGTGGGGCATCAGATGATGCGACCTCTGGTACTGGCTGTGGAGGCTCTGAAGTGGACGGAGCAGGAGGGACTTCCCTTGGCTCGGGAAGTTCTGGGGACTGGCGATGGAGCCATATCTGAGTCCATTGGTCAAGAGAGAAGCTCTCTCGACAATGGCGGCGAGGCTCAGAATGAGGGTCTGCAAGAAAACCCATATGCGCCAAAACATGGCAAAGTAGCCGAGGGAAAAGCAAAGGAATGGAGTCTGCCCTCGCAAGATGCCGCATATGCACCTTCTCCTCAAAATAGAGGAGAACGGCCATAATCAAATGATGAGGGCCAAAGTAGTAGCCCTTATATATACGGAATAATGCCTCCATAATGGCCCCTCGCCTCTGTACTTTATGCTGAAGAGGAAAAAGATTGGCGTGAAGCACCACATCGACTAGGAGCATCTCTAGGGGAAGCTCTCTCCTCAAAATGGTCCTCTGGGAAGATGTCCCTCGAGATAGGATACGAACCATGTCCCACTCGGAAAGTGGGGCCCAGCGTCTAAATGCAGCGGGATCTGCCGGTGCATAAGGGATATGGAAAGCATCGGCAATCTGTCTAGCCCCCAAAATACCCTGGCGTCCATCAATGGTAAAAAGGAGCGAGGCTGGTACCGGGACGCCACGAGTAGTCATAGACTGGTAAAAGTCTAAAGCTACCCGAGGATAGAAGAACTGGGGCAAAGTCATAAAGGGTACAAGATGGTACCTCTAAAGTAGGCGGTATGAATCCCGCAACTCAGGCTGCTGTCGCATCAGAGAGTGATCGAAATATGTCTCGACATGAAAGTCTCTCGATCGGCAATCGGAGTTGCCCTCAATGGGCAAGCTGGGTCTAGGGCGCCTGGCAGAAGAAGGCTGAGACTGTGAATCCCGAGGTACTCTGGAGGACTCTCCTGGCTCTGTAGTCTTGGCTTTCTTTGAAGGAGGACTCCGAGGTGGAATTTGTGTAGGGGCCACAGACGTGGCGGATGCTCTCCTCGTATGGTATCTGCTCTGAGGTGCCGAATTAGGTAAATGTGAGGGCGCATCAAGTGGGGCCCACACAGGGACGGCTCTCTGGCTGCTCTGGGGAGCTGAGGTATGTCCTCCTCGGGTCTTAGGCATGATGAAGTGAAGAAATGGGGCTCAGAGGCTCGGAATTATGGAAGGTAGGATGGAGAGGCTGAGATTTTCGCACAGGGGGGTTAGGTGTGTGAAATTTTTGCACAAGGGGGGGGGGTGTGCGAGTTTTGCACACCTCAAGGGGGTGTGCGAAATTTTCGCACAGGGCACTATTCACCCACGCGGCTAAAGAATTATGGTTTTTTTGAAATGGTGAAAATTTGTGGCTTTTGAGGATGGGAATTGGTGGCTTAGGTAGGAAAAGGATTTGTCATGGTGAATGGGCTTGGAAATTGGAGCTTTTTAAGTGGAAAATTGAAGAATTGGAGCTCCCATGGCCGGCGACAATGGATTTCTTTTGAAGAAATCAAGGCTTGGATGCTTATGGTTTAGGCTTTGGTTTGGCAAGAACAAGGTTTGGATGGGATTATGGAGGTTTTTAGAGTGTTGGGTGACGAATTGGAAGGATTTTGATGGTGGAGGAGGATGGAATTGCCGAATTTGGAAGGTGATGAATAGTGGTTGTCGCGGCTATGGAGTGGAATATTGGAGATGGGCTGCCATGGTGGTGTTGATGATGATGATTGATGAAGGAAAGGAGTTTTATGGATGGCAGTGGGTGATCAGAAGAGAGGTTTTGAGAGAATTGAAGAAGGAGCTTAAACTTTGAAGTGGAGAACATAGCTTTTAAAGAGAAAAATGAGTTTCGCACAGGGTAAAATGGTGTGCGAAAATTTCGCATACCTGAGATTCTCCAAGACAGAGAGCATGGTTTTGAAAATTGGCGCAAAAAACAAATTCGCACCGGGTTCGCACCGAGGTTCGCATACCTGTGAAATTCGCACAAGGGACAGAGAGCATGCAATTTTTGAAAAGTGGAGCAAAAGCAAATTCGCACAGGGTATGGGGGTGTGCGAAATTTTCGCACACCTCAAGGGGGTGTGCGAATTTTGCTGAAACTTGATTTTTCTCCCCTGTTTTCCCCTGTTTCCACCAAGACTCCATTCTTCAAGCCTTCCTACCTACATGTTAACACAAAAAACACAATTCAAACCATATTAGAATGAATTTAACGTCAAAAATAGAAATCAAAACATGCGTAAATACAAGAAAACACTAGATTAACTAAAATCAACTTAAAAGAAAACAAAAAGAGGATGAACTTTTTAGTCTTTGGAGAGACTAAGTTCATCCATGAACCAAGTGTTTTCATGCTGGAGGTGGATCAAGGAGGATGAATTCCTCCTTGTCTCGGGAAAAAGATTCGATATAAGGCTTGAGACGATGCCCATTCACTTTGAAAGTTCGAGTGCTATTGAAGTTGAGTAGTTCCACTACTCCATTTGGTTGCACTTCATGAATTATGAAAGGACCCGTCCATCTTGATTTCAATTTTCCCGGAAAAAGATGAAGCTTAGAGTCATAAAGCAAGACTCTTTGCCCCTTGGCAAAATTCTTTTGATTTACCAATTGATCATGCCACTTCTTCAACCTCTCCTTTGCAATTTTTGAATTGAGGTAAGCATCATTCCTCATTTCCTCTAATTCATTCAAATCCAAACATCTTTTCAACCCAGCTCTTGTCAAATCCATGTTGAGCTTCTTGATTGCCCACCACGCTTTATATTCAATCTCCACTGGAAGATGGCACGCTTTGCCATAAACAAGGCGATAAGGAGACATTCCAAGGATGGTCTTGTAAGCGGTCCTATACGCCCATAAGGAATCTAGGAGCTTAATAGACCAATCCTTCCTATTAACATTCACCACCTTCACCAATATATTCTTGATCTCCCGGTTGGCTAACTCAACTTGGCCACTTGTTTGAGGGTGATAAGGTGTAGCTACCTTGTGCTTAACCCCATATTTGGCTAGAAGAGTCTCAAAAGGTTTATTGCAAAAGTGGGTTCCTCCATCACTTATAATGGCCTTAGGTACTCCAAATCTTGCAAAGATGTTGTCTTTGAGGAATTTAAGAACCACCTTGTGATCATTGCTCCTACATGGGATTGCTTCCACCCACTTAGAGACATAATCCACTCCCACCAAAATGTAGGAATGTCCAAATGACATTGGAAATGGTCCCATGAAGTCTATCCCCCAAACATCAAAGACATCCACTATCAAGATGGGATTCAAGGGCATCATATTTCGGCGTGTAAGCTTACCAAGCCTTTGACACCGATCACATCCCTTGCACATAGAGTGGGCATCCTTGAAAAGAGAGGGCCACCAAAACCCTGATTGGATCACTTTCATGGCTGTTTTCTGGGAGGCAAAATGACCTCCACATGCACTATCATGGCAATGGGAAAGAATTCTGGATTGCTCTTGTTCAGGAACACATTTCCTTATGATTTGATCCGCACAATATTTGAAGAGAAAAGGCTCCTCCCAATAATAGGCATGAATCTTAGCAAAGAAATGCCTCTTGTCTTGGGCACTCCACTCGCTTGGAACTTCCCCAGTAACCAAGTAATTTGCAATGTGAGAATACCATGGGGCTACATCTATTGACATGAGAGACTCCTCTGGGAAGTCATCATTGATAGGTAGACCATGTGAGTCACGTGCTATCACAAGTCTTGACAAGTGGTCAACTACCACATTTTCTACTCCCTTTTTATCCCGGATTTGGAGATTGAATTCTTGGAGCAAAAGGATCCATCTTATCAATCTTGCCTTGGCATCTTGCTTGGTTAGCAAGTACTTCAAAGCGGAATGGTCAGTGAACACCACTATAGAGGACCCTACCAAATAGGCACGAAACTTATCCAAGGCAAAGACTACTGCCAACAACTCCTTCTCAGTAGTTGTGTAGTTCCTTTGAGCCTCATTCAAAGTCTTGCTCGTGTAATAAATCACATAGGGCTTTCCATCCTCTCTTTGCCCAAAACAGCCCCCATACAAGATCACTTGCATCACACATTACCTAAAAGGTAATTTCCAATTTGGGGCTCTAACTATTGGTGCAGTTGTGAGGAATTGCTTCAGTTCCTCAAAACTCTTCTGACACTTCTCATCCCACACAAACTTGGCATCCTTTACCAAGAGTTCACAAAGAGGCTTTGAGATTTTTGAGAAATCCTTAATGAACCTCCTATAGAACCCGGCATGTCCTAGGAATTGCCTAATTCCTTTAACATTTGTGGGAGGTGGCAACTTAACAATTAGCTCCACCTTTGCCTTATCTACCTCAATGCCATTTTTGGAGATTACATGTCCTAAGACAATGCCTTGTTGTACCATAAAATGGCACTTCTCCCAATTTAGCACTAGGTCTTTCTCAATACATCTTGGAGAACTGCTTCTAAGTGTAACAAACACTCCTCAAAAGAACTTCCATAAACAGTGATGTCATCCATGAAGACTTCCATGATGCGTTCTACCATATCACTGAAGATGCTTAGCATACATCTTTGGAAAGTTGCAGGAGCATTACATAAACCAAAGGGCATTCTCCTATACGCAAAAGTACCAAAGGGCATGTGAAGGTTGTCTTTTCTTGATCTTCCAAATCAATCTCTATTTGGAAGTACCCCGAGTAACCATCTAGAAAACAGTAGAAAGGATGTCCTGAGACTCTCTCAAGGACTTGGTCCATGAAAGGCAATGGGAAATGGTCCTTCCTAGTCACTGAATTCAACCTCCTGTAGTCTATACACACCCTCCATCCTGAGGTAGGACGTGTAGAGACTTCCTCCCCTTTCTCATTCTGGATCACAGTGATACCAGATTTCTTTGGAACTACTTGGGTGGGGCTCACCCACAAGCTATCTGAAATGGGATATATGATCCCTGCTTGTAGTAGCTTCAGAACTTCACCCCTCACCACCTCTTGCATGTGAGGATTCAACCTCCTCTGGGGCTGCTCACTGGTTTTGCATCTTCCTCCATGTAGATATGGTGGGTGCACACCAAGGACTAATCCCCTTCAGATCAGAAATTTGCCATCCAATGGCTTTCTTGCATTTTCTGAGGACTCCCAAAAGACTATCCTCTTGATCACTTGTGAGATTTGAAGAGACCACCACTGGACATTTCTCATCTTCCTCCAAATATGCATACTTCAAATTAACAGGAAGTGGCTTCAAAACAAGCTTTGGAGGTCCTCCATAGCTGCTCCTTGTGAGTCCTCCTTATTGAACAGTGGTAAGATCTCTTCCCGTCTCCTCCAAGGAGACATGGTAGCTAGCACATCAGAGGGTTCAGGTAACCCTTCTTCAAGCACTTCAAGGCTTTCATTCAAGCTCTCTTCTAAGCTCTTGTCACAATGCTCTTCAACCAAGGTGTTGATCAGGCACACCTCTTCCAATCCTTCATCCTCTTCTGGGTGAAGATGCCTCTTGCAAAGATGGAATATGTTTAATTCCAAAGTCATGTTTCCAAATGTGAGCTGCATCACCCCATTTCTACAATTGATGACGGCATTGGAGGTAGCCAGGAAAGGTCTCCCAAGGATGATTGGCACGTAATTGGCTTCCATAACAGTGGGATCGGTATCAAGCACAACAAAATCCACGGGATAGTAGAATTTGTCCACTTGCACTAGAACATCCTCTATCACCCCCTTGGGATTTTGACAGATCTATCAGCTAAGGAGAGAGTGATGGCTGTGGGCTTCAATCCTCCAAGTCCCAGTTGCTTGTACACAGAGTATGGGAGCAAATTCACACTTGCCCCCAAGTCTAGTAAAGCTTTCTCCACAAGTGTCCCTCCAATGTTGACTGCAATGGTGGGGCAACCCGGATCTTTATACTTGACTGGAGACTTACTCTGAATGATAGCACTTACTTGCTCAGTGAGGAATGCATTCTTTGTCACATGTAGCCCTCTCTTGACCGTGCACAAGTCCTTCAGAAACTTTGCATATGTGGGGACTTGCTTGATCATATCAAGTAAGGGTATATTCACCTTCACTTGTCTCAAGACTTCAAGAATTTCTGATGAATTCTTGATTTCCTTCTTTCCATGTAAAGCTTGAGGAAAAGGGGGAGGCATATGTTTCTTCATCATATCTTCTTTAATCACTATCCTCGGCTCTTCTTCAAAGCTTGATTTGGATGCACTTTTCTTCCCACTCTCTCTTCTTGGTTATTGCTCTCTTTAACCAAGGTTTTCTTTGACAAAGGTTCTTCATCTTGCCTCACCTTAGGCAAGGGTTGATCAACCTCCTTTCCACTCCTCAAGGTGATCACGCTTTGACCTCCCTCAACTTTGAAGAATCCCCCTCTTGGGTTTCAACTTCATGAACACCCTTTGGATTTTGGCTTGGTTGAGAGGGGAACTTTCCTTTCTCATTCACTGTGTTGAGGTTGGTAAGCCTAGAGATGGAGTATTGAATGTTATCTATCTTCTGATATAGATCATTTTGCATCCCATCCATTCTCTTATTTAGAGAACTCTCAACATTCTCAATCTTTTGGTGCAATTGGGAGTTGATTGCCCTTTGTTCACCCACAAAGTCACTCATGACTTTGCTTAGGTTTGCCATGGCTTGCTCCACTGAAGAGGTTTGTTGAGGTGCTTGAGTTTGGGCTTGTGGTTGGTATGGAGGTGGTCTTGGTCTCCAAGAAAAATTTGGATGGTTTCTCCAGCTTGAATTATAGGTGTTTCCATAAGGTGCATTGTTGTTAGGCCTAAATTGCCCCACAACATTGGCTTGATCACCTAACATCTCCCTCACAGCTGGCATGGTTGGGCACTCATCTACCACATGGTCACATGATTGGCAAATGGTGCATGGCATGGCATGGGCTTGAGTCTCGGAAATGGCTTGGACTTCATGCATCTTTTTCAACTCAAGTTCTTCCAACCTCCTTGCTATTGTTGCCACCTTAGCTTTCATGTCCATGTCTTCACTTAACATGTACAATCCACCCTTTGGATTACAGGAGCTTTCATCCTTCCCAATTCCTTTGAGTTGGGCTCATCCCATCCTCTTGTTACCTCAGATACATAACTTAAAAAATCCATGGCTTCTTCCGGATTCTTACTCATAAAATCTCCCCCACACATGGTTTCAAGAATTTGCTTCATGGAGGAAGACATTCCATCATAGAAATAGCTCACCAAGAGCCATGTATCAAAGCCATGATGAGGACAAGCATTGATGGCCTCCATATACCTTTCCCAACATTCATGGAATTTCTCATTTTCTTTTGCAGAAAAGTTTGAGATTTGCCTCTTCAACCCATTGGTCTATGGGTGGGGAAAAATTTCTTCAAAAATTCGGCCTGAAGATCAACCCAATTCCTTATGCTCCTTGGCCTTAAAGAATTAAGCCATATTTTTGCCTTGTCCTTCAAAGTGAAAGGGAATAGCTTGAGTCTCATCAAGTCTATTGAAGCTCCTCCCTCTCTAAAGGTATTGCACACCTCCTCAAACTCCTTGATGTGGGCATATGGATTCTCACTCTCCATTCCATGGAAATTTGGTAGAAGGGGCACAATATGGGGCCTTATAATCAGCTGCTCAAGAGGAGGTATTATGCATGAGGGTGCACTCATCCTTGGTGGGTGCATTCTATCCCTCATGGATAGATATGCATTTGGATTACCCCCTTGACCTTGTTGAGAATTCTGATCCTCTTGTGGAGGGTCCATGATGTTTACACAGATATTCAACTCTGTGTCTTGAGGATTCTCAATCCTTACTAATCTTCCCTCTTGGTCCCGAATCCAATAGGGCATGCACAAATCTCTACTTACCTGAAAACAAAACAAAACAACAAAAACAAAAGAAAACTAGAAGAAAGTTAAGGTTAGAAAGAAAACAAAAGAAATTCTAAATTAAAAGAAAGGAAATAAAGTTAGTGAAAAAGGAATTCACCAAACTTGTGATGAAAATCACAAGTAGCCTCTAAAAGGTTGTATCACTGTATTGTGGCACCATCCCCGGCAACGGCGCCATTTTGATTCGCATGAAAATCCAGTCGGGTCATTTAATCAAAAACATTTATAAAACCTATGACCTCATACTAGTGTAGCAAAGCTACTATAGTATAGTGGCTCTAGGGTCGAACTCTGGGATGGGTTTTCATTCTACCAGTGATATACTCAGATTAGAAATTGAATTTAATGATTTCCTTTATCAAAAACTTAAAGTTTAAAAGAAAATAAAATTTGTTTTGAAAGTTTTGAACTAAATTAACATAAACTAATTAAAAATGGAAGAAAGAAAGTTTCTCGGAGCTAAGGATTGCTAGGATCAAGTTTAGAATGCAAAGTGGAAAATTCCGGATTTTTCTCCTCGCATTGGGGATTTAACCTATAGTTATTTCCCGAACCGGTATAGGTTTAACAATGAAGATTTAATCCATAAAAATCAATAGAAATGGTAGTCAAGGTCCATTAATGGCTTTAGACACTATATAGGTCTTCACCTTGAACCACTTTCCAATGGCTCGTACATGATAACTAATGGACTAATATGGATCTAGCAATAAGCATCCATAAAGACCTGAAGCTTACCATGTATTGGCCATTCAAAGTGATTCTAAGGGATTTAAAGCAAAACTTTGGATTTAAAAGCCATTTATGAACTTCAACTACCTGTATTTAATGCACGAGCATTTTCCACCTTTGCATCTGGACTTTTCACCTAGCTTCCTTCACTCCAAGAAACCAAGAGTTTAGCCTCTCATCCTCTGAGAAAACATCCTCAGAGGTTGTTTGGCTTCCAAGAAAGAGAAAATAGTAAGAGAAAATAGAAAATGAGAGAGCTCTGTATATTGCTAAGTGTTAAGCTTAACACCCGTGTTACATGTCTTCAAGAGGTGATTTCCACCCCTTATATAGTTTTTACAAAAGCAAAGCTTTTCATTGGCTTGTTACAAGGAGAAGAAAGGAAATTACATCAAAAAATACTTAAGAAAATATCTAAAGTGGAGTCGGCAAAAACAGAGGAGATTTCGCACCACGCATGGGGTGTGCGAATTTCGCACACCTGAAGGGGTGTGCGAAATTCGCACACCATTCGCACACCTAGGGGTGTGCGAAATTTTCGCACACCTGGAGCAGTTGTCTTCCGAAGGCCATAACTTCCTCGTTTCAGCTCCAAATCGTACACGGTTTGAAGCGTTGGATTCTTGACTTCTTGAGCTTTGAAACGGTATATAGCATGTAGAAAATGGACTTCAGAAAGTGCTCCAAAAGTGCCCAAGAAGACTGCAGCTGCTGTCCTCTGATTTCCTCCTTGCTTCTCTTTGCTTTTCTTTGCTTTTCTTTGCTATTCTTCTTTGGTTGGCTTGTCTTAATGATCCAAAAAGATGTGAAAACACTAAAACTAGCCACAAATATGATTAGAAGTCATTGCTAGGTCCTTAACATGCCAATTGGAATAAAGGTGAAGAATTACTACACAAAAGTGCTTAAAACATAATGACTTAAAGGTGTAAAATGGCACTTTTGGGTAGTAATCAGTTATCATCATAATGATCCAAGAAATCAATCGAAATGAATGTAGGATCCTCTGATATTTATACCCAAAATCAATAACAAGCATGTGGGCCTCCGATTTCCACACCCAAGCATATAACAAATTACAGAAGTAGCAAATGAAAGAAACCCATAAAGGAGCAGGGGTGTTAAAATGAAGAACTTACCTCTAGGAAAATGCAGACTGATGAATCATTTCTCCTCTCTTTCTCTTCATGCTCCTTTTCTCTGAAAAGCTCCCTCTCTCTAATTGTTTTCCCTCTCAAGCAACCCTCCTCTCTCTTCAGCCACTAAAACATGTTCTTCCCAAAAACCAAACCCCCCTCCCTTTAACGGCCTCACTCTCTTTTCCTGTTATTCAAAACCAGCTAAGAATATTCCCCCAACATGTGTCATTGGCTGACTGCATCCTCAACCCACTACTATGATTTCCTAATGGCCAATATCAAGGCTACACATGGCCCTCAAGGTTCTTACATGTGGTAAAATAACACCATGCAAAAATAGACCCTAAAATGGGGTCTACAAATATGCCCATCTTCGGTAGAGCTCACGAGTGTAAGGAATATGAACACTAAAGTGAAAACAAAGTGTGAATAGTGAGTGGAATGAAGTGAACTCTACCGAAGAACAAAGGAGACCCCCAAAGGGACACTATCAAAACACAAACTCACTCAGGCAAGTAGAAGAACAAAAGAGGCTTTCATCCTAAAGGAAAAGCATATCTCAAAGCGCCTCTAAAGCTACACCAAGGATCCAGACTCTTTCTAAGATGTCTTCAAAAGTAACTCAAAGGTGAATGTCAAAGATGAGTAACGGTCGAACCACCTTGGAGTACAGGAAAAAATGCGTCCAAAGGGATTGACTACATGTGTACTACATGAGAATGATAAGCATGGGGCACCTGACAACATAAGCGAAATATATGCCATGAACTCAAAGAGGGGATAAAGTGTGGCTCAATGCTGAACAAACTCAACTAGGTAGGCGTGACTCGAAGAGGAACAAGACTCAACTCAATTGATAAGAAAATGATCAATTGATATAAGTGCGGTCCCAACTCAAAAACACAAACTAACAAGACAATGATTGATCGATATAGGTGCGATCCAAAAAACTCAAACTGGCATGGAAATGACTGATCAATATAGGTGTGGTCCCAAAAACTGAACTAACAAGATGAATGAACGATCCATATAGGTGTGGTCCCAACTCGAACTGACATGAAAATAACCGATCGATATAAGTGCAGTCCCAAAAACTCAAACTGACAGGAAGATGGTTGATCGATATAGGTGCGACCCCGAAACTCAAACTGAACACAAGGTGAATGACCGATCGATATAGATGCAGTCCCTAAAAACCTTAAACTCAATCTGATAAGACAATGAATGATCGATCAATATAGGTGCGGTCCCAAAAACTCAAACTGAACTGACATGAAGAATGACTAATCGATATAGGTGCGGTCCCGAAACTCTAACTAATCTGACATGATGGTGATCTGATCAAGTGGCTCAAATCCAAAGGATAACTAGGATAACGATGTAAGCAAACTCGACAGGAGGGGATATGTCCCAATATGATAACTCATAAGAATCGACAACTAGGTCAAAAGATAATAAAGCCTATGAAAGGTCTGACAATCCCAGGGAAGGAGGATGTGCCCCAGTAAGCAACTCGCAAGGGTCAACAACTAGATCAAAGATGAATGAAAGTTTGTTGAAAGGTCTGGTGCTCTTAGAGAATGGGGTATGCCCTAGTATGTAATGGTGGACAAACAGAGATATAAAATGCCTCAAAAATACTGTACTCTGAAATATGCTCATCCATCATGTAATGAAAATGTCCAACCTCAAATAGGTAATGCCAAACACGACCATGTATCTTGATGCCATGCTGACAAAACAAAACTAACTGATAAATAAAAACAATGATGACCAATGCTCAAAATACAAAGAGCAAACAAATCAACACTCAACATGCTAACTGTCAAAATGAAAGCATCATCACTAATAAATCAAAAATCTGTCAGGCTTTGCCATCATGGAAGATGTTGAACCTAAAGTCCATAAGATGTATGAAAGCACAACTAAAGAAATCGAGGATTGATCTACATCTTCTCCTAATTGAGAGAGAGGTGTGAGGTCATGTGTCATGGTGAGATGTGTGGGATAAAAGAAGGTAATAATCAAGCTCTGGTAAGATAGAAAACATGAAAGTAGCAAGGGTGAAATGTCTGAGTACGAAATGAAAGGTAAGTAGGTATTCAAGATCATCCAAGTTTGTCGAGAAGACTAAACCCTAGGTGTCAATAGCTCCATAATCCATCAAAAGCAACAATCATAAATAGAAAATTAAGTCTTAGTGTTAAAACATCTAACAAGGTGGCTATGCCCCAGTATGCAATGAGGGCAACATGAAATAATCCAATGATCTCCATATCACTCGTCAGACGCTCCAACATAAAGAATCAATTTGATCTCTCTCCAAAAGATGGATATGCCCTAGTGTAAAGCATCCAATAGGGTGGCTAGGTCCCAACGAAAAAAACACTCTCCATCATGGCTATGCCCTAGTATAAAGTAGTGTATCCGAGTCAACAACCATTGAGAAGGATCATGCCTATTGTACGTCAACAAATCAATCAATCTTTACTTTTGGTGCCAAAATGGAAACATCTCAACATAATCCCTATGAATTGGTATCCCCGGGCTCTATGAATGTGAATGAAGTGGCTATGACCCAGTATAAACCATCTAAAGTGTCTATACTCCAAGATAAATCAAAGTTCATCACCAATGAGAGGGTTATGTCTTAGCATGTGTCATCATAATAAGGTCAATCTCATTTCTTAATGCTAAAAATGAATATACCAATATAACCTCAACAGACCCTAACCACCTCATGCTCCACAAGAAATAATAGAGTGGTTGTGTCTACCATGCACAATCTCTAAAGCAACCATGTCTCAAAATAAACAGTCATCTTAAAAAAAAAAAATCAACCACTGATGAAAAGAGTGTGTCCCAATGCAGAATATCGAGTAGAGTGACTATATCTCCAATAAAAGTGCTCTCTAAAATGGCTATGCCCCAGTATAGGGTCACCCCACAACTCCTAATCCATCATAACCCAAGTAAAAACTGACTATGCCCCAATGCAAGGCATCATCCCAAAAGAAACTGTCATCGATGAGCGGGATATGCCCTAGTGTTGATCACATCACCTCCGAAAATCCATCACCGGTAAGAGGGGTATGCCCCAGTGTAAATCATATCATAACTCCTCATCCATCACGCTCTAAGAAATAATCTCCAACCAATCTCAAGTATTGCCCATGTGTGAGCTGTCAAACACAATGTGAAGTCATGACCTCAGGGTGGTCTTAAGACACCGGAAGTAACGTAGGCTAAGATAATAGGGCGAAAGAAACGAAAGGAAACTAGGCTCAATAGTCCCAAAGATTTAATCCCCATACCCTTCATGCATGAGATGCAATGTGTAGAAAACATCATGAGTCACGGACCTAAGGATCCCCATGTGAAAAGTAATGATAAAGGAATGGGCATATCGAATAAGCAAGAATAAAGTGTGGATGCTAAACCCAAGTCAAACATCATGCAGGATGAGAAAAGAAAGAAATCAGATGAGGTAGAGTGAAATGAAGGAATAAAATAAAGACAGAAGAAGGCAAAGAGATAAAAAAGTGAGTGATGATCAACTTGCATCAAAACATGGAAAGTAGTCACATCTGAAATAGATGGGATGATGGATAAAGCCTAGATCCAGAGATACTAAAGAAAGGTCGCATGCCTGTCTCACAAAAATTGAATGGGCGACTCATACTCTCACCCAAAATATATACCAAGATATAATCTCATAAAGAAGCTCTCATACGAACTCTATATAACACATAGACTCAATGAAGCAAACTGGCACATCCATACACATGCCTAATGGAGAATGATACAATGAAGAATGCGCTATCTTTTTTTTTTTTTTTTTTTTTGCGCATAATCTGATCAATAATGAACGACCTCCCATGAAAATACATACCCAAATGATCAAACCCTCTCCACATAGGGATGTTACATGACTCCTCACTAACAAGACAACCTCTCAAACTGAGTTCTCTGTACCACTCCCCATGGGGTGAACGGGGGAAAAGAATGTGACAATCCTCCATGCAGTGATGTGTGAAAAACCACCACTCAATGTGAAACAAGGATAATGTCGAGTAAGCAATGATGAGAGAAAAGACAGAGAACGAATATCATAAGTGGTGATATGTGATGCCGAAAAAAGTGATGAGATGATGTCAAAGTAGAAAATATCACAATGGAGAGTGAGAGATGAGGCCTGAATATGTGTGTCAGGTCTAGAACTCATGATTTATCTAATCAAAGCATGCAAACACTATAGGGTCCCCAACCCGGTGTAATAAGTAAAAGAGGTGATGAAAGAAAAGGTTATGGTGCTCGTGTGAGGCTCAAAGGGCTAGCAACGGGTGACTCTATATGTAAGGGTGATATGGTAAATAAGCCTCTGAAATGATGGCCACCCATCATTTGACCACAACCTCGAACATTGTGCTTTCAAGATCTCACATGGTCAATACTAAAGACTGGCATCCGTCTAACATAGTCATATCAACCTCTCTAAAATCGTGTGAAAACTCCTACCGATGCTCTGTGATAATCATCAATGTCCTCTGATAATCACCTCACTCTATCATCATAAGCCACTCACCATCGTCTCATAAAATCACCATCTTTAGTCATCCCGACTCTCTAAAGTCATGTGCAATGGCTTAAATCTGGATGCTCCATGATGACCCCTCTGCCTTAGCAACATCATCGAGTAGTCAACCACTTTCTCATCATGATTCATCTATCATCACGCAAAGCTCACCTCGGGTCTAACCATCTCGGACTCTACCTGGTCAAATCCAAGAAAATGATGGAAAGAACGGGAATGACAATGTAGAATGCTAAGGCAAACAAATGTGGCTAGGTCGTATAGTGGTACCAAGGGGTGGTGTCATGTCAGACTCAAAATGGGTAGGTCATCAAGTTTACAAAGTTAGGATATGGATATGGATATGGTACTCTGATCAAAAGGTGAAATGGGTCACAGTCTCAAACTCCCTAGGTCGATCTCCTAATTCTAGGTCAATAGGCTCAATATCCTTCATGATAGGTCAGGTCAGAGTGATCATGATGTATAAGTGAAAAAGATGTCTCATATTGAAAGCATAACACACATCAAGGCAAGATATGTAAAGCATACTCATGAGAAAGAGAATAACACATACTCATAATAAAAAGATCATATCACTAAATGAACCAATGAGTACATCATGTGTGAAACAATAAAGGACTACAAACGAACTGGACTCTCAATATGAACTATAAACAACGACTCTGAACCAAATTAGACTCAACAAAACAAAAATAAAAACTCTGATGAATTAAAAACTAGACTAAAAAAAACAGAAACGACTCTAATGATGACTGATTACTACTCAAAAAGTGTTATTTTGTAGCTTGTAATTAACTCTTTTAAACACTCTTGAGTAGTAATTATTACCTTTTAACTCAATTGACATGTTAAGGACCCTTGCAATCGTTTCTAATCAAATTGTGTTAAGTTTTGGTGTTTTTGATAGCTTTTAGATACACCAAAGCAATCCAAGAATGAGGGAGAGCTGTATATAGTTCATGACAAAGCTTTTGGAAGCTCAAATTCATGAAGAAACCAAGCTTTGGAGCCTCATAGTCCTTTGCCTTAGTCGTTCAAAGTATGCAAGGAAAGAGCAAAGGAGAGAGGAAAACATAGTGAAGAAAATAGAGGACAGAAGCTGCAGTCTTCCTTCACACTTTTGGAGCACTTCCCAAAATCCATTTTCTACATGCAATATACCATTTCAAAGCTCAGGAAGTCAAGAATCCAATGCTTCAAACCGCGTACGATTTGGAGCTGAAATAAGGAATATATGGCCTTCGGAAGACAACTGCATCAAGCTGAGGGACAAATTCGCACCTTGCGAAATTGGAACTTCAACGTGCGAAATTTAAAGTGGATGGCAGCTGTGCAGTCGCGGTGAAGCCCAACATGCGAAAGTGATTTTGCAACTTGCGAACTTGGATCTCAACGTGCGAAACTGGGATATTTGTGCACCGACTCTTTTTCTTCTGATATTTTGTGTCTAAATCTCCATTTTCTCCTTGTATTCAGCCACTCATGTAATTCCTTAGCTAGGAAGTATTCAAGGAAGGGTAAATTACCTTCCTATATAAACGCTCTTGTAAACACTTAAAAAACTCTATCTGGGGAGCTTGTTCCAGGAGACCAACTTTTGTATAGTTTTGGAAGAAAAAATACAGAGCTCTCTTTGCTTTCCTTTTCTCTTTTCTATTTTCTTTTTCTTGGAAGCCAAACAACCTCTGAGGATGTTTTCCCAGAGGATGAGAGGCTAAACCTTTGGTTTCTTGGAGTGAAGGAAGCTAGGTGAAAAGTCCAGATGCAAAAGTGGAAAACTCTCGTGCATTAAATACAGGTAGTTGGAGTTCATAAATGGCTTTTAAATCTAAAGTTTTGCTTTAAATCCCTTAGAATCACTTTGAATGGCCAATACATGATAAGCTTTTAGGTCTCTGTGGATACTTATTGCTAGATCCACATAAGACTATTAGTTATCATGTACGAGCCATTGGAAAGTGGCTCAAGGTGAAGACCCATAGTGTCTAAAGCCATTAATGGAACTTGACTACCATTTCTATTGACTTTTTATGGATTAAATCTTCATTGTTAAACCTATACCGGTTCGGGAAACAACCATCCTTTATGTTGTTGTCCCCAATACGAGGAGAAAATTCCAGAATTTCCCACTTTGCATTCTGAACTTGATCCTAGCAACCTTTAGCTCCGGGAGACTTTCTTTCTTCCATTTTTACCTAGTTCTATGCTAGTTTAGTTCCAAACACCACTTTCAAAACAAATTTTATTTTCTTTTAAACTTTAAGTTTTTGACAAAGGAAATCATCAGACTCAATTTCTAATCTTGAGTCTATCACTGGTAGAGTGAAAACCCATCCCAGAGTTCGACCCTAGAGCTGCTATACTATAGTAGCTTTGCTACGCCAGTATAAGGTCATAGGATTTATAAATATTTTTATTAAAATACCCAACTGGGCACGAATCAAAATGGCGCCGTTGCCGGGGATGGTGCCACAATATAGTGATACAACTTTTTAGAGGCTACTTGTGATTTCCATCACAAGTTTGGTGAATTCCTTTTTCACTAACTTCATTTCCTTTCTTTTAATCGTAGAATTCCTTTTGTTAAGTTTACTTTCATTTTCTTTCTAACCTTAACTTTCTTCTAGCTTTCTTTTGTTTTTGTTGTCTTTGTTTTGTTTTCAGGGAAGTTGTAACTTGTGCATGCCCTATTGGATTCAGGACCAAGAGGGAAGACTAGTAAGGATAGAGAATCCTCAAGACACAGAGTTGGATATCTGTGTAAACATCATGGACCCTCCACAAGAGGATCGGAATTCTCAACACGATCAAAGGGGTAATCCAAATGCATATCTATCCATGAGGGATAGGATGTACCCACCAAGGATGAATGCACCCTCATGTATCGTACCTCCTCTTGAGCAGCTGGTTATAAGGCCCCATATTGTGCCCCTCCTACCAAATTTCCATGGAATGGAGAGTGAGAACCCATATGCCCACATCAAGGACTTTGAGGAGGTGTGCAATACTTTTAGAGAGGGAGGAGCTTCAATAGACTTGATGAGACTCAAGCTATTCCCTTTTACTTTGAAGGACAAGGCAAAAATATGGCTTAACTCTTTAAGGCCAAGGAGCATAAGGAATTGGGTTGATCTTCAGGCCGAATTTTTGAAGAAAATTTTCCCCACGCATAGGACCAATGGGTTGAAGAGACAAATCTCAAACTTTTCCGCCAAAGAAAATGAGAAGTTCTATGAATGTTGGGAAAGGTATATGGAGGCCATCAATGCTTGTCCTCATCATGGCTTTGATACATGGCTCTTGGTGAGCTATTTTTATGATGGGATGTCTTCCTCCATGAAGCAAATTCTTGAAACCATGTGTGGGGGAGATTTTATGAGTAAGAATCCGGAAGAAGCCATGAACTTTTTAAGTTATGTATCTGAGGTATCAAGAGGATGGGATGAGCCTAATTCAAGAGAAATGGGAAGGATGAAAGCTCCTGTAAATCCAAATGGTGGAATGTACATGTTAAGTGAAGACATGGACATGAAAGCTAAGGTGGCAACAATGGCAAGGAGGTTGGAAGAACTTGAGTTGAAAAAAATGCATGAAGTCCAAGCCATTTCCGAGACACAAGCCCATGTCATGCCATGCACCATTTGCCAATCATGTGATCATGTGGTAGATGAGTGCCCAACCATCCCAGCTGTGAGGGAGATGTTAGGTGATCAAGCCAATGTTGTGGGGCAATTTAGGCCCAACAACAATGCACCTTATGGAAACACCTATAATTCAAGCTGGAGAAACCATCCAAATTTTTCTTGGAAACCAAGGCCACCTCCATACCAACCACAAGCCCAAACCCAAGCACCTCAACAAACCTCTTCAGTGGAGCAAGCCATTCTGAACCTAAGTAAAGTCATGGGTGACTTTGTGGGTGAACAAAAGGCAATCAACTCCCAATTGCACCAAAAGATTGAAAATGTTGAGAGTTCTCAAAATTAAGAGAATGGATGGGATGCAAAATGATCTATCTCAGAAGATAGATAATATTCAATACTCCATCTCTAGGCTTACCAACCTCAACACAGTGAATGAGAAAGGAAAGTTTCCCTCTCAACCAAGCCAAAATCCAAAGGGTGTTCATGAAGTTAAAACCCAAGATGAGGAGTCTTCAAAGTTGAAGAAGGTCAAAGCAGTGATCACCTTGAGGAGTGGGAAGGAGGTTGATCAACCCTTGCCTAAGGTGAGGCAAGATGAAGAACTCATGTCAAGGAGAACCTTGGTTAAAGAGAGCAATAACCAAGAAGAGAAGAGTGGGAAGAAAAATGCATCTAAATCAAGCATTGAAGAAGAGCCAAGGATAGTGATTAAAGAGGATATGATGAAGAAACATATGTCTCCCCCTTTTCCTCAAGCTTTACATGGAAAGAAGGGAATCAAGAATTCATCATAAATTCTTGAAGTTTTGAGACAAGTGAAGGTGAATATACCCTTACTTGATATGATCAAGCAAGTCCCAACATATGCAAAATTTTTAAAGGACTTGTGCATGGTCAAGAAAGGGTTAATTGTGTCAAAGAAGGCATTCCTCACTGAGCAAGTAAGTGCCATCATTCAGTGTAAGTCTCCAGTTAAGAACAAAGATCCGGGATGTCCCACCATTTTAGTCAACATTGGAGGGACACATGTGGAGAAGGCTTTACTAGACTTAGGGGCAAATGTGAATTTGCTCCCATACTCTGTGTATAAGCAACTGGGACTTGGAGGATTGAAGCCCACAGCCATCACTCTCTCCTTAGCTAATAGGTCGGTCAAAATCCCAAGGGGGGTGATAGAGGATGTTCTAGTTCAAGTGGACAAATTCTATTATCCTGTGGATTTTGTGGTGCTTGATACTGATCCCACTGTTAAGGAATCAAATTATGTGCCAATCATCCTTGGGAGACCTTTCCTAGCTACCTCCAATGCCATCATCAATTGTAGGAATGGGGTGATGCAGCTCACATTTGGAAACATGACCTTGGAATTAAACATATTCCATCTATGCAAGAGGCATCTTCACCCAGAAGATGAGGAAGGATTGGAGGAGGTGTGCTTGATCAACACTTTGGTTGAAGAACATTGTGACAAGAATTTAGAAGAGAGCTTGAACAAAAACCTTGGAGTGCTTGAAGAAGGGTTACCTGAACCCTTTGATGTGTTAGCCATCATGTCTCCTTGGAGGAGACGGGAAGAGATCTTACCACTGTTCAATAAGGAGGACTCATAAGGAGCAGCTACGGAGGACCCTCCAAAGCTTGTTTTGAAGCCACTTCCTGTTGATTTGAAGTATGCATATTTGGAGGAAGATGAGAAATGTCCAGTGGTGGTTTCTTCAACTCTCACAAGTGATCAAGAGGATAGTCTTTTGGGAGTCCTCAGAAAATGCAAAAAAGCCATTGGATGGAAAATTTATGATCTGAAAGGGATTAACCCTTTGGTATGCACCCACCATATCTACATGGAGGAAGATGCGAAACTAGTGAGGCAGCCCCAGAGGAGGTTGAATCCTCACATGCAAGAGGTGGTAAGGGGTGAAGTTCTGAAGCTACTTCAAGCAGGGATCATATATCCCATTTCAGATAGCTTGTGGGTGAGCCCAACCCAAGTAGTCCCAAAGAAATCTGGAATTATTGTGATCCAGAATGAAAAAGAGGAGGAAGTCTCTACATGTCTTACCTCAGGATGGAGGGTGTGTATAGACTATAGGAGGTTGAATTTAGTGACTAGGAAGGACCATTTCCCATTGCTTTTCATGGACCAAGTCCTTGAGAGAGTCTCAGGGCATCCTTTCTACTGTTTTTTGGATGGTTACTCGGGGTACTTCCAAATAGAGATTGATTTGGAAGATCAAGAAAAGACAACCTTCACTTGCCCCTTTGGTACTTTTGCCTATAGGAGGATGCCCTTTGGTCTATGTAATGCACCTGCAACTTTCCAAAGATGTAAGCTAAGCATCTTCAGTGATATGGTGGAGCGCATCATGGAAGTCTTCATGGATGACATCACTGTATATGGAGGTTCTTATAAGGAGTGTTTGTTGCATTTAGAAGCTGTTCTCCAAAGATGTATTGAGAAAAACCTAGTGCTAAATTGGGAGAAGTGCCATTTTATGGTACAACAAGGAATTGTCTTAGGACATATAATCTCTAAGAATGGCATTGAGGTAGATAAGGCAAAGGTGGAGCTAATTGTTACGTTGCCACCTCCCACAAATGTTAAAGGAATTAGGCAATTCCTAGGACATGTCGGGTTCTATAGGAGGTTCATTAAGGATTTCTCAAAAATCTCAAAACCTCTTTGTGAACTCTTGGTAAATGATGCTAAGTTTGTGTGGGATGAGAAATGTCAAAAGAGTTTTGAGGAACTGAAGCAATTCCTCACAACTGCACCAATAGTGAGAGCCCCAAATTGGAAATTACCTTTTGAGGTAATGTGTGATGCAAGTGATCTTGCTATGGGGGATGTTTTGGGGTAAAGAGAAGATGGAAAGCCCTATGTGATTTATTATGCAAGCAAAACTTTGAATGAGGCTCAAAGGAACTACACAACTACTGAGAAGGAGTTGTTGGCAGTAGTTTTTACCTTGGATAAGTTTCGTGCCTATTTGGTAGGGTCCTTTATAGTGGTGTTCATTGACCATTCTACTTTGAAGTACTTGCTAACCAAGCAAGATGCCAAGGCAAGATTGATAAGATGGATCCTTTTGCTTCAAGAATTCAATCTCCAAATCCGGGATAAAAAAGGAGTAGAAAATGTGGTAGATGACCAGTTGTCAAGACTTGTGATAGCACATGACTCACATGGTCTACCTATCAATGATGACTTCCCTGAGGAGTCTCTCATGTCAATAGAGGTAGCTCCATGGTATTCTCACATTGCAAATTACTTGGTTACTGGAGAAGTTCCAAGTGAGTGGAGTGCCCAAGACAATAAGCATTTCTTTGCTAAGATCCATGCCTATTATTGGGAGGAGCCTTTTCTCTTCAAATATTGTGCGGATCAAATCATAAGGAAATGTGTTCCTGAACAAGAGCAATCAGGAATTCTATCCCATTGTCATGATAGTGCATGTGGAGGTCATTTTGCTTTCCAGAAAACAGCCATGAGAGTGGTCCAATCAGGTTTTTGGTGGCCCTCTCTTTTCAAGGATGCCCACTCTATGTGCAAGGGATGTGATCGGTGTCAAAGGATAGGGAAGCTAACACGCAGGAATATGATGCCCTTGAACCCCATCCTGATAGTGGATGTCTTTGATGTTTGGGGGATAGACTTCATGGGACCATTTCCAATGTCATTTGGACACTCCTACATTTTGGTGGGAGTGGATTATGTCTCTAAGTGGGTAGAAGCAATCCCCTGTAGGAGCAATGATCATAAGGTGGTTCTCAAATTTCTCAAGGAGAACATCTTTTCAAGGTTTGGAGTGCCTAAGGCCATTATCAGTGATGGAGGAACCCACTTTTGCAACAAGCCTTTTGAGACTCTTCTAGCCAAATATGGGGTCAAGCACAAGGTAGCTACACCTTATCACCCTCAAACAAGTGGCCAAGTTGAGTTAGCCAACCGGGAAATCAAGAATATACTGATGAAGGTGGTGAATGTGAACAGGAAGGATTGGTCTATTAAGCTCCTGGATTCATTATGGGCTTATAGGACTGCTTATAAGACCATTCTTGGAATGTCTCCTTATTGCCTTGTTTATGGCAAAGCGTGCCATCTTCCAGTAGAGGTTGAATATAAAGCATGGTAGGCAATCAAGAAGCTCAACATGGATTTGACAAGCGTCGGGTTAAAGAGATGTTTGGATTTGAACGAATTGGAGGAAATGAGGAATGATGCTTACCTCAATTCAAAAATTGCAAAAGAGAGGTTGAAAAAATGGCATGATCAGTTGGTAAATCAGAAGAATTTTACCAAGGGACAAAGAGTCTTGCTTTATGACTCTAAACTTCATCTTTTTCCGGGAAAATTGAAATCAAGGTGGACGAGTCCTTTCATAATTCATGACGTGCAATCAAATGGAGTAGTGGAACTACTCAACTCCAAAGGCAATCAAACCTTCAAAGTTAATGGCCATCGTCTCAAGCCATTCATAGAGCCTTACAATGCAGACAAGGAGGAGATCAACCTCCTTGAACCATAACAACTTTGAGGGAGAGCAGGGTTTCATGGACTATATAAGTCCATGAATTTTATAGTGTTATAGTTTTATTGTTATTTTGATTTCTTTTCATTTTAATTCTTGCTCAAATTTGGTTTATTTTGTCTTAATTCGAGTCAATTTTTATGTTAAATTTCAGGAAAAAATCAAGAAAATGTGGAGAAGCCTTGAAAAGCAAAACAGGGGAGCAAAACAAAGGGAACAGAGCACTACATTTCAAGGTACGAAAATTTCGCACGGTGGAATCCAACATGCGAAAATCACAGTCCAAGGTGCGAATTCTCTAAACGTCAGTTTCGCACACCACTATTCAAGGTGCGAAAATTTTCGCACCGTGCGAAACACCTCTCTGGCACACGAGTGCCATCACTTTAAGTATCAAAATGGTTTCGCACCGTGCGAAACAAGGTGCGAAAATTTCACACAGTGCGAAATTGAGTACGAAACTCGATTCAAGGTGCGAAATTCTCAGTTTAAAGTGCGAAATTTACATTTCAAGGTGCGAAAATTTCGCACGGTGAAATTTTAAGCTGCAAAAATCCTAATTGACTTTTAAACCCATTTTTTTTTACCCCCAGGACTTTGCCTAACTTTCAAAAATGACTTTTCGGTTGCCATGGGAATTTTTAAACATCAAACCACTCCAAATTAGTTTCCCCCATTTCTATTTAAACCCTTGAAGTAAAGAAGCCAAAGAGACGCAAGCCCCGCGTGCCATCTCCACCTATCTAGAATCTTATCAGTTTTCTTCCAAGCATTTCGGCCATGGCAAAGACTAGGGGAGGCCTTTCCGCATCCCCATCCTCGTCGATGCCTCGACCAACACAGTCCGCCATCAGAGACACCACTTCGCTAGATGCTCAGGACTCCACCGTTCCCCCATCTGAGGGTGGAACGCCTTCTCACCACCGGTATCCCACCAGGAGGCCACCCACTGACCCTGTGCCGCCCACCACCAAAGCCAAGAGGCCTGCTTCTCGGCCACCCGCGAAGAGGGCTAAGTTCTCGGGTCCTGGAGAGCCATCCCAGCCATCATCAGATTCCTGTGGGGATTCCTCTCGAGACCATCATCAAGCGTCCTATGATCGCAGGGCCGCCTATAGAGGGCAACCTGGATTGTAGAGATCGATCATTTCACTTAGAGACCTGGTTCGACATCGATGCTCTCAGACAGTAGCTAGAGCTCAGGAATTCATTCCATTTGCTATAGAGGTATCATATGGAGCATCTCCTCACCCCTAGGAAGTTCTATTATCCTAGAGTAGTTCTAGACTTTTATCAGTCTATGACTACTCAAGGCATCCGGGATCCTACTCTCATCTATTTTACCATAGATGGACGTCAGGGCATTATTGGAGCTCGCCACATTGTTGAGGCCCTCCATATACCCTATGAGCTTGTGAGT
The DNA here is from genome assembly GCF_004353265.1 of Vitis riparia. NCBI lineage: Eukaryota > Viridiplantae > Streptophyta > Magnoliopsida > Vitales > Vitaceae > Vitis > Vitis riparia. The sequence continues at coordinate 1,285,241 of NC_048447.1, forward strand.
CAGGCAGACTTCAGGGAGTGGTCCCCATTCTCTCCGAGGGACATGGTTCATATCTTGTCCAGGGGGACTTCCAAAGCCTCAGTGTTGACTAGGAGAGAGCTTCCATCTAGGATGCTCCTTTATTGATGTGCTCCTGTGCGCCAACATCTTCCCACTTCAGCATAAAGTTCAGAGGAGAGGAGCTATACTTGAGGCGTTATTTAGGATTTCTGAGGGATATTACTTTGGCCCTCATCACTTGATTATGACTTCTCTTCTTCACTTTGAAGAGAAAGTCCATCAGAGGAAGCTTCAGAGGGCAGATGCCATTCCATTATTGTTTCCGAGGCTCCTCTGCCAGATTTTAGAGCACCTAGGCTATCCTGCAGAGCCCCACCTTGAGAGGCACCGCCATTGCCGAGAGGAATTCTCTCTCGACAAATGGCATCACTTGGCAGCCTACTTTGCACCTCAGGGAGCCCCAGATGTGCCTCCACCTCCAGAGCTACACCAAGATGAGCAGCCACCCCAGGCCCAGCAGGATGAGATTCTCACTGACATAACACCTCCTACCCCTGCAACACACACCTCAGTGCACATGCCTGAGGCTACACTTCCTGCTTCTCCTATCACTCAGGATGCTCCACCAGTCGTGCCAGCTACCTCAGCACCTCCTCCTTCATCTGAGCCCACTGTCACCGTTTCTCTTACGGAATTCAGAGGCTTAGTGCACTCATTGTAGACACTGAACACCGCTCAGGATTCTCTTTTCCAGCAGATGGCCACTATTCGTGCACACTAGGATCAGATCATTGCTACTCAGACCCAGCATACCACGATCCTTCATCAGATCCAGCAGCATCTGAGTATGCAGACACTTCTTGGGCATGATAGGTCTGGACCATCCGAGCCTCCAGTGCCAGATGAGGGGACCATACCAACTGAGCAGCTCATATCAGATGAGGAGATCAGAGTAGAGCCATCACATGATCCCACTACTATCTGATCTCTTTATGTTATTTTTTTTATTTTTTATTTTTTATTTACTTACTTTTTATATTAGACTTGTGAATCCCATCTTTTTTATGTATTATATACTGGGATTGGATGTATTACTTGAACATCATGCATATTATATTTCTTTTCCAAGTAATACATATATATATATATATATATATATATATATATATATATATATATATATATATATATATATATATATATCATTTTTTATTATATTCCCTTTTCTCATTACTCTTTTATCTTTGAAACATGTGGTTTCTCCTATACGACTCAAACTCTGTATCACTCAGGAGGTACCACTTCCTCCCTTTATTTTTTTAATCGCTCTTGAAACATTGAGGACAATGTTCAGCTTGGTTGGGGGGAGAGTTGAGGAAGGAAGTTTTGTTATTAATGCTAAGTTATTTTGGTAATTTAGTTACATTTTTCTTAATTTTTAAATTTTTTTAAAGTTTTTTTTTAATACTCTCCATGGTTATTAAGAAAAAAAATTTCAAAATGAAATGGGAGAAATTAAATTTTTGTCTTTTTACTTGAAACTTAGAGTTTGTATTATGTTTATTAAAGTTGATGAATTATTGAACTCCTATTGATTTCAACCTTATTTCTTCCACTTTAAGCTTATCACACACCGTGCACACTAGGTTCCGTTTATAAGATGAAAAACTATTTTCCCCCTTGACTTAGGAAAATTTAGACTTGGTACCTTTGACCTCATTTTAATAGTGTTGAGACACCTTATAAAAGGCCAATGAGCCTTTGGAAAAAGAAAGAAAAAGAAAAATGTTTTACTTGCCTTGAAACCCGAGCAAGGTCTGAGGGGTATATGGTGAAAATCTTTAAAACCCGGTACGCTAAGCCTTCAATGGTTGGGAGTCACCGACCTCAATGCTCATTACATGGGTGAATAGGTGGAGTTTAACATATTGTAGGTGCTTGGGTATTAAAAATTCATTCTCAAAAGTCCGGGCTGAAATCCGAGGAGTTAGTGGTTGAAAAATCCTTAAAGCTTGATGCCCTAAACCTTGATTGGTTGGGAGTCATCGATGGACCCCCGTTACATGAACAATTTAGAAAAGAATGCCTTTAAGCTTTGCACTCCTACAAGAAAAAATTGTGAAAGAAAAGAGGTGCGTTCTTAGCCTATTGGAGGTTGATTAGTTTGCTAAGCTTTGAAAAGAACTAGGTTGAGGGGAGAGATTAGTTTGACATACTATATCCGGAAACTAATAAATAACACATAGATTTTTGTGGAAGAGTAAGGATTGGACCTTTGGAAGTGGAAATTATTTTGAAGCTTAAATTTGCATAATGCCTACTCTTTATGAATTGTGACTAGGCAAATTATTTGATAGCTCCTATTGAAGTTTGAGTTTTATTTCTTTCATGTTCCATGTGAGAGTTTGATCAATCATGCCACTTAAACATTTTTTGGAGTGATCAGCATGATTTTGTAAATTTATTACTTTTATTTTTATTTTTTCTCTCCTTCATTGCTAAGGGACTAGCAATATTTCGGTTGGGGGGAGTGATTACTACTCAAAAAGTGCTATTTTGTAGCTTGTAATTAACTCTTTTAAACACTCTTGAGTAGTAATTATTACCTTTTAACTCAATTGACATGTTAAGGACCCTTGCAATCGTTTCTAATCAAATTGTGTTAAGTTTTGGTGTTTTTGATAGCTTTTAGCTACACCAAAGCAATCCAAGAATGAGGGAGAGCTGTATATAGTTCATGGCAAAGCTTTTGGAAGCTCAAATTCATGAAGAAACCAAGCTTTGGAGCCTCATAGTCCTTTGCCTTAGTCGTTCAAAGTATGCAAGGAAAGAGCAAAGGAGAGAGGAAAACAGAGTGAAGAAAATAGAGGACAGAAGCTGTAGTCTTCCTTCGCACTTTTGGAGCACTTCCCAAAATCCATTTTCTACATGCAATATACCATTTCAAAGCTCAGTAAGTCAAGAATCCAATGCTTCAAACCACGTACGATTTGGAGCTGAAATAAGGAATATATGGCCTTCGGAAGACAACTGCATCAAGCTGAGGGACAATTTCGCACCTTGCGAAATTGGAACTTCAACGTGCGAAATTTAAAGTGGATGGCAGCTGTGCAGTCGCGGTGAAGCCCAACATGCGAAAGTGATTTTTCAACTTGCGAACTTGGATCTCAACGTGCGAAACTGGGGTATTTGTGCACCGACTCTTTTTCTTCTGATATTTTGTGTCTAAATCTCCATTTTCTCCTTGTATTCAGCCACTCATGTAATTCCTTAGCTAGGAAGTATTCAAGGAAGGGTAAATTACCTTCCTATATAAACGCTCTTGTAAACACTTAAAAAACTCTATCTGGGGAGCTTGTTCCAGGAGACCAACTTTTGTATAGTTTTGGAAGAAAAAATACAGAGCTCTCTTTGCTTTCCTTTTCTCTTTTCTATTTTCTTTTTCTTGGAAGCCAAACAACCTCTGAGGATGTTTTCCCAAAGGATGAGAGGCTAAACCTTTGGTTTCTTGGAGTGAAGGAAGCTAGGTGAAAAGTCCAGATGCAAAAGTGGAAAACTCTCGTGCATTAAATACAGGTAGTTGGAGTTCATAAATGGCTTTTAAATCTAAAGTTTTGCTTTAAATCCCTTAGAATCACTTTGAATGGCCAATACATGATAAGCTTTTAGGTCTCTGTGGATACTTATTGCTAGATCCACATAAGACCATTAGTTATCATGTACGAGCCATTGGAAAGTGGCTCAAGGTGAAGACCCATAGTGTCTAAAGCCATTAATGGAACTTGACTACCATTTCTATTGACTTTTTATGGATTAAATCTTCATTGTTAAACCTATACCGGTTCGGGAAACAACCATCCTTTATGTTGTTGTCCCCAATACGAGGAGAAAAATCCGGAATTTCCCACTTTGCATTCTGAACTTGATCCTAGCAACCTTTAGCTCCAGGAGACTTTCTTTCTTCCATTTTTACCTAGTTCTATGTTAGTTTAGTTCCAAACACCACTTTCAAAACAAATTTTATTTTATTTTAAACTTTAAGTTTTTGACAAAGGAAATCATCAAACTCAATTTCTAATCTTGAGTCTATCACTGGTAGAGTGAAAACCCATCCCAGAGTTCGACCTTAGAGCTACTATACTATAGTAGCTTTGCTACGCCAGTATAAGGTCATAGGATTTATAAATATTTTTTATTAAAATACCCAACTGGGCAAGAAGCAATGACCATATTCAAAATGAAAAGTACTCTAAGCTAAACAACTGAAAAATGATGTACCCATGTCGACTGAACCAAGTCTTCAACCCGGAATATCCCAAAATACCATACAACCATCAACATCAACATCCAAATCAATCTACTGAAAACTAGGATGAGGAACTAGATGTGTACAATACGTAGGCAGGGGATTGGTGGTCACACTTGGCCCTGACAAGTTGACCAACCCTGAATCAATCAAGTCTTGTACCGCATGATGGAGAGCCGCACAATGCTTAGTATCATGGCCTTGAATTTGATGATATGAGCAATGCTCATGTAAGCGGAAATGAGGAGGAATAGGATGCGGCAAGGGGCGTGGCGCCAAAGGAACCATCAAACCAGCATCTCTAAGCTTCTCAAAAGCTCTAGTCAAAGTCATGCCTAGTGGAGTGAACTGTCTCACAAGCCTCTGTGTATATGGTCTAGGTGGCGGGAGAATAGTGGCTCTCAAATGTGGCGATCGTGGCTGCATGCTAATCTGAGCAATGTAAGGTTGTTGAACATAAATCGACTGATATTGATACTGTGAATGAGAGAAATGAGCTATGACTGTAGGAGGCCTATAAGGTGAGTGATGTGTGGGCCTCTGATGCTGATAGCTGATAATGCCAACCTCTCTAGATCTAGTAGATGATCCAACCGGCTTCTTCCCCTTACTGTCAGGGGAAGGAGTGGTATTCATCCATAATCCTTGAGCGATGGCCTCTTCAACACTAAAAGTTCCATGAACTAAACTCTTAAGATCCTGAAATGGAATGCCCACAAGATGCCTAGCAAACCTCAGTTGTAGGTTCTGAAGAACCATATCAATTTGACCCTACTCCTTAGGTCGATCTATCATACCAGCCACCTTTGCCCTCTAACGACTAACAAAGGAAGAAATAGACTCGTCTGACCTCTGTCGGGTGGCCTCCAACTCTCGTCTCAATACATCAATGTCAGCACTGAAAGCAAACTGAGTCAGAAACTCATGAGCCAGATCCTCCTAGGTTTGAACTCTCGAAGGCTCAACTTAAGCAAACCATCTATGAGCTGCCCCACTAAGTGACATAGGGAAAAAGGCCACCAACTGTGCATCATCTATCCTGTGTGCTCTCATGACTGTGCTATATAGTCTTAAGTGGATCTTAGGACAACTGATCCCACGATAACGCTTAATGTCTGGCATACGAAACTTGGTGGGCAAGGCTAGTTGCTGGTAAGTCATCCCTATCATCACCAGTCAAACCTCCATTCTATAATCTGATCTGTCTCATCCTGGACTCAAGCCTCTCAACCCTAGCCTCCTACTCGGCCAATCTAGTATCATCAATAGTAGTAACAATGGGAGGTGGCATCGCGATAGTAGGTGGTGGAATGGTCTCATAATGATTTGTCATATGGAATGGAATACCAAGTAAAGCCCTAGGTGGAAGAGCCTATGTTGTCTAAGATGCATGAGGAACTGTCTCATCAGTGACCATGCCAACTGGATGAGGATCCTGGCGAGAACTCTCTATCTGATCCAAGCATCTACTGACTCCTGCCATGAACTCTTGAATAGAAGCAAGTGTAGAAGTTAGCTCATCTGACATCTCAACTGAACTATCCAAACTCTGATGTGAATCTACTCTTATCAATCGACCTCTAACTCTCCTCCAAGAATGTGACTTCAGACTCAACCAACTCATAAATTGAATCCTTACAATGCAAACAAAATGGATGAAGAACACAAGATAGAACCCTAAATGACAACCATACAACATGCAAGCTCATGGTCCTGGGGTGGCAATCTGAAATCTGGATGTATGATGAGAACTCTGGAGTCATAAAGGTGTCTACTGTGAGATGGCTACAAATGTGAGTAGAGAATCCCTATCAATAATCCAAGATGAAAAAGGTGTGAGAAACACACTATCACAAGATCGATACTCCATTTATAACTATATATCCTTAACTCAACCTTCAACTCAAGCTCCATAAAGAGAAAATGATAAGGTGATCAAGACGACTCTCTCGAAAAAGGTGAGAATGTGAAAATGTGTCTTTCACCTTTCGTAATGAAACTATGAGCATCGAGTTGAAAATTGAATCAATGATCGAACAAAGAATGGAGAATTGGGCTTGTGATAGGTGTACAATGTAAAAAGATGATCATGATCAATGAACAGATCCCAAAGCATCAAGTAAGTGACAACAATGTGAAAGGATGTGTCGATCCAAGAAAGGAAAACAAAAGCCCTATGGAGAAAACATGCTAAACTCATCGAATGAGAGAAAGAATCTAATGCAAAAAAGCTAGAAGTGATCCAACCAATACTCAAACTTGTACCAATCTTTGAGTACTCTCAACTGGAAACCAAAAGAGAAAACACTTAATCCAAATGGTGACTAAGGTGGCCCTAAAGGCTCTCAGATGCACCCACGTGTGAGGAAGGAATCCTAATCAAAGGATCTAAGCTCATCCTACAAGGTTAAGGTGGCTCTAAAAAGAGAAAGGTAGGCTTTCAAGGGTCCTTATTAGAAGCGATCATACCATTCGGTGATACGCAACCCTCTGCACGCCTTCGAAGAGACAAGGTGCTTCCATGCAAGGTGGTCATCATCTCTACACATGCACTACCTCGACATCCCAAGGGGCTCCTATGGTGAAAGCTCTCACAACTCTTAGCACTCAATGGTAATCTAAGGTGCACAGTGAACGGTGTGGGTGCATCCGAAAATCCTATGAAACTAAAAGAAAACACACTGGCCACACAAATATCCTGAAACCTAGCTCTGGGCTATATAGGTCTTCAAAGGTCGAACTCCAATCAACATCAATGTGTCGGCCACCTCTAGAATGCTCCCCAACATAGATATAGCCCTTCGCTAGACCCTGGTCCTAACCTGTAGCTCAGTCAGAGAAACAAATACACACATGGCCTCACACTTGCAAAAGTAAGAGCCGAAATGAAGGAAATGACCGAAACCGGAGGGTTGGAGGTAAGGGGATAGATGTGCGACCCACACAGACAAGCAACATGCAATCACATAGAAAAAGAGCAGTCATGCAAAACAGGTATATATAATCCAAATCTACACACAATCTATGATAATCAAGATGAATAGTGACAAAGACAACATGCTTAAAGATGATCAAATTAATATACAAGCTAGAGAATCAACACATCAAGTCAAAAGACATACAATGATGAGTCTATACATATGAGGTGAGCAAAACAATCATGGTAAGATCAAAGTCACTATGCTAAGACAAGCAAGATAATCAATCAATATAATCAACATGTCAATGTCCCAAACGAATACAATAACCAAGCATGCATCAAGGATAATGATATCAAGAGCTCTCAATGTGTAATCAATAGTCAAGAAAACAACAGCACAAAAAGAGGTAGGTACTCGTTGATCGACCAATCAAACAACACATTTGCCTCATCTTAAGTTCGAGCTTGACCCTCTAGTGATCCCTAGTCGAGTCACCATTTTATGGACCCCGCATTTTTGCTTATGCGCTTCCACTCAATGGCGAATTCACTTTTTATTTGGAAAAGATTTATTTTTTAGAAAATGACTTGGAGTCACCACTTATTTTTCTTTTATTTTTAAAGGAAAAATAAAAAAAAGAAAGAAAAACCCTAAATGTGACTCCTTATTTGGAAAAAATGGTTTGCGAAAAATCGAATTTGGGTCTGGGGGTCAGGCTACTTATTGGGAAGGTACAGAAATGACCATAGCACCCCTCTAAGCCCCTAAAAATGGGTTTCTACTAATTCAGCTAAAGCAAGTGTGACAATTAATTGATCAAACATGGATACCAAAAGAATATTAATCTAAAAATAATCGAATGAACAAGAAAGACAAAGAGTGTACCTGAGGAATGAGTTGATTGCTTCATGGAAAACAAGAGTTAGTGAACGAACATAGAATAATCACATGCATGTTATAGAGTGAGGCAAGCCAATCAAGCATGGCAATCAATCAGTCAATGAGAAAAATGAGAAAATCCCTTATGTTGGGCCCCACCAAAGCCCGATTTATTTTTGCATGAATCAATTCCATAAATTCCATTATTTGGAGATACAAAATTAAATTCATTCCTATTTTAAAACATTTTAAAAATCAAGGAAAATGTGAAATTGCTTGTCGAAGAAAATGGCAGCAACTTTTATTGAAAATAGGACTTTTGAGGCCTAAAAATTCTAAGGATGAAAAAATGAAGAGTTGAAATTATTTGAGAATTGAAAATCTTAAAATCATTTGGAAACTTGAATTTGGGAAATTATTTTTAAAATCAAAGATGAAGAAATGGGAAATAGGACACATAGTCCAAAGGTTGCCAAGCAAACCATGCAGTAGTGGAATTCTAAGCTTGGGGCATATTGAACACTGGTTGCATATTGTTTCTGAAACCCCATGGAGTAGGAATGATGGAGACTACAAGGTGTTGAGTGTACCAAAGCTGGAAATGGGCAAGAATTGCACACCAAAGTGATCATGCAAACAAGGAGCCTTGTGAACCAGACATCATTCTTTCTTGTGAAAGAACTATGATTGAAATCGCTATATTTCCATTTTCAAACACTAGACTGTCACTACTGATCACCACTACTCAGACCATATTTGTTGTTGAATATGATGAAGGACACATGAAGGAATCACTCCCAATAGGTATGTAAGACAAAGACTTGAAAAGTGATTAGTGCACATGGTGATGTTTCTTTTTTTTCGCCTTGAAGTTCACATCTTGGAACAACAACTTTTCAACAAGATTCCAAATCCTATAGCAAGCACAAACAGATCTGAAGCTTATGCGTAAAATTTTCATGTCATTAATGCAGTGCACTGGTGTTACATGCTCTGGTCATGACAATCCGGGGTTCCTTGGACTACCGAACTAATTTTCCCATTCCTTTGAAGCTAATGGACTGAAGGTACCACACTGATTTGATACCTGCACAACTCTCAATGAATTTGAAATCTCTGTCAATTGCCGCTCAATTTTAGCTTTCCATTCCACCAATTCTTCATGCATTTCCTGCATATTGTTCAAAGAATTTGAAATCTTTGTCATTTGTTTCTCAGTCTAAGCTTTCCAATTCATTAGTTCCTTCCATGTTTCCTATAGTTGAAGCAAGGAACTGTTGAGTTTTGGCCTTCGATTAGTGGTTGAAGGTTAAACTTCCTCTCTCTTCTTGGATACCAGATCCTGCACATCTTCCTTCATTTTGGCCATTTCTTCCTTAAGCAGCTTCAACTCTTGAGCTATAATGGGATCATGAGAGAGGTCACCCAACTCAGATGAAGTTGTGGGGACCCAGGAAGGATCCTGCACCCATGAAGGATCCTGCACCCCTGCCTCACGCCGAATATCAACCATTAGAGGTGAGATCAATGATGGCTACTCTGATGTGGTCATCGACCTTGAAGATCTTCTTTTTCCATTGGTTTCGTTATTGTGGGAGATTTTGGATATGCAGGAACCTTATCAATGTAGACAATCCAACATTTTCTCTCTTCTCTGGATGAAACTGAACCTCATGCACATTTCATCTTCTGACCGATGCTATGGAATTATCATCATTATTGCAAGTAAATGAAACCCGCTATTTGTTATTATTTTTATGGCAAGGCATAAGGAGAATGAACAAAATAGACATGCAGTTACCAAATTCACCCAAAGTTTTCGAATCTTTCCTTGTGTATAGAGCATTCCATCCCATAAGAGGCACTCTAAGACCACTAGATGAGTCAAAATATCCAAAAACACTAGGTACCAAACCGAAAACCTCTCATTGGCCCACTTTCCATTTCTCCATTGTATCAAAGAATGACCAGCATAACGAGGCAAAAATATAGTAGATGAGGAATGAGATGCATAGAATCGAGCACAAATGAAAGAAACACAAAGTGATAACCAAGTACTATACTAAGCCACGTTTCATGTTAAAATCAACGGGCTTAAACATAGGTGGGTGAATCCAAAGTGGTTTTAAGAGAGAAACAGAGAATACAACAAAGCTTACCATGCAACACAACGAATTAGAGGCAAAATCAGATTGTGCATAAAGGGAATCAAAGAAATGGGAGATGAAACAAATAACAATCTAAGAAATAAGTCGAAATGAATGTAGGATCTTTTGATATTCATACCCAAAATCAACAACAAGCATGTGGGCCTTCAATATCCACACCCAAGCATACAACAAATTACAGAAGTAGCAAATGAAAGAAACCCATAAAGGAGCAGGGGTGTTACAATGAAGAACTTACCTCCAGGAAAATGCAGACTGATGAATCCTTTTTCCTCTCTTTCTCTCGGTGCTCCTTCTCTTTGAAAAGCTCTCTCTAAACATCCACCTCTCTCTGGTTGTTTTCCCTCTCAAGCAGCCTTCCTCTCTCTTCAGCCACCAAAAACACGCTCCTCCCAGTAACCAAAAACGTCCCCCCTCTAATGGCCTCCCTCTCTTTTCCTATTATTCAAAACCACCCAAGAATATTCCCCCAACACGTGTCATTGGTTGATTGCATCCTCAACCCATTGCTATGATTTCTTAATGGCCAATCTCAAGGCGACACATGGCCCTCTAAGGTTCTTACATGTGACAAAATAACACCATGCAAAAATACACCCCAAAATGGGGGCCTACAAATATATATATATATTTTTTTTGATTTTATTTACGAAGAAATGATTTTTATTTACTTTGTTAGGAAAAGAATGAATTTTTACAATTTTATTTACAAAGAAAAAAGTTTTTTTTATAAAATTATTAAAAAAAATTATAACTTTATTGACGAAAAATGTTTCATTTAAAAAAAGACCAAGAATTTTACACTTTTATTTTAAAAAAAAAATTAACATTCATTCCAATTTTATTAATAATAATAAAAAATTAATAGAAACACAATTTTTTCTAAAATTAATTACAAAAATGTTTCAATCTTTTTTTATCTACCAGAAATTATTTATTGTTTGATTTTATTAATAAATAAATAAAATTATTGAAGAAAAAAGGTTTATTCAATTTTATTTTGATTAAAAGTAAATTAAAAAAAAACTAAACACAAATTTTATCTAATTTTATTTAAAAATGATTTTTCAAGTTTTATTCATAAGAGTAATACAATTTGATTATTGATTTTTTTTTAAAAAAAAAAAATGAACTTTGAAATTTATTTTTTGTTAAAAAAGAGAATTTTACATTTTCACAATTTTATTTAAAAGGGAAGAATTTTATTTGACTTTCACCATAACGATTTTAAGATTTTGTGTTAAAAAAAAATTTTCCATTCGATTTTATTTAAAAGAAACATTTTACAATTTTATTTATGAAAAAAAAAGTCTCTTACAATTTTTATTAAAGGTAAAATTTGCTTAACCTTTATTAAGAAAAAAAATTCCCCTACATTTAAAAAAAAAGAATATTTTTATAAATTTATCTAAGAATAAAATTTAATTGGTCTTTTATTTCAAAACAAAAACTTTTTCATAATTTTATTTACAAAGACGGAATCTTGGCTTCCAAAAGAGATTTTTTATTTATTAGTTTATCCGAAAGAATTTTTGTTTAATACTTATTAAAAAAAAATCTTTTACAAATTTAATTGGAAAGAAAGAAAAAAAAATGAATTTTATTTTTCCTTAAATAAATAAATAAATAAATAAAATACAAGTTTATCTAACAGGAATTTGACTTATCTCATACTTATTAAAAATGGTTTTGACAACTTCAAATTTATTAAAAACATAATAACAAATTGTTAAAAAAATTATTATTTTTTGTAAAAAAAAAATTATTGAAAGAAGATTTTAATTTGTTAAAAGAGAAATTTTATTTTATTAAAAGAGTTTTTTTTTTCTTTAGTTTTATTCTAAAAACTTCTTTTTCCTTACTTTTATTAAAAATCAGTTTTTCAATTTTTTATTTTGAAGAGTTTTATTTATACAAGAAAAAGTTTTTGATATAACTTTAGTAAATGATTTTTATTTATTAATATAAAAAATACCTTATCGAACAAAGATTTTAGATTAGCAAACAAATATTTATTTAAAAGAATTAAATTTTTATTCCAAAATGAATTTCGGTGCAAAGAAAAAATAAAATATTTTTTAAAAAAAAATCATTGTCTCATTATAGGATTATTCTACCAATAGAGAGATAAAACACAAATAAATTACACTTTTCATACATTTTTCATTAACAAAAAATAAATAAATAAATGAACAAAGGGTAACTGAGCATATCAAATACCAATAACAAATAAAACAAATCCATAAATAACAAATTAAATGGATATGTACAATAAAAATCTAAACAAATCCATTTTCCAACAAATATATACAACAAAAATTAGGAGGACAAGGATTAATAAATAACCTTAGAAGTGCAGTCCGAATAACAGTCCTCAAAAGCTTCCAAAATGAAGCAAAAAAATATCCCAACTCTCAAGCCTCACAAAACACTCACAGAAAAATACACACAAAGAGGGAGATCTCATCTTCCTCCTTCCCAAAAGAAAATTGAGAATATATACAAGAAGTCTCCAATTCTGTCATCTCCAATCTGTCATTGCCCATGCCCTGTTTCAACTGCTCCAACTGCTCCCATGTTTTTCCACTCTCAGCACAATGACAAAATACTCATCCAAACACCAAGAAAAATTCAATCAACAAAAATCAAAGAGATTCAAATAAGCCCAATAACAATATCTAATAATATGTAAGCCTAAATCACACAAATCTGTAGCTCAAATCAACAACCATGTAAACCCAATATCCTTAAAGCTCGCAAACACAATCCAAAGCCCAAACAAACAAAACCCAAGTCTCCAAACAAAGCAATGTAGAAATCAAAAGGAAGAAAGAAAGGGTTACTTACCATTTTTTAATCCTCCAAAATGAAAGTGGAAAGAATCAGTGTCGGGGTGGAGAGAAAGAGAGAAATATAGAGAGATGGAAGATATGGCTGGAGTTGGGGGGCAACCGCCGGTGATGGAGAAGACTGTTAGTCGACGGTGACATCGCCAGCAATGGTGCCGCTGTAGTGGCATCGCTGGTAATGCCCGTCAGCAATGGTGAGATGGGCAGCCATCATGGGGATAAGGGAGAGAGAGAGGGGAAAGAGAGAGAGAGAGAGAGAGAGAGAGAGAGAGATGAAGAATGACGAAAGGGAAACAAGGGGTGGTTAGAGCAAGATGGTTGTCGTCGATGTCGTGGGGCCATCGATAGTGCTACTACCGACAGTGATATGAGGAATGGCCACGTCGTGGGTATGAGGGGTACAAGGGATGAGTGAGAGAAAGAGAGAGAAATAAGGAGAAAAAAAAAGGTATAGGTGTGGGGAAAAAGGAAAGAAAAAAAAATGGAAAATGGGAAAAGAAATGAGAAGAAAAGAGAGAAGATGGGAAGAAAAAAAAGGTAAGTGGGGGTTGTCGTGGGTGTTAGCCTAAGGGTTCTCCTAATCGGGTTTTGATGATAATAAACCATGGTTAAGTGACTAATTGGTTTAATGGTTAAGAATCTCAAGCATAAACTCGAAAATTCATCAAATGACCAAATGGATACAAGATCGAGACGCTTGGAAGACTTGTGATCATAGGAAACTAATGTAAGATGAATGTATGAGTGCACTTAGGATTTTCACACGTTTCATGCATCTTAGAAAACTCGGTTTATTCTTTAAAACTTTGATTTCATTAAAACCTGAGTTTTTAACTAATGTACCTTAGGCAAAATGTTTTATAATTGGCTTAATAATTCACCTAAAGACCTTGCCTAAGTGTTAGAAAAGAAAGAAATTAAAGAAATAGGTTTTCGAGGCCAAAAAGGCTCAACCGGTCGAGGCTATGGCCAACCGACTCAACTGGTTGAGGAACCGGTCGACCGGTTGACCTCGTCCAATCGAGGACTGGTCAAGGATGCACTAAAACTTTCTCTCTCTCCCAGTGGCCTTCTCTTCCCGGTCGAGGTGATTCTTTTACTGGTCGAGGACCAGTCGAGGTCTGATTAAGGCAACGGTAACCTGTCATGCATTAAATGCTCCAACGACTAGTGAACCGGTCGACTCCTAGCTCGACCGGACAAGGTTACCTTTTGCTATTTTTGACTCCCGAGCTTAGAAACCTATTAATTGAGAACTCCACTTCATTTATTGACAAGAGAACACTTGCATTCAATAGCCTACCTACCTGTTCTTGATCAAAAAGCTCTCATTTCTTTATAATGCATTAAATCACCACTTGCATATCCTATAGTGCACTCTTGTGTGTCATCCTAGCTTTGTCTTGTATTTGAGCTATCCTTAAGCTAGGTTAAGGGATCATTTCTTGTAAAAATCTGAGTGTCAAAGCCTTCAAGAGGTTTGAATCTTGAAGAGATTGTGTAAGAGCCCATTGGAGCCGGAATCCAAGTGTAAGAAGATTGGAAGCTTGGTTGAAGCTTCAAATTAGTGGAACCCTCACTTGGTTAGGAGATTGAGGAGAGTGGATGTATGCAAGAAAGTACCGAACCACTATAAACCCGAGTTTGAATTCTCTAAACTCTATCTCTTTATTTTGCTTATATTGTGTTTGAATTTGTTGTGATTGAAAAGATTTTAAAAACCCAATTCACCCCACCCAAAAAGAAGAGGGGAAGAAAGAGGAAAAAATGGGGAAAGAAAGAAAGAGAAAATGAAAAATAATAATAATAATAATAATAATAATAATAATAATAATAATAATAACAGTAAAATTAAAGTCAAAAATTAAAAATTAAAATAAAATGGGTTTAAAATATTAGGTTAAAAAGATAATAATAAATAAAGTAATTAAACAGAACAAATTTGGGGGTCTACAATTTGGCAATTAGTTTTACTAAAAATCATTTTTAAAATTTTGTTTTAAAAATAGATTGTATTTCAAAATAGGTTTAACATGTTTTAAGATATTTTATAGAGTATTATCATAAATAATTTTAAAAAATATGAATATATCTTGAAAACTTTTATATTGTATGTAACATTGAATTTAATTTTGTTAAAATATATATATATACTCGTTTTTAAAAATAATTTTTTGAGAAATATTTTGAAAAGATTATTAAACAAGGGACTTTTAAAAATTAAAAAAAAAAAAAAACTTTCCTAACTTTTTTTTAATCACATAACTATGGTTTTTAAATTGAAAAAAATATATATTTTATTTAATCACATATAATTTGTATTAAACAAGGAATATTGTATGCTTATGCGCATGGATCTTAATTGAAACCAACATTTTTGTCAATGAAAGCAAAATTGTAACTTATAATTATTCAATTTTATCCATTTTGGAAGTTATTTGAGAATAAATTTGATTTTACATCCATCGCCCTTTTAGGTGTGGGCCAAAGTCCCAAATAGTTTTTTTGCTAGAAATTTGATCATTATTCGATTATTCAATTAAATTTGTTTGTTATGAAATTTTTACATAAATAAACACTTCAACAAATTTCACATTTTACTACTATAATTTTACGTTCAAATAATTTTTTATGAAAAAAAGAAGATTATTTTTTTAATAAGAAGGATTATTTAAAGATAAAATATGTACTCATGATAAAATATTATATTTAACCACATCATATATTTGTGGCAAATAATTTTTCAAAAGAGTTTGAGTATAAATAAGAAAACCAAAGAAGGTAGAGAAAAATAAATTAATCACAACATTGGGTAATTTTGAAAATTTAACTCAAAGACCAACTCTCTCCATAAACCAATTTTACAACCTTACCGAGGGACCTCTCAGGTCAGAGGTCACCTTTCGATGCCCTAAGAGCACCTCATCACTTACAAAAATTTGTACTCTCTTATCTTTTAGACAAATCCCTAGGTCATACATAGGAAATGACATATCTATTTAAGCAAATCCCCATCCTCTCCTCGTTTTGAGTCACCAACTCTTTTCTCCTCCGCTTTCTCTCTAGTTTTTTCCTTGAAAAATCTAAATACTCAGTCAATAAGGTAATTTTTGTAATATTGATTTTTGAATGATCTTGTTGTTTGTATTTGTTGAGTTTGATTTGTAGTATGATTTTCTTTTTGATAATTTAAGTTGCTTAGAACGATGTGCATTGTTCACAAATATTAAGGTCCTTACAACGAGTCAACTTCTCTATCTTTGAAACCCTAATTGCTCACCTAGGAAAACCCTATCATCAATCTCTAAAATTGGGACAACCCTAATTCGGATTGTTTCATCTACACAACATGTATTTTGTAGTCCAAAAACCCAATAGTTGAAATTGGTTCAAATTTTTAGCAAAATGCTAGTTTGATTTTAAGATTTGTTTGGTTGTCTAGAATAAATGGGAAAAGAAAAGAAAATTTGAAACCATGTCTTTCCCAAGATTTCTTTATTCCAGCCTAATTTTATTTTTTAAATTGTATTTTGTTTGCTATTTCTTCAAGAGATCATTTTGCATGAATCCCAATTTCCAAATGTTACTCATATGTGTTTTGGAGAGTGCTTTAATATTTTGTTGGATCATTAGGGTTTAGATTTAAGTTTGTTTCAAACAACCTTAGCATAAGAATCATTTTCTAGAATTAGAAGCATAGATCTAAATATTCCCCCATTTGCAAGGATGACTTAGATGTATATCTTACAACCAAGTTTTGGTTTTCATGTGGTTGGAAGTTGAAACATGCTACAAAAATGAATTTGCTACTAGAATTCACATAATGTTATAAACCTTAACCCAAATATAATTTTGCATCCCCGATTCCTCAATTGTGTCCTATAGAGTAGTCTCCAGAAGACAACCAGTAGTGACTAACAAATTCTTAGAATCAAAGCCTTTTCATGAATAAGAAAATAAAGAAATTGCATTTGCTAATTGAATATATGGCTTTACATTGTGAAGGTGACATAACCCTTTTGAAAATTGGTTATGTTTGTGTTGTGATGAAGTTCTTTGCAACCATTTTATAAACAAACATATGCTTGAGCATTATAAAAAAGCAAACAATTATTTGGCTCTCAACCTCAAGTATGCATTAACATTTTTGTTATGAACCTTGCCTAAATGATATATTTATTTGTTCCCTCTTTTGACTTTGTGAATAGTGATTTATCAGTTTGGTGTTTCTCATGTGACGCATATTTGGATGCTTAAGTGATTTGCTTGATGTTTCATAAATGCTAACTTTTTTCCATAAGGATTTCATATCACCCTCTCCTAATTTTTTCTTATGGGGGTTTTCTATTGACAATGGAAATTGGTTCTATTAATATGTTGATCATTAAACTATATGTAAAGATTATCTTGTTGGTCTAGTATAATGTTGAAAGAGTTTTCAGGGAGTATGGTAACTTTTAGAATCAATAGTTGAACTCTCAACTACGAGAACCATTGTTGAGTTCAATTCACTATTAAACTAAAATAAAGCAACTGAAGAACTTCTAATATATATACCTGTGTGTGTGTGTGTGTGTGTGTGTGTGTGTGTGTGTGTGTTAGGACATAGAGTCTTGTTTAATTGTTGACAATTTTGTTCCTTTTATGTTTAGCCATAAAAGTCTTTTTAGATAGTGACTTGCTCTTCATTGAAGATCAAGGGTTGTTGTTCATCCAACTAGGAATTCATAAGTACATCTACAAAGGTTTGGTTTATTGCAATTTAGGATCTTTTGAGTTATTAAGAGAATCAATTTTGTTTTGAACTTAAAATGATTTAAAATTTTCTTTTGAAAAAGGGCAGGACAGGTCAAGAGCGCTCAAGCACTCAAGATTGCTCAAGTGAGCCTTACTGCTCAAGCACCCGAGGCGCTCATGTGGTAGGTGAGTTAGCTCAAACAATCATGTTATTTATGTTGAGAATTTTTCACGTAAATTCAATTGAGAAACCATTCAAAACTGAAACTCATCGATTTAGTTGCCTATAAATATCTCATTATAAGCTTAAAGGGTTAAAGATCTCATATTATTTGAAGATAGTTTCGTTGAGGAGAAAGCCTAAAGTGTCATACCATTCTCGATCTCTCACCTAAAGGATTCAAGTGTTGAATCTTGAGTTGAAGACCTTCATCCCTTCAACGAGGCTAAAGTGATCCACTAGAGCAGTTGAAGGTTGTTGCGTCACTAACATGAATCAAGTCTTTGGGGTAAAGTGGCGAGGTAAATTTGTGTAACTCAATTTCATATAGTGGATTTAGATTAGTATGTCTTAAACCTCATGGTTTTTTATCTTCATAGGTAGTGTAGGGGTTTTCCACATAAATATCTTTGTGTTTCTTTGTTTATATTTTTTTTCATTATTTGATATATTGTTTGAATTGTCTAAAGGAAAGAATTGATAATCCCTAATAACTAGCAGGGCAAAAATTGGGGACAATAGATATCAATCTTTATTCTAATTTTTTTATTTATTTAAAAAACACCAATTCACTCCCCTCCTCCCCCTCCTCCCTTTAGGTTTTCCCCATTGGACTTTTGGTTTTTCAATTAATATTAGAGTAGGATAATAATTCATTTTTTATTCGATTTGATTAATAATCCATTTTTTAATTAATCATATGGGATAAAAATCAAATTTTTATTGATCTCATAAGTTTGATACAGAACAATCTAAAAGTGATGCCCTTTTGAATAGTCCACCATCAACCTTGTGTAATTGCTAAAACGCCCTTATGCATAAGAATAAACTTAGAGTCAATCAAACCCTCATAAACTGTGTCATCATGGTATATGAGCTTAAAGCGGGTACCACTAGGACCCATAAGAGTATTTGCTCCCTTTGAATCCAATTCTAAAGTTGATTCAACACTCCACAAAAAAAAAAAAAAAAAAAAAAAAAAAAAATTAATTGCATTCTAGTACCTTATGTAAATAACAATGAAATGAAGCTTGGGTTTGTGACCCACTATTCACTGTATGCAAACTCCCCATAAACTAGTGTTCGTAATCCCACAAGGTAGTGTTATCACCTATCAAGATTACCTTTCAAATCGTTGAGCTACAAATCCCACTTATTATGTGATCAACTAATATACTTTAGCTTCAAGGAGCATATGTCAAATTCCACTAAATGAATTATTATAACCATAGATTTCGTGATCACATATCCTTTAGATATCCCAATGGGGACACACATTCTTAATCCCATGAGGTATCATAGTGCCTCTATTGAGAATACTTGTTGCCACTAGCCTCCATCAACAGTGACTCAATCCATAAGAATATATGACCACTTTAGGGTCTCATCCATAGGTCAAAGCCTCCTATTGATTTTGGCACAAACTTAATATCCTCTCAATGTTGAGAGTCCATGCAATATAGTAGCTTGGTGAATCATGACAATTGATAGTCTTGCATCATGATTCACCGTAGGTCCTATCTAGTGTATTTCACATATATTAGTGCACTTACCATAGGAAACCCATCCCAATGGTCAAGACAAGTCATCCCTCCAATTAGGAGGTGGTGCACTATAGTCTCTACTAGATTTCCAAAATCCATGAACTGAATGTGGACAACTTGTCTACTTACAAGGAACCCATGACTTGTATCTTTTATGAAAACTCCTAGTGCACCTAAGCCATGTACAATGTAAGAGACATATGTTGAATACTTAAATCAATGTCAATACACTAAAAATATAGCAAGGGGACAGTTAAGTCTAACTATGTTACATCATGTCTTGCTCATATAGACTCAATCCCAACATAAGGCTCATCCTCATTTTGATAAAAATTTAGAGTCTTGATAGCCTAATAAAAAGGCCTATTCCGTGAGCAGGATGCTTGCTTTAAATGGATTTATGAAACTTGCACATAAGGTGCTCTTAGCCCTTTGTTATGAATCTGTTTGGTTACATCATATAGATGTTTTCTTCAAGATCATTGTTCAAGAACGTCGTCTTAACATCCATTTACCACATCTTGTAATCAAGATGTACCACAATGAATGGGAGTATTCTAATGGAATTGAGCATGGATACTGGTAAGAAGGTTTCCTCATAGTTGAAACTAGGTTTCTGACTATAAGCCTTTGTTACTAGTAAAGCCTTATACATCTCAACCTTTTTATCTACCACTCTCTTCCTCTTGTAGACCCACTTAAACCCTATAGGTTTTATCCTTTCAAGTGCTTCTATAAGATCCCAAACTCCATTAGAATACATAGATTCTAACTTTGCCTCCATAGCTCATTACCAAAGAATAGCATCATCACTGCTCATTACTTCATCGTAATTTATGGGATTGATCTCATATTCCTTTATAATTACCTCAAAAGACTCTCCCAAATACATGAACCTATCTAGTTATACAACAATCCTCCCACTACGATGAGACACTGGTGTACTAGAACTTATTGGAATGGTAAGTGTAGGAACCTCTAGACTCATAGTCTCCTATTCTAATATGGGAGTGTCTTCAAGAGCTTTCCAATTTATATCATGTCTTACCCTATTACTCACCATATAGTCCTCTTCCAAAAATTTGGAATTTGTACTAACAAATACTTTCTAGTCAACTTGATCATAAAAGTAATGTCTTCTTGTTCCTTTTGGATAGCCTACAAACCAATATACCTCATACCTTACTTCTAACATGTCTACCTTTGGTTTCAGCACATGTGTTAGGCACTTCCAAATGTGAATGTGTTGCAAACTAGGTTTGTGACCTTTCTACATTTCTCTAGGAGTTAAAGATACCGACTTGGAATCCTGCTACTCCATCAACATTCGATTTCTTTTTTCTGCTACTCCATTTTTCTATAGAGTTCTACATGTACTCAATAGGGATATAATCCTATGCTCCTTGAGGAAAGAATCAAACTAAGTAGACATATACTTTTCACCTCAATCAAATTGAAATACCTTAATATGTTTACCCAACTTAAATTCAATGAATTTATCCAAGGCATCAGACTTCTTATGCATCTGGTAAACATATCCAAACCTAGAGTAATCATCCGTAAATGTGATGAAGTACTCATACCCTCCTCGTGCATGGACATTAAAAGGCCCACACACGTTAGTATGCTCTAACTCTAAACACTCATTGCCTCTATATCCTTTAGCAGTAAAGGGTATCTTGGTCATTTTACCTTTTATACAAGATTCATAGACTGGAAGATCCTCTAAAATCAAATGAGGTAAAATTTCAGACTTAACTAGTGTTTGGATCCTATTTAGATTCATATAACCTAGGCGTAAGTGTCAAAGCTTTGTTTGATTAATGCTAGGTTTCTTCCTTTTATGTAAGATGTGATAATTTTGATTACTTGGCAAAACAGATAATGGAGAAACATGATAAAGACTATCTATCACTGATCCTGAGCATATAAATGAATTATTCAACTTAATAAAAACCCATTTATTATTTTAAAAAATTAATAATTCAATTTACATAAACTAAAAACCAAAATCAAATTTCTCCTAGACTCAGGAACCTAAAGAAAATCCTTTAATACTAGAATACTACTATTAGAAAATATAAGGGTAACATCTCCCACTGCCCGCATATCAACTCTCACTTCAGAAGCTAATGTTAAGTACATATCCCCATCATTCAACCTTCTCCTTAGTTGAAACCCTTGTAATGAATTATAGACATGATCAATGAATCTAGAATCTATCCACCAAGAATTATTAGAATCTAACACTAAACGTGATTCAACTAGAAAAGAATGATACATAGCTAACTATCTCTTCAAGAACTTAGGGCATTCCTTCTTCCAGTAGCCTTTCTGACCATAAAGGAAACACTTGCCTTGATCTTTCCTCTTTTTTTTCCCCTTACCCTTGAACTTTCCCTTTTGCTTGATGGACTGTATAGTGTTTTTCTTCTTGTGGCTAAAAGAACCTAAAAAACCCTTCATTTTCATATGAATACCTCTCTGGTCTTTGAGAATCCCCTCAATTGTTTGAAGTTTCCTCATTAGTTCGATTAAGCTCATCACCATCTTATAAATATTATAGTTGAGCTTGAACTACTTGAAAGAATCCAATAAGGTCTCTAAAACCATGTCAACCTAGATTTTCCCATGGATCTCAACTCCAAGGATATCCATCTCGTTAAAAATTCTTATCATACAAATCATATGATCTCTAATAGGAGTTCCTTCTGAAGTCTTAGTATCCAAAATAACCTTAAGAGCAGTTGCCTAGTTGGCCAGCCCTTGGCACCAAACATCTCATGGAGACTGATAAGAATATCATAAGGTGTGGGCATGTTGATATTGTAACACCTTATCCAAATATCCAAGTATAATGCACTTAGCCTTTTGATCCGCCCTCTGCCAACTATGATAATTGTCTCTCTTCTCCTGAGTTGAATGTTCATTAGGGGTAGAAGGAGCAATTTCTTGAGCTACCCTCTTTAAAGGAGCTAAAGTGAGTACTATGTCCAAATTCCTTTTCCAATCCACATAGCTTGTTCCAGTTGACTTATTAATAGTGAGAATGAGACTAATTGGATTATGAGACATGATATCTGTAATAGAAATAAAAGCTTGCATTAATTAATTAACCATACACAGTAAGTTGGTAATTAATTTAGAAAACATGTAGTGCTCTCAAACTACATATCCTTTTACAAGGTATCCTTGTATCATGAGAGTCAAGCCTATGGTGAGTAGGTCATGACCTTATTACAAGTTAAAGACCCTATTAGATTAATCTCCCTGCCTTAATATCTAAATACAAGATCAATATATCTTTTAATTTGGCCCATAGATTATGCAAGTGGGACCACAGTGGGTGATTTGACCACTTCATTTCACATGTTAAGTGTATAATCACTGTCCTTGAACTATCAATTTGACCAAGTAAGGAACCCCAAAAGTAGGGTGGTTGCTCCTAGTGTAAACATGTCTAGCCTCATCCTTAAGAAGATTCCATATCCCTCAATTCTTAGGGCCCAACCCACCAATAGGGTGGTGATGATCCCAAATGAAGATGGGCTTAACAATGGAGGTTTTGGGCTTTTCTAGGACCCTCTCCCACTTAATTTTTTGAAAATAGAGACTTTTAGTAATTATGGTAACCTTTTTTAAAATAAATTCTCTATCATAAGATTTTCCAAATTTGTTATTTAATTTTTAAACCAAAACTTCTATGCTAAAAGAATTGTTTTCTTATTCTTTTATAATTAGACTATTCATATACAAAATGGTTTCCTCTTTCTCTTAGGGTGGAAAAGCTTGGAAGACCAATGATAGGTTTAGTTCTCCTTCTTTCAAGGGACGGGAAGGAGGGGAGAGGGGGGAAGGAGGGGAGGGGAGCTTGGAGAACCATTTATCAAACCAAGTGGATAATCCAAAAAGGAATAACAATGTCTTTTAACAATAACCAGTTCAAAGAGAAATAACATTGGAAAAAACTTCTCATAAACCTTTATTTTTCCCATTTATTATTTATTAAACACATGTTGAATAAAAACATGACATAAAATAAATAATAAAATAGATTGTTTTCCATGACCTTAGGGATCTTATTGCGTAAACTTGGTAACCCATTTGGATAAAGAAAATCCAAATTTACCAAAGCTATACCTACAACCAAAAATAAGGTTAGTTACACAAAAACCCTAATTTATTATTAAAATCCCAAATTGTCACTTTTCTGCTATTGTCCCTTCTTACTATGCATTTGTCGTCACCTGCGCTCGAGCACCCAAAATATTTTTAAGACATTGGAAACAACTAGTGACCATTGGAAGTACTACTTGATTATTGGTACCTCTCGAGCGCTATAAGTGACCGCTAACGCTCAAGCGCCCGAGCCACTCGAGCATTAATCTCAGTGCTGGAGTACTTCATTCCTAACCTGCGCACCCAAGCCTATTTCTTCAATTTCTCTAACCATTGTCTCTATAAAAGGCTCATCTTTTTTTACTAATTTCTTGGGAATGAATGTCCATGAATGATTTGAACCATTAGCCTCCAATTTTGGGTCATCAAAGATAGATAAAATTAAATTTTTACATGAAGGAAAAATCTCATACTTCATGGAAATGAAGCTTACAATCTGTCTAAGAACAAAAAAAGTATTTTTACATTGAAATGTAAAAAATATGCTCCTAACCACAGAGCTTACAACTCAATCTAAGCAAAGAAAAAAATCTAAACAACAATCATTCCCAATTATAACCATCATATTTCCTAGAAAACAAACATATATTCATCCATGAGGCCATGGGATGAAAAAAAAAAAAAACCCTGCAAAATAGAGTTAGCACACCCTAAAGCATATCTAACACGTAAAAACCTATCTTAAGGCTCTAATACTAGTTGTTAGGATACCTAGATTGCTTCATTCCCTTACCCTAGATTGAATAGGTGCATGCAAAATTACCCTAAGCCTCTAAATCATATGCAATGAAAGCAAAAATCATATTTTGACCAATATAGGGTCTAAAGGAAAACCATTAGAAAACTTTATCATTTATTTGGATGTTCCCAAATCAATTGCCCTCTGTAAAGATGAACAAAAAAGAATCTAGAAGTCTCGTACACCCAAGATCTTTCACTCAATGACTCAAACCATGATCTTAACACTCTAAAATGTGGGCTTTGGAAATGAAGAAGTTATGACTCTCTCTCTCTCTCTCTCTCTCTCTCTCTCTCTCTCTCTCTCTCTCTCTCTGAAGGTGGAAAAGAACTATCTCTCAAAATTCATGGAAACCCCTAGGCCCTAAAAGGGTAGTTATAGGGTTCCCCTACTAGGCTTAAGCGACTTAAGCCTACCAAGACTTATGTCACTTAATCTAGCCTAAAATGGGTCTTAGTTGAATAATTAACCACATAGAGACATCTAATTAATCAATTAGCTCAATATAGAGAACTTGTTATCTATCCCCTATGTAACCTTGTGTAATTACCAAAATAACCTAATGCATAAAAGTGAACCAAGAGCTAATCCAATCCTTATAAACCATGTCATTATGGTATATAAGCCCAGAGCGGGGACTATTAGGACCCATAAGAATACTAGCTCTCTCATAATCTAATTATGAATTTGATTCAACATTCCACTAAAGAGAATCAATTACACTCTAGTACCCTGTGTAAATAACAATGAGACGAAGCTCAATTCCTTGATCTACTATCCACTGCATGTAGATTCCCTATGAACTGATGCCCATAATCCAACAAGGTAGTGCTATCACCTATCAAGATTACATCTCCAATCCTTAAGTTATAGATCCTACTTATTATATGATCAATCAACATACTCTAGCTCTAAGGAACATATGTCAAATTTTCACTAAAAAAAAATACTAAGGTCATAGTCTTCTAGATCACATGTCCCTTGGATCACCCAATGGGAC
Organism: Vitis riparia; assembly: GCF_004353265.1. Taxonomy (NCBI): domain Eukaryota; kingdom Viridiplantae; phylum Streptophyta; class Magnoliopsida; order Vitales; family Vitaceae; genus Vitis; species Vitis riparia. The sequence goes on from NC_048447.1 coordinate 1,310,783, forward strand.
GCACTGTCTCGGTCTATGAGATATCATGATGCCTTTATTTGGAACACTAGTTATCACTAGCCTTCATCAACAGTGACCTAATCCATAGGGATATATGACAAATTTCGAGTCTCGCCCATAGGTCAAAGCCTCCATTGACTTTGACACAAGCTCAATATCCTCTCAAGGTTGAGAGTCCATGTAGTATAGTACCTTGGTGAATCATAACAATTAATAACCTTACATCTTGATTCACCATGGTTCCTATCCAATGCACATCACATGCACTAGTGCACTCATGATGGGAAAATTATCCCGACGACCAAGACAAGTCATCCCTCCATTTAGGAGATAGTGCACTATGGTCTCAGATGGATTGCATAAATCCATGAACCAATTATGAAAAACTCATCACTCTAGAAGGAACCCATGACTTAGATTTTTTGTGCAACTCCTAATGTACCCAAGTCATGTACAATGCAAGTGATGTAGGGTGTGTATGTTCAAATAACCAATTAATGTAAATAGGATAATAAAGAGAAACCAAGAAACAAAAATAAATAGACTTATGAATCGATCTCAATTTGTCACCTTATGTTATGCTTTGTAGGGGTCAATCTCAATAATAAGAAGCAAAGAAGAAGAAAAGACCATCTTTGAGGACTCTAAGTATGAAACAGATTAAAGGGTAAAGAGCTAATCCCTACAGGTAAGAAACTCACAACCCTTATTTATTTTATCATTAGTCTTCATAATTAATTTTTTTCTAGCACTTTAGTTATTTAGGTTATGTTTTTAGCTATTTTGACATCCATAGGATTAGATTAAGTTATGTAAGTAAAGATAAGGAGTAGTTTTGGCCTCATTAAGGAAAATTATGATTTAAATATTCTTTTAGGACCCTTCATTAAGGTGTGGAACTAGAATAGGAGGCTAACTAGAAGTGGGATTGGGCAAAAATATATCTTAAGAGTTCACCACTACTCTCCTCACACACTGTGCACTACACTAAGAGTTTATAATGTTGAGTTAGTGCAAGGACATAGAAGAAGAGGGTTAGAAAACAAGTTGTTATGATGATAAAAAAGACTTGTTACCACAAAGTTCTGTAGGTGAACAATGTGATGTCAACAACATTAGGAATCCATTTCCATCCACTAGCTTGGTAGTAGGCTCTCATGGCTGCTTGATCACCTATTGCCTTAGACAAATTGATTAGGGAGTCATAGGCTAAAATTCATTACATAAGCTAAGGATAGATGGTAATGTTTTGCACTTCTCATTCATTCTTTTTTAAAAAAAAATAATAATTAGGGACTGAAATGAAATAGGAAAAAGAATAAAGAATAAAATCACAAGACAAAAGATAGAAAAAAAAAAAAACTTGATTCACCAAGGAATTGTGAAAACTCAACACTAATAGACTTATAAGAGAGTAATGGAGAAGGTTTATGCTAACATACCAAGCCTAGCATGAACGTTTGAAGATTTCCTAAACTATTTCCATACAATAATGAGGGTGAAAAAATTGGAGAAATGAGTGACATGCATCCTAAGGAAGTTAGAAGCTTATGACTTGTAGAGTACATTTCTCTTTTCTACTTTACACGACATAATTTGGTCTAGGGTACATTTCTCCTTTCTGCTTTGAATTTTCTGTTAAGTTTGTGTTCTACATATGTTTGCTTTCATTGTTAAGGGACTAACAACAACCTAGAAGGAGGCCTCAAACTTAGCTTCTTAATAGGGTCAATTGTGTTGGTATTAAGCCCCTAAAAACAAAACATGATGTAACAAAATTAGATTTAGTTGTCTCTTTGCTATCCTTTTGGTGTATTGACATTGATTTGAACATTCAGTCCATGTCTCTTACATTGTACATGACTTGTGTGCATTAGGAGTTGCATAGAAGATACAAGTCATGGGTTCCTTGTAAGTAGATAAGTTGTCCACAATCGGTTCATGGATTTAGGAAATCTAGTAAATATTGTAGTGCACTACCTCTTAACTGGAGAGATGGCTTATCTTAGCAGTCAAGATGGGTTTCTCATGGTGAGTGCACTAGTATATGTGATGCACATTAGATAGGACCTACAATGAATCATGACGCATGTCTATCTCTTGTCATGATTCACCAAGCTACTATACTGCATGGACTCTCAACCATAAGAGGATATTAAGTATGTGCCAAAATCAATAGGAGGTTTTAACCAATGGGTGAGACCCTCGAGTGATCATATATCTCTATGGATTGGGTTACTATTGATGGAGTCTGGTGGCAATAGGTATTCTCAATAGAGACACCATGATATCTCATGGGATCAACACAGTGTGCCTCCTTGGGTGATCCAAAGGATAAGTAATCATGAAATATGTGGCCACAGTAATTCCTTTAGAGGAATTGACATATGCTCCTTAGAGTTAGAGTATGTCAATTGATCATATAATAAGTGAGATTTGTAACTCAAGGATTTGAGAAGTAATCTTGATTGAAGATAGCATTATCTTGTTAGATTATGAACACTAAGTCATGGGGAGTCTGCATGTAATGGATAGTAGGTCATGGACCCAACCTTTGTCTCGTTGTTATTTACATAGGGTATTAGATTGCAGTTGATTCTCTTTAGTGGAATATTGAATCAACTTCAAAATTGGATTATGAGGAAACCAGTACTCCTATGGGTCCCAATGGTCCCTACTATGAACTCATATATCATGATGGCATAGTTTATGAGGGTTGCATTGGCTCTAGGTTCATTCTTGTGCTTAAGGGTGTTTTGGTAATTATGCATGGTTGAACAAGGGATAATGAACAAGTTATCTAGGTTGGGTTAATTGATTAATTAGATGACCATATGCAGTTAATTAATCAATTAGGACCCATTTTGGTTAAATAAGTGAGTCAAGCCTTGATAGAGTCAAGTCACTTAAACCCAACGAGCAACCCTATAAATACCCCCTTAAAGGGTTAAGGTTTTCTAATGACTTTTAGTTAGTTATCTTTCACCTCTAGAAAGAGAAAGAGAGAGAAAAAAACTTCCTCCCTTCCAAATCCCACACTTTGGAGTGCCAATATCATGATTCAAGTCATTGAGCAAAAGATTTTAGGTGTACGAGATCTTTAGCCATGTTCTTCACCGCAAGGAATTGATCTAAGAACATCTAGATCTAGATATGAGATTTTTTTTTTCTCTAGATCTTTATCCTAATATGGTTTTTATAACCATATGTTTCCGCTATGATAAATTTAGAGAAGCCTAGAATAGTTTACATGCACCTTACGAGATCCAAGGACAGGGAATAAAGTAATCCAAGGTTCCCAACAAATTGAACCTATTTTGATGAGTAAAAGATCTCAAAATTAATTCTTAGTTAAAGTTTGTTTCTTGGAGCCCTTATTTTGTAATTAATTTGTTTTGAAACTTAATTCAAGTAATTAAAAGTGTTTTTAGGAAAGTAGGAGGCCATTAAGAAGAGTTGTGGAAAGAATAAAGCGTTTAAAAATTCAAATATTCTAAGGGGATAAGATTGTACAACCCTTAAGTGCTCAGTTCTTAATTTGCACATCCTTTAATTGTGCAATTATTAATTTATGCACCAAAGAGAAAGCAAACCAAATTGTATACTTAAAGGACAAAGGTAGTAAGGTACACAATTTGAAATCGTACACCCCTAAAAATTAAAAGAGCACTAAAAATGTTGTGTGAAGATTGCGCACCTCATTCTCCAAATCAAGAAGTGCGCAATTTCAAAGGCATGCCAACCAACCTTCCTAACAAGTCTAAGAGCACACTTCAAAAGGCCTCTATTGCACTATTGCGCACCTAAACTAGAGTTTGTCAGCTCCCTTCTTTGACTTTACAATCATATCTAAGACTGACAGAAGTAGCCACTCCTCACAATAGTTGTTAGTTCACTAACTACCCTTTTCATGCCCATTAAACTTCTACACCTATCAAAATTAGACTCCACCTACCCTATTTTGCCAAGAAGACTTGCAACTAGAAAGGAAAAAATAAGGAAAATGTGTAAAAACCAAGGCAAAAGCAATTTTGGGGGAGACAAAAAAAAAGAGACAAACATAGAGAGGGTTAAAGACAGTAAGCAATTTTTGGTTTTCTTTGTATTTTTTATTTTTTTTATGCAACCCAATCTTGTATTTTGACTCGTTCTTTTTATGAATGTAATTCTATTTCTTGAACATCCTCTTTGCTTTGTGTTTTTAGTATAATTAACATCCTTTTTAAATTTCTTGCACTTGTTTTTCCATTTCACCATAAGGTTAGGCTAATTTGGTTGAATGTTGTGAATGGAAGAGTGGAGCATTTCCCTTAACTTAATGTAATCCTTAGGAGTTCTTGTGAACATGGATAGCAAGATAATGTCAATGCTTGGAATAAATGCATGTTTCCATGATTGCGAAGGCTACATCTATTTCATCGAGAATATGTTTGAACCTTAACAAAAATGGATTACATCTCCTCTGAAATAGAGTATTTTGGTAGTGGTTGAAGCAGGTCCCTACTTTAGTTAATTCCCACTACAATAGTTGTGACAATCACAAGTCAAGAAACCTTAGGACTAAGCTTGAGTGATTAATTACATATTTTGTATAAAAATATGGGCAATGATCACTATTAGAATTGAGCCCTAGAAAGCAAGACATTATGTAAAAAATTGAGATTCATTTATAAATTTATTTATTTATGCTTCTTAGTTTCTTTTTATTATCTCATTTGTATTAATTTGTTATTTGATCATACATGCTCATATCACTTGCATTATACATGATTTGGGTGCATTAGAAGTTGCACAGAGGGTACAAGTCATGGGTTCCTTGCAAGATGATAAGTTGTTCACAATTGATTCATGGATTTTGGCAATCGAGAAAAGACTAGTGTACTACCTCCTAATTAGAGGGATGACTTGTCTTGGTTTCTCATGGTGAGTGCACTAATGTGTATGGTTAAATATTGGAGAAAATCTACAATGAATCATGATGTAAGACTATCAATTTTTGTGATTCACTAAGCTATTATGTTGCATAGACTCTCGACTTTGGGAAAATATTAGGCTAGTGAAAAAATCAATAAGAGGCTTTAACCTATGGGTAAGACCCTAATGTGGTTACATATCCTTATGGATTTGGTCACTATTGATGTAGGCTGGTGACAACAAATATTCTCAATAAATGCACCACGATAATCTCTTGTCATTGAGACAATGTGTCCTCTTAGGTGTTCCAAAGGACATTTGATCTAGAAAACTATGATCATAACTATTCCTCCTATGGAATTATAACATATTCTCCTTAGAGTTAAAGTATGTCAATTTATCACATAATAGGTGGATTTTTAACTCGAGGATTGGTGTGGTAATCTTGATAGGCAATAGAACTACCTTGTTAGATTACGAACATTGATTCATGAAGAGTCTGGATATAGTGAATAGTAGGGCACAAACCTAAGCTATGTTCATTGTAATTTTATAAGATACTAAAGTTCAACTGATTCTCCTTAATGGAGTTTTGAATCAAATTTAGAAGTTGGTATTTTCCTAAGAGTCCAATGGTCCCCTCTCAAGCTCTTAATACAAGGTGGCAAGTTTATTTTGAGGATATTAGGTTCCTAGTTCATAAGTGTGCATAAGGCCATTTTGATAAAAATGCAGGGTTTCACTAGATTTTATGAATTGTCTTTTTAGATCAGGCTAATTAATTCATTGGAGCTCATAGGGATAATTATTTAATTAGGACAAAGGTCAAATAGATTAGGTAACCCAAGCCTAATTTGGGCTTAAGTGATCACTTAAGCCCATAAGAAGCCTTATATATATCCCCTTAGGAGTTAGGGTTCTAACGTTTTATCTTTCATCTTCCAAAGAAAGAGCCCTCTAGAGGAAAAGATAAAGAAACCTTAGTTTTCCTCTAAAAAGAAAAACTTATTATTTTCTCATGCCTAAAGCCTTGAAAGAGAGATTTGGTGAAAACACACCAAGTAAACGACTTTCTATAGTGGTTTTTTAAGATCTTCATCAAACAAGAAACGATCTAGGAATATCTAGATCAAAGGTACAGTTGTTACACTCTCTAGATCTATCTAAATGGTTTCTATTGTCATGTTTTCTACTATCAGTGCCCTTTTCAAATTTTTGGGCACTCAAATGCTCCTACTCATAAGCAGATAGTAAGGAAGAGGTTTATGATAGCTTAAAGACTTTTATAATAGTGCAAGATTTGGTTGTAATTTTTTTACTAACCTTGTTTTGTGTTACAGGTATTATTTTTGGTAAATATGGATATTATCCAAATGGTGTGACTGTATTGCCTATTTCACCAAGTAATGAGAATTGTTATATCTCACTTAAAGGAAAAGAACCTAGCATTAATCAAACACAACTTTGGTACTTACACCTAGGTCATATTAATCTAAGTAGGATCTAAAGACTGGTTAAGTTTAAGATATTACCTTCTTTGATTCTAGAGGATCTTTTAGTCTACAAATCCTATATAGAAGGTAAGATGGCCAAGAGACCCTTTACTACTAAAGGATATAGAGCCCTGGAGTGTTTGAAGTTAGTGCCTACTAACTTGTGTGGGTCTTTTAATGTCAATAGATGGGGAGAGTATGAGTACTTCATCACATTTATGGATGACTACTCTAGGTTTGGATATGTTTACCTAATGCATAGGAAGTTCGATGCCTTAGACAAAATCATTGAATTTAAGGCGAAATCGAAAAGCCAATTGGGTAAATCTATCAAGGCACTTCAATCTAATTGAGATGGTGAGTATATGTCTACTAAGTTCAATTCTTTCCTTTAGGATCATGAGAATATCTCCTAGTTGAGTCCATCTAGAACTTCACAACAAAATGGAGTAGTGGAAAGAAGAAATCAAACATTGATGGACATGGTGAGATCTATAATGAGTTTCTCATCACTTACCATATCCTTGCGGGGATATACCTTGGAGCGTGCAACATACATTCTCAACCTGGTGTCTTCTAGGTTGATACCTTTAACTCCTAAAGAGATGTGGAAAGCTAATTCTTCATCAGCTTCTTTTTCCTTCAATTCACCCATAAACATGTCATTTCAGTCACCTTCCTTTTCAAGATCAGCATCTTAATGTCTACCTTCTTCACTTGAGAACCAAGGAACCATGAAACCATCAAGTATGACCAAAATTCATGTACCAAACTCACCAAGTGATGGTTCTCAATCTCAAGTAAATCAACTCTCTCTTTTATCCACCTCATCATCTCTAAGTTTTCTCTCACCAAAGTCGAACCTTGTTGCTCACTCTATCACTTAATCTCGTAATAACATTTTCAAGCCAAAAAACATGGATGACTTCTTCACTTATCATGCCACCACCTCACAAACACTTGATACCTTTGAACCAAGATTGTTCTCACAAGCACAAAAATTTCCTTACTAGCTCAAGCCATGAGCAAAGAATATGATGCTCTTTTGAGAAACTCCAACTAAACCCTTGCTCATTCTCAACCCACACAAAACATCATTAGATGTAAATATATATTTCAAGTAAAGAAAAATCCCAATGGGTCACTTGCATGATACAAGGCATGATTTGTTACCAAAGGTTTTAATCAACGTCCCAGTGTAGATTTTCATAACACGGTCAACCCAATTATGAAACCAACAATCATTCATGTTATTCTCACCATTATTGTTACAAAATGGTGGCATTTACATTAGCTTGACATTAATAATGCATTCCTTGAGGATGCACTTGAAGATGAGTTTTTAATGGAGCAACCGCATGGTTTGTTAACCCTTAGAATCCATCCTATGTCTATAAATTAAGAAAAGCAATCTATGGTTTATTTTAAGCTCAAGGGCATGTAATAATGAGTTATAAGGATTTCAAATTGATTTTGGGTTCATTAATATTATATTAGATATATCTGTGTTTGTATTTCATCTTGCCAATTTAACTATTTTATTATTGGTATCTATGGATGATATAATTCTTACAAATACCTCACATGGCCTCATCAATCAGTTTTTCATTGCCTTATCTAATGAATTCTCACTAAAAGTTCTAGGTTCTTGGAGTTACTTTCTTGAAGTTGAAGCTATCTATACCATGAAATACCTTTTTCTATCACAACACAAATGCATTAAAGATCTTCTTCACAAAACCAACATGGATGGTGGCTAAAGAAGTGACCACCCCTCTCTTCTCTAGTGCATCTTTAAAGATTGACTAAGGGTCTCCTTTTTCTAATCCAACTTTGTATTGATAAACCATTGGTGTCTTACAATATCTATCCTTGATGAGGTTAGACATTTTATTTATTGTTAAATCGCCTATCACAATTCATGCATCACACTATTTTGATTCATTGGACAACAGTTAAGAGGGTTATTTGATATCTCAAAATAAACTTCTTTATGAATTACTTATTTGACATCCATTCACTTCCCTTCTACATGCATTCTCAAACTATTATTAGGTTAGGAACTCAAATGATAAAGCCTTAATATCCACTAACATTGTTTCCCTTGTCTCCAATCTTATCAATTAGATTTCTAATTAAAAAACAAAAAACAAAAAAAAAACAAAGAACCATTGCTTGATCATTCTTCTAAAAAAAAAAAATTAGAATGATGCATATTGCAATGGATTTTCACTTTGATAGAGATCAAGTTGCTACAAAGAATTATGTGTTGCACATGTTCACACCTCTGATTAACTAAATGATTCACTCATGAAACCTTTAGCTCAATTCACATTTGTTTTTCAATGTTACAAGCTTGGTCTTCTCAAGAGAACCACAATCTTGTAATCTTGTAGGGGCATGAAAGGAAAGATCATATTCCAAGTCAATCTAATCAATAAAAGGATTCATCTCCTTAGCTGTTACAATTGTTTGTATATTTTTAGAATACATTTTATAGCTCAATTATGATCCGCAATTCATGCAACATGTTTGATTTTATTTTTTTTATTCCATTTCTTTGTGATTTGTAAATATTACACATCATTCATGATTGAATTAAGACAATTCCATTTTCAAATCTAGAAGAGAGCTTTGTCAACCCCTCAAATTAAACTTAGCAGCACTAAGGCTTCATGCAGGCAACACCTTGGCCCCTTGAGTGGCCCATGAGCAAAGCAAGGTGCAAATGTGTGGGATGGTTACCTCCGAAGGGTAGGCTAGTTGTTGGCACACTTGGGTAGTAGCAACACACAAGCATGGTTAGCGCAGCAACATGCTAAGACTAGCACACACTCTTGATGTGGTGCAACCTATAGGTGCAATGACACAAGGACTGAAGGAAACTTGGATAGGATGCCTCAAATGAAGAAGCCTCATTGCAATAGGGATGATCATGGCCTCAGTAACAAGGGCCTTGATTCATGAGCCCAAGACACACTAGTACAATAGCATGAGTCATGAGCAGGTAGATTGAGTCAGACACATCTTAGCATTAGGATGAGCTCGAGTAAGGTGTGGTCATTTGCAACAGGAAGCATGTGGGTTGATATATAGCATGAGAAACTCTTATTCGCATGGGACTTCTAGTCAAAGTAGGAGACTAAGACCTTATGCAATAGGAAAGGGCCTTCTGACACACGAAGACTCTTAATCAGATTGGGAAACTCAGTCTTCATGCACATGGAGATAGAGAGATGTGGCTTGTGAGTTTGAGATTGAATAGGACTTGGAGTCCTAATTAAGGTGGAATCTATTGAGCTTGAGTTAGAGTCGAAATAGGACTCTAAAGCTAGTTCCCTAATAGTATTAAGACTAGTTGGTGCAGCCTCCTTAAAAGAAGAGCCTGCGTTCATCCTAAAGAGCAATTGAACTACCCGGTGAGTATTGTGGGAATCCTTATAGAGAGCTTCTAGTAATATGTTGGAAATCAATAAGAATCAAGTTGGGAGAGTCCTATAAATATTGTGTGCTTTGTGGCTTGGAGGAAGGCTAGCCTAGAGCGTGTTTAGGCACCGCATAGATGAAAAACTTTACCTAGAAATTGTGTGTGTGACAGTTGGTATTAGAGCCTATGGCTTCAAAGAATAGTGCTTTGGAGGCCTTACACGAGCAAGTGGCATGGTTGGAAGTAGCCATATATTATGATACAAGATCTACTCTATCTGTAAGAGTGGAAAAAACTGTTGAGAAACTCAGAGTATAGTGCAAACTCACAGAAAGTCAGGACAAATATGTGGAGGAACAAATGAAATCCCTCATAACTATGATCAAATCCACAGTAGAGGAATTTCAAGGATAGGTTGGATCTCTTGAGTAGGGATCATATTGCGGAAGTGGGTTGTGTTGTATAGTACACCATCCACTTCAGAACTAGCCCTTGCAAATGTGCGAGTGCTAAGCCCAAATCATTTGACAGTGCCTAGAATGCCAAGGATTTGGAGAATTTCCTTTAGGACATGGAGGAGTATTTTAGTGCTACCTATATCCCCGTAAACAAACAAGTAATGATCACGTCCATTTATATCTTTGGAGATTCAAATTTTTGGTGGCAAACTAGAACCAATGATGATGATGCAGCTGGGAGACCACATATCAAAACTTAGGAGATGTTAAAAAAGTAACTAAATGATCAGTTCCTACCCACGAACACGACGTGAGTTCCCCAAGAGTCTTTGAAGAAACTCAAGTAAATAGGTTCTGTCAGAGACCATGTCAAGGAATTTAGCTTGTTGATCCTTGACATCAAAAACATGTCCAAAGAAAACAAGTTGTTCAACTTCATGTTTGGCTTACAAGGGTGTGCTCAAATGGAATTGAGGAGGCAAAGTGTGCAAGACTTCCCTACAGCTATGGCGGTTGCTAATTTCTTAGTAAACTACAAGCTAAGTTCTCCCTCCACTATGACCCAGAAATGGAGGAACGTACCAATAGCATCAGTCATGTAAAAAAAAATGAGGAGTTCAAGCCCTTTAAGAAGAATGGTAGCAAATTGAACAAAAAACTTGAGTCTTCGCAAGCTAAGGTGGGGGAAAAGATGAATTCCTCACAATCAACCAAGCCATTTGGTTGTTTCATATGTAACAGGCCACATAAGGTAAGGGATTGCCTAAACAAAAAGAAGATAAATGTTGTTATTGTTGCCAATGAGGAAAATAGTGAGTCAAAGACCCCCATGAGAGTTAACCCTCTTCAGCTTCTAAATGCAATCCGAGTAGAGACTCACAAAGGACTGATGTATGTCAAGATGGCTATGGGTGGGCAGAAATTTGTGGCATTGGTGGGTTGTGGGGCAAATCACAACTTTGTTTCGGCGCGGGAAGCAACCAAGCTAGGCTTGAAGCTTAGCAAGGATCATAGTAAGTGGAAAGCCATAAATAGCTAAGCACTTGAGACCCATGGCTTAGAAAAGAACGTGATGCTACAGTTGGGGAACTGGAAATGCACCATCAACTTCCTGAGTGTGTCATTGGATGATTTCAACTTCATATCGGGCAATGACTTTTTCCATAGGGCAAAGGTAGCACTACTGCCACATTTGAATGGGATGTTCATAATGGATGAGATGCAACCTTACTACGTGCATGGACTAAGTAAGTCACCTAAAAAATCATCCAAGGAGGGGACCATCTCTGCCCTGCAAGTGGAAAAGGGTCTCAAGAAGGGGCAACTCACCTATGTTGCTACCCTAATAGAGATCACACTAGAAAATATGGTGGAAGTTCTGGATGAGATTGTGTCAATACTAAGAGAGTATGCAAACGTGATGCCTTCGGAGTTGCCTATGAAACTTCCACCCAAGAGGCCTATTGATCGTTAGGTTGAGCTAGTGTCAGAGGCCAAGCCTCTTGTACAAGTCCCTTATCACATGACTTCTTTGGATCTGGTGAAACTAAGGAGATAATTGGCTGAGTTGTTGGATGCACGATTGATCCAACCTTCAAGGGCACTGATGCTCTTCCAAAAAAAAGCAGGATGAGACACTATGAATGTGTGTAGACTACTGTGTACTGAACAAGGTCACTATCAAGAATAACAATCTGATTTTGTTGGTTGCAGACCTGTTTGATAAGCTAACTAAAGTTGAGTACTTTACAAACTTAGATTTGCGATCAAGGTATTGGCAAGTTCGCATTGCTAAGGAAGATGAGTCTAAGACTACTTGTGTGACTTTATATGGGAACTATGAGTTCTTAGTTATGCCTTTCGGGCTAACTAATGCTCTTGCCACATTTTGTAACCTCATGAATGATGTCTTATTCGACTTCCAAGACTCGTTTTTTGTGGCATACTTGGGTGATATTGTTATCTATAGTTAGACTGTATAGGATCACCTAGTCCACCTTGGGGAGGTATTTAAGAGACTAAAGGAGAATCATTTGCATGTGATGAAGAAGAAGAGCAAGTTTGCATAGATCGAGATCAAGTTTCTGAGGCACTTGGTGTCTAAGAATCAGATTTGGATGGATGGGTGTAAGGTGGCAGCAATCTGGGATTAGCCTGCCCCTACTAAGGTAACGGAACTACGTTCATTCCTTAGGTTAGCTAACTATTACAAATAGTTTATTGCAGTTTACTCCAAGATACCCCTTCCTCTCACTGACTTGTTGAAGAAAGAGAATGAATGGAAATGGGAACTGGAGTGCAGACTGCCTTCCAAAAGCTCAAAGATGTGGAGCCAATGTTGAGATTGTCTGACCTTGAGCTTCCTTTTGAGATACAGACAAACGCCTCAGACGGAGCTTTAGGGGGTGTATTGGCGCAGGAAGGACACCCAACGGCATTTGAGAGTCGGAACTAGATACAGTAAAGCAGAGGTACTCCATGATAGGTCCCAATCAGTACAAGCACAACAAACACAAAGAAAGTATTCTCTTTGGGTGAGAATGAACCACAAATTCATTAACTTCTGATCTCCCCTTTCCCATTCTCTTCTTTCCAAAGTTATACATCAAAGAAACAACTGAAATGAAGCTAATGGTGTCCGAGTCTGTAGGAGACTCATTCACCCACTACCCATGAATTGCAGTCATGCTAATAATTGCCCTAAAACAAAAGTAAACCAGCAAATATTAAACCAGCAAATACAATAAAAGGAAATGATGTTAAAGTAGGAAAAATGGGCTTGGCTTCTAAACATGAACATTAGTCTATTTGGCCATTGGTGAACGAAGCAGCGCAAATATTGTTCAACACAGCGGTTAACAACTTCAGTTTGGCCATCTGTTTGTGGATGGTAAGCTGAACTGAGCATGAGTTTGGAGCCGGAGAGTTTAAAGAATTCTTGCCAGAATTTGTTGATGAAGATTGGGTCGCGATCACTGATGATGGAGCGTGGCATTCCATGGAGTTTGACAACTCCCTCAATAAAGTTTTCTGCAACAACTTTGGCCGTAAATGGGTGAGTTAAGGGAATAAAGTGGGTAAACTTACTGAGCCTATCGACGACCACCAGAATTGTGTCTTTGCCATGAGAAGTGGGTAGCCCTTCAATGAAGTCGAGGGTGATGTCCTCCCAAACCTGTGCAGGAATGGGTAAGGGCTGTAATAATCCCGCCGGTGCCTTGGTCTCTGGTTTAATGCGTTGACATACCTCACATTTCTGGACATACTCTTGAATAGCTTTATGCATCTTTGGCCAATAAAATTGTTGCTGCAATCTTCTATAAGTTCGAAGGATCCCCGAGTGCCCTCCAACCTTAGAATCGTGAACTTCATACAACAATTTAGCCCTTAAGGAGTGATCAGCAGGCACCACAACCTTCCTTTTGTAAAGCAGCAAACCATCACGCTAAGTCAAGTTGCCATGAGGAGGATCACCCACCTTTTTTCCCAAAAGCTGCACATAGGAATCTGATTTAGAGGCCTCGCGGATCTGCTTCCAAATATCCGCTTCCGAAAAATGAAGAGCAGCCAATAATGGGCTTTCTTGCCGCCTAGATAAAGCATCTGCAGCAGAGTTTTCACGACCCGGTCGAAAGATGATTTCATAATCGTACCCCAGTAATTTGGCCACCCATTTTTACTGCTCCGGAGTTGCAACACGCTGATCTAAGAAAAATTTGAGGCTTCGTTGATCGATTTTGATGTAGAATTTGCGGCCAAGTAAATATGGTCTCCACAATCGTATTGCTTCCACGATGGCTAGCATTTCCTTTGCATAGATTGACCAAGTTTGCTTAGTGATTCCCAAGGCTCGACTCATATAACCAATTGGTTTATTCTGTTGAGTTAGAACAGCGCCAATTCCGTTTCCCGATGCATCCGTTTCAATGGTGAAAGGTTCGGTAAAGTTTGGCATGGCTAGTATGAGGGTGGATGTCATGGCTTGTTTCAAAGCCAAGAAAGCCGCTTCTGCTTCGTCATTCCATTGAAACTTCCCTTTTTTGAGGAGGTTAGTTAATGGTCGAGCTATTAATCCATACCCTTGAACAAACTTGCGGTAGTAGCCGGTGAGGCCTAAGAATCCACGGAGCTCGGTAATGTTGGAGGGTCTAGGCCAAGCAACCATTGCTTCAATTTTCTTTTCATCAACTTTGACTCTAGGATGTGTAATTATGTGGCCCAAATACTCTAGCTCTTGTTTGCCGAATGCACATTTGCTCATCTTGACGTAGAATTGGTGTTGCCGAAGAATGGCTAATGTAAGTTGGACATGCTCCAAGTGCTGCTCCCATGTCGGACTGTAAATTAAAATGTCATCAAAAAACACCAAGATGAACTTCCGAAAATACGGTCAAAAAATCGAGTTCATTATTGCTTGGAATGTAGATGGTGTGTTGCATAGCCCAAATGGCATAACCAAGTACTCATAGTGGCCATTGTGAGTGCGGAAAGCAGTTTTAGGAATATCAGGGGTGCTAACTCGTATTTGGTGGTATCCTGCCTTGAGATCCAGCTTAGTAAAAAATGCAGCTCCATGTAACTCATCAAGCATATCATCTGCTGTTGGAATTGGGAAATGATCCTTTATGGTGGCAGCGTTTAATGCTTGGTAGTCTGTGCAGAATCGCCATGTGCCATCTTTTTTCTTCACTAGCAGTACTGGAGAAGAAAAGGGGCTAGTGCTTGGTCGAATCAACCCTGCAGTGAGCATGTCTTGAACCTGATTTTCAATCTCAGTTTTTTGGAAATATGCGTACCTATATGGCCTCACATTAATAGCTTCGGTTCCGTCTTTGAGTGGTATTTTGTGATCAATTTCGCGTGTTGGTGGTAAGCTGGTAGGCGCAGCAAAGACATCTGAATATTCCTCCAGCAATGCCTGCATATCTGATGAGAGTTCCTCATTGTTCTGCTGTCCTTTGAGTTGAAAATATAAAGCAAACACAACTTGTCTTTGTCGAAAGTCCTTAGCGAAGCCCTGCAATGTGGTGTCTTGGATCAGTGGAATTTCAATTCCCTGGAGTTTCTTAGGCTATTGCTCCCAAATGAAGTCCATGGTTCGCTTTTTCCAATCACAAACTACTGAACCTAACGTCTCTAACCACTGAATGCCTAGCACCATATCCAAACCATTTAAGGGCGCAGAAAAGAAGTCGAGGTGGAACTCATTACCTTGTAAATTAACCGTGAGCTTCTCATATTTCCCTTTATAAGATAATCTTTCCCCATTGGCAACTCGGACAGTAAACGGTGTTGTGGGCTTCACAGGCAAACGAAGCATTTCGGCTACTCGATCACTGATGAAATTATGAGTGGATCCACTATCGATTAAGGCAACCACCTCATGCGCTCCAATAATTGCCTTAATTCGCATTGTTCTCGGTACAATCCATCCAGTTAGTGCATGTAGAGTGATCTCGGGCTCGTTTCCGTTGTCATCTTCCTCAATCTCGGATATTTCCCTTGTCGTGTTTACCCCTCCCATTTCCTCTGGTGTTTCATCTTCCTGTATACAGCCCTCTAGGAGCATCAACTGTGGTGCTTGACACTTGTGTCCAGGGGTGAACTTTTCATTGTAGTTGAAACATAATCCTTGAGCTCTACGTTTCTGCATCTCATCTCATGACAGCCTTTTGATTGCCACTTGTGTGGAACCCTTGGGAGGATTGGTGTTACTTACAGGAACAAAAGCTCGTAAGGCACTTGGCCGTGCAAATCGCCTTTGTCTCGCAAGCTGATCGTCCCTCATTTTCGCCAAGCTAATTGCCTCTTTCACAGATTGAGGCTTGAACATTCTTATTCCATCAGCTACCTCTGGTTTCAAGCCTCCCATGAACGTACCCACAAGAGCCTTTTGGGTCCATCCACGAACTCGATTCACAAGCCGTTAATAGTCTCGCAATGTTCCCGTCAGTCTCACTCGGGATAGCGCTTCGTCGAAGTCTTCAAAATCAGGGGGTCCAAAACGAGCCCTTACTTCATCTTCGAAGGCTTCCCACGAGATACTCCCATGTCCTTCAGCAAATGCTTTTCGAAACCACTGCCACCATTGATTCGCCTCGCCTTCGAGGTGGAACGAAGCTAGACGCACCTTTTGATCAGCGGCTATCTCTTGAAACTCGAAGAACTGGTCCACACGATTGAGCCATTCCGTCGGGTCATCTCCAGAAAATCTTGGAAATTCCAACTTTGCAATCTTGGAAGAAAATGGTCGGATGTTTTCGTCGGTATCTCGGTTGGTTCGGTGGGATCCTTCTTGCTGATAATTATTATGGCTAGGTGATCCTCTGCTTGAGAGGAATGCTTCAGATAGTTTTGCCATAGTTTCTTCTAGTCGTTGGATCTTGTCGGTGATTCCCACCTCCATTCGCTGCATTCCTTCTTAAACTCCTCCAAGCTTCTCCTCTATAAGCTCAATCCGTTCCTTGTTTGTCGTCATGAACCTACTCTGATACCAATGATAGGTCCCAATCAGTACAAGCACAACAAACACAAAGAAAGTATTCTCTTTGGGTGAGAATGAACCACAAATTCATTAACTTCTGATCTCCCCTTTCCCATTCTCTTCTTTCCAAAGTTATACATCAAAGAAACAACTGAAATGAAGCTAATGGTGTCCGAGTCTGTAGGAGACTCATTCACCCACTACCCATGAATTTCAGTCGTGCTAATAACTGCCCTAAAACAAAAGTAAACCAGCAAATATTAAACCAGCAAATACAATAAAAGGAAATGATGCTAAAGTAGGAAAAATGGGCTTGGCTTCTGAACATGAACATTAGTCCATATAGTGTGAGTTGGGCCTCGGGGTCCGACAGGATCTTCTGGGCTTATCACTCCACACATGAGAAAGAGATGACTATGGTCATCCACCGCTTTGAGACTTTGAAGCATTGTCTGATAGGAATCAAGTTCATGGTAGTAATAGACAATGTGGCTAACACATTCTTTTCAACTCAGAAGAAGCTAACTGCCAAGAAAACTTGATGGTAGGAGTTCTTGGCAGACTTCGACTTTGTGTGGGTGAATAGAGCGGGCAGGCATAATCAAGTTGTAGATGCCTTGAGTCGCAAGAAGGTAACATAATTTGTGGGATTCTTATGTCGAGTTGTGATAAATTTCACTGCAAGGGTGAAGCAGGAAGCTCCATAAGACTTTACATGCAACATACTAGTGGAACAAGTGAAGGAAGACACCATTAGACGTTGTTGGTTAGATGACAGACTACTATACTATGTGGGTAGGAAGCTATATGTTCTCTCCAAAAAATTGAGACAGGATTTGCTGAAGGAAACACATGATACTAAGTGGGTTGGTCACTTAGGAGAAGAGATAACATTTGCTCTGATATCACGATCCTTCCATTGGTCTCAATATAATAGATGATGTGTAGGCTTATGTGAGATCATGTCTGGTATGTCAAATGGACGAGACAGAGTGAAAGAATGAAGCAGGTTTGTTGCATCCTCTACGGATCCCTGAAAGACCATGGCAGTGTCTTTCAATGGATTTCATTACTGGATGCCCTAAGGTGCAGGGATATCGGTCTATTCTCGTGGTAGTTGATAGATTCTCAAAGTATGCAGTGTTTATTCTAGCACCACATGAATGCACTGCCAAGGAAGTTGGGAGACTCTTCTTCAACGATGTGGCAAAATACTTTGGAATACTCGAGGATATTGTGAGTGATAAAGACTCACGGTTTATAGGCAGGTTTTGGGTGAGCTATTCAAGATGATGGGAGCAAAGTTCAAGTTTTCCACTACCAATCACCCTCAGACGGATGAGCAAACTGAGAGGACAAATATTATGTTGGAAGAATACCTAAGGCACTACATATCAGTTGCACAATAGAATTGGCTAGAGCTTATGGATGCAGCTCAGATGTCCTACAACCCGCATCAGAGTTTTGCAATAGGAAATAGCCCATTTGAGGTGGTAATTGGGTTACAGCCACATTGCCTATGGATGTGCTGGCCAATTATCAGCCAAGATGATGCTTAAGTTCTGTAGCATACAAGTATGCTAAGACCCGACAAGAATTACTTTATGAAGCCCGGGAGAGTTTAGAGAAGAAAAACTAGCACATGTAAAAGTATGCTGATAGAGGGAAGAGATGGTTGGAGTATCAAGTAGAAGATAAATTGATGCTCAAGCTCACTCCCCAGATTTGGAAGAAAATCAAAAGCAGACAGTATCATAAGGGATTGATTCTGAGATATGATGGTTCTTTTGAAATTCTGAAGAGAATTGATCCTATTGCTTATAAACTAAAGCTTCCAAAGAGACGGCAGTTTCACCCCTCATTCCATGTTAGCTTCCTAAAGCCTTATCATGAGGGTCCTGATCCAGACAGAGTGAAAAAAAAGAGGTCACCTCCTAACATTCGAAAGGAGTTTAGCAAGGACATAGCAAGCATCCTAAAGGACAGGAAGATAGGAAATTGGAAAGTCAAGTGGATCGAGTTTTTGGTTCATTGGAAAGGAACGCCCAAGAGTAAAGTAAGTTGGTAGAAGGGTGCCACCCTATGGCGGTTTGAAGATAAGATACAAGAGTACTTGCAAGCCAAGCTAACGAGGACGTCGAAAAGTTCAAGTGGAGAAGGGGTATGGGTTTGTCAACCCCTCAAACTAAACTTAGTGACACTAAGGCTTCATGTGGGCAACATCTTAGCCCCTTGAGTGTCCCATGAGCAAAGCAAGGTGCAAAAGTGTGGGATGGTTACCTCGAAATGGTAAGCTAGTTGTTGGCACACTTAGGTAACAACAACACATAAGCATGGTTGGTGCGCAGCATGCTAAGACTAGCACACATAGGCACGGTGCCTTGATGTGGTACAACCTATGGGCGTAACGACACAAAAACTAAAGGGAACTTGGATAGGATGTCTTGGATGAAGGAGCCTCGTTGCAATAGGAATGGGAACAACCTCAACAACAAGGGCCTTGATACGTGAACCTAGCACACACTAGTACAGCAGCATGAGTCATGAGCAGGTAGATTGAGTCCGACACATCTTGGCATTGGGATGAGCCTGAGCAAGGTGTGGTCATCTACAATAGGAAGCATGTGAGCTGATATATAGCATGAGAGACTCCTATTAGCATGGGACTTCTAGTCAAAGAGGGAGACTAAGACCTGATGCGAGAGAAAAGGGCCTCCTAACATGTGAAGACTCCTAATAAGATTAGGAAACTAAGTCTTCATGCACATGGAGACAGAGAGATGTGGCTTGATAGTTTGAGATTGAGTAGGACTCGAAGTCCTACTTAAGGTGGCATTTATTGAGATTGAGCTAGAGTCAAACTAGGACTCAAAATCTAGTTCCCTAATAGGATTAAGACTACTTGGTGTAACCTTTATAAAAGGAGAGCTTGTGTGCCTCCTAAAGAGCAAGTGAACTACCCAGTGACTATTGTGGGAGTCCTTGCAGAGAGCTTCTTGTAATTTGTTGGAAATCAATAAGATTCAAGTTGGGAAGAGCCCCATAAATATTTTGTGTGCTTTGTGGCTTGGAGCAAGGTTGGCTTAGAGCATGTCTAGGCTCCGTACAGACGCAAAAACTTTACCCAGAAATTGTGCCTATGATAATCTCCATCTTAGATATAATTGACTCTTTTTTTTTTCCTTGTTTTGTACCTCATTTTTGTGTAAATGACGTCCTGTTTGTATGAGACCCAAGGTATGAAGATGTTGAGAATTTGGACCATTTGATTGTAAATTCTGAACTGATATTAGAGCCTATTGGATTTGAGTTTTGTTTTAATCACCTTTAATGCAAGTATCACTTATTTGAAGGATCCAAGATTAGTCCAACTCTCCATGGTTTTTGTTGGAAACTTGTACCATTTTTTATTGTAATTTTGGACTAATTTGAATTTAGTTATTTTTTCAAACTATTGAAATCATTTTTAATGGAAAGGCTAAGTTACAGTCACATTTTATTGGCATTTTGGTGGACAAAAAAATGGTTATGGCTTAATTTTTGAAGCAAACCTGAATTCAGTTGGCTTGGTTGTATTGTTGAGATCATTTTTGTGTGCGAAGATCAACATGCTTGGTTACATGACTTGTCTTGACTGTAATTTTGGCTTGGTTTATAAGCAGTTGAGTTTAAATTTTTGCTTTCTCTAAGTTGTAGTGGTTGAGATGAATATTTCAAAGAATAAGGACTGAAGGAACAAAAATTTGGATTCGAAGAGGGTAAAGTCGATTTTGGAATGAATCAAGGCAGGGCTTAAAAATGCTTGAAATTGAAAATTCCGATCGCAAGTCTCTAAAATCGAAATTTTTTATTTCATGCATTTTGCATGCCATTGGAAATTGTAAAAACCGATTTAAGGATTTACAAACCGATTTCAGTTGTATTCAAATCAAAATTTTCAATTTTTGATTGTGTTTCTGCTTATTTAAGGGTTGTAAAATTGATTTGAGCTTCAGAATTCCTTTTGAATGTTGGGAAATCCCTTTTTGAGGTTCAAAAATTCTTTTTGAGGCTTTAAATCAATTCCAGTTCCCTGTGCATCTTAAAACTGATTTTGATGTCTCATTTGCTTAAGTTAGCTATGGAATCAAAAATTATTATTTCAGACCTATTGAAAATTGATTCTTTTTTCTTTTATTTTTTTTATTTCCACACCTTATGCACTTGCTCAAGCCATTGTCTCCTAAGCTTGATGCCTCCTCTTGTTGTATTTGTTACTATGGATACTAAGATTGTGTTTGGTTCGAAAAGTATCAAAGAAAGAAAAAAATGTAAAAGAAAATTATTTTCTCATATTTGGTTTCACAATAAATAAATAAATAAATATATGAAAAAAAACAAATATAATTAAAATTAGTTTGAAATTTATACATTTTAAAATTATTTTATCTTTATATAATAAAAAAAATAAGTGAAATGAGTTTAAAGTAACATATAAAAATAATGTTTTAACTTTAAATTTATATTTTATTTTTTCTCACTTTTTCTTTTCTTCTACTTTTCCTCTTTATTTTCTTTCCCTCAAATTTTTCAAAATCAAACATAAACTAATTGGTGCTAAGTTGATATTCCCCGTAAATATCTAGAAATAAATTGGTTAGGTCTCATCCATTCAAATTAATGTATACAAGTTTCATATATTGTCATCCATCATTCAAATGCAACCCACCATAACCTGTGTATATATATGATGTGTTTAATTTATTTGTTGTGTATCTTTCATGTTAGTGTATTAGGCTATTTAGATTAAATTGGTAATTTTGTTTCATCCATCCTAATTTAATTTAAAACTTTGTATACTTTCCTCTTATTTACACTTTTTTTTTTTAACATTCAAGGTTGTTGTAAAATCAACTCAAGATTAAACAGTTAAGCATTGTATGATATAAAAGACTTATTTGGAAAGGAATTTTAAATCAAGAATTTGAAAAAATAAAAAATAAAAAAATCTTTCCAAATAATAAAATTAATTTAGAAAGGAATTTGAAAAAAAAAAAAAAAAACATCTTTCCACATCTTTTAAAAAGTTTAGAAAGGAAATTGAATTAAGAATTTTAAAAGGAAAATATTTCCAAATCTTTTTACTAAATATTTCCAACTCTTAAGTTTTAAAATTATCTTTTTTATAAAATATGATTTCCAAATTGATTCAAAGTCCACTTGATTTTCTATATTATATACATATTATGAGAGATCTCTTAAGAACTCATGCACACAAAGTTTAAGTAAATGTTCTTTGTGTTTAACCTAAACCTTTCAAAAAGTTTGTGATTCTTATTTTTGGGTTCATAAAAGATATTTGCATCCCCTCAAGGCATTGAAGAGTTCATTAAGGAGTATGTGCGGTTCTACCTAGTGAACATGGGATTAGATGTAAGTTTTGGAGTGTAATTCTTAGGAAGTAGTAATCACCAGGTAAATTTGTTTACCTCTTTTTCATATTTAATGGATTATAGTTCGCAGTATGTAACCTTGTGGTTTTTGCATCCACAAAGTCTTTAGGAGACTTTATAGATAGTTTTCCATGTAAATTATTGCCTCTTGATATGATTGAATTTCTCTACTTTTTATATTATTCTTAAAGAGAAATTAAAACATAAAAATTTGGATTTGAAAAGTTTAAATATCTATTCGTCACCTTTTACACCAGTTGATCATTGAGAAGTCAAAGTTTTCTCCACTTTACTAGAAACCAATATTTGTTGTGCTTATTGGGGTGCTTAGGATAGATTGTCATACCTTTATAATAAGTAACCTTATTCTTAAATTTCATCCTAATTCACTAACTTGGTTTTTTTCTTTTATTGAATCACTTTTAAGGTTTTTTTTCTTATTTTTCTAAAATAATTAACATCAATTGCAACTTCAAAACTCAAATAAAATAGGTTTTCAAAAATAAAACATTTTTCTTTAGAGTATGAGTCTCATATAATGTTAACCATCTCAAGTGCAACAAGTAAGGTAGGGTTACCACTATAGAAAAGTGTCAAATAGGTATCATAATAAACTCAAAATTTGTATCTTTAGGTCATGTTTGGTTGATCAAATATCCTATAAAATAGGATAAGAGAAGTGATATTATATCCTAATCCACGTTTGGTTGGTGATAGTATAAGATAAGTTATTTCATCACTTATCCTATCTTATGTTCAAACCAAACATGGAATAGGATAAGTGATGGAATATATTATCCACCCTCTTTTTAAATCCTTTTAATATGTTATAAGATATGCATATCTTATGTATCAAAATCTTTTTTTTTTTTATCAATTTTTTATCTTTTAATAGACTCATTTTATAAAATAATTTTTTTATTATAAATCAAATTTATAATTAAAAAAAGAAAAACTAAAAAAAAAATATTTATAAAATAATATTAATATATGATATATAAATTATTTTTGTATATATGAAATAACATAATGTAAAAAAATATTTGTTAAATTTAAATATTTTAATTAAACATAACAAAAATTTAATTTTTTTAAATAGAAAATATTTGAATGTGATATAATTTTATTTTAAATATTGAAAATAATATATATTTCATATTATTTTTTATTCAATTCAAAAATTAAATATAAATATAATATAATATAGCATTGTAGACCTCTCTTTGGAATGGGTGAGTTGGGCATTCGAGTGGGAATGCATCGAGCGAAATGCGGGGTCCACAAGCATGCATATCTTTAGACCCCTCTTTGGACCAAGGGACATTAGTTTTATTGCTTTTTTGTTTCAATTTATTTTTGGCTTATCCCACTGATTACTACTCAAAAAGTGCTATTTGATAGCTTGTAATTAATCCTTTTAAACACTTTTGAGTAGTAGTTATTGCCTTTTAACCCAATTAACATGTTAAGGACCCTTGCAATCAATTCTAATCAAATTGTGTTAAGTTTTGGTGTTTTGATAGCTTTTTGATCACCAAAGCAATATGAGATTGAGGAGAGTTATTTGGAATCCATGGCAAAGCAATGGGAAGCTCAGAGGCATGAAGAACCAAATCTTTGAAGTCCTTTGCCTTAAGCAAATCCGGAATACAAGGAGGGGAAGCAAAGAGAAATCTGCCATGAAGCATTCTAGATGACAGTCATGTCAGCCACTTTTGGAGCACTTCCTGAAGTCCAATTTATGCATGCTATATGTCATTTTAAAGCTTAGGAAGTCAACAATCCAATGCTTCAAACGGTACGCAATTCGGAGTTGAAATGAAGGAGTTACAGCCATTGGAAGCCGATCACTCCA
Source organism: Vitis riparia (assembly GCF_004353265.1). Lineage (NCBI taxonomy): Eukaryota > Viridiplantae > Streptophyta > Magnoliopsida > Vitales > Vitaceae > Vitis > Vitis riparia. The sequence continues at coordinate 1,334,846 of NC_048447.1, forward strand.
AGCTGAAGAAAGAATTTTGCACAGCGTTGCGAAATCACCCTTTTGTTGCGAAATGATTTCGCAGCCTTTTTGCACAGTGCTGTGGAATTCCCCTGAAGTTTCACGACGCGATGGAAGCCAAACACCGCAAGATGAAAGCCAACTTCGCAGCACTGCGGAATCAGCCTTTTGCTGCGAAGTGATTTCGTAGCCCTTTTTGTGTGTTTGCGAAATCTCGCAGACCTCGTTTTCACCTGCGAAATGGTCCTTAGTGTTTCCCGATATTTGTAACCGACACTGTGAGATATTTTTCATTAGATTTTTGTTGTTTAAATCCCCAAACTCTCCTTCTAAGCCACCAATTATAGGATTCCTTAGCTTTTAAGTTAGGAAAAAGGCTAAATATCCATGTAATAGCTATTAATGTAAGATTGATATAAATAGAGCCCAGAGAGCCTGTTCTGGTGGTGATGAACCTTTTGTAAAAGTTTGAAAGAAATTAAAATACAGAGCTTGAGCTCTACCTTACCTTCTCACTTTGATTGTATTTTTCATTTACTTAGTTATGCACTCTCTGAGGAAGTTTCCCCAAAGAATGAGTAACTAAACCTTTTAGTTCCTTGGAGTTAAGGTTGCCGGGAAAGGTTCCAAGTGCAAGAATCAGAAACTTTGTGGTTTCAGCTATGAATGAAGAGAAAGTGTGTCCCGTTAATGATTTCTATATTTTTAGTTAACTTAAAACACCTTGGAGTCACCTGGGCCAACACTTGGTAAGGCAAGTGATCTCTATCCATGGAGATGCACTAGTTTACCTCTTGCGAGCCTCTGGGAGGTGACTTGAAGGTAGGATTTTCTAGAATAGCCAACACTTGGTAAGCTTTTGGACTATAAGGAAACATCCATTAGTTATCTCTTGCGAGCTTGAGAAAGGAAGTCCAAGGTTAAAGATCACCTTGAATGGTAAAGGCTAGGTGAGAGGCTCGAACCATTGCAAGTTGCATCAGTGAGAGAGAATTAGAGATGAAATCCAATTAAGGGGTGCATTTGTACATCACCGGTTAGAGAATTGACTTTATGTTAATTCTCTAATGCGAGGAAATGAACCAACTGACCGGAGCTATGTTTTTGCACGAGGAACCTCCCCTGTGAACCTAAATCTCCAAGGAATGTTTTTCTTCATAAGTAAATTCCATTACTTGTTGTGCCGTTAGTCTAAATCTAAACCTTTTTCAACCAAAGTTTGTGTTCTACTTCTTAAACTAACCTTGCAATGAAACAGCACCAATTCACTTTGAATTGGTATCATTTTCAGTTTGAAAACCCTTCCCAGTGAACGATCCTAGAGCCACTATGCTATAGTAGCTTTTTCTTTGCTACCCTAGTTCATGGTGTAATAGGTTATAAATTTTGTTGATTACTCCCTCCAACAAGGAGCACCAGCTGGACATGAATCAGCTGATACACCAATTGGGCATAAATCACCCACCTTACACACCTGTTGGCCATCCAGGAATAGAGGGATTGTTTTTTATTATTATTATTCATTTCATTTGAGGAGTGGGGGGAAGGTTTTTCAGCAGGGGAATGTGAGAAAATGAAGCTCGGAAAGTAAAGTTGGAGAAGGTTTTTCAGTAAGGGGGATTGAAAGAAAAACAGAGAGTTAGGCTGAGACGAGGGGGGTAGCTTGAGAGAAAAATATGGGAGTAGAAAGTCGAGGGATGAGCCGAGGGAGGGGCGGTCCATGGTCACTTCGTTTTAGAGAGATTGAGAGAGAGTGGGCTGGGTAGAAAAAACAGAGAATGGAGAAAGAAGGGTTGGGAAAGAAAAACAGGGGAGCTACGGAGGAGTTTTGAGGGGGTGTGAAAAATGAATAGAGGAAGTTTGTAGGGAGAGCTGGAGGTGGAAAGAACTCGAGTTGTGGAGGAAGAACATTGAGAAATCCAACTATCTGTGCTTTGGAGGAGCTCTTAGGTAAGTTCACTAGTGCATTTTTGTTTCTTTTCTTCATGCTTTGTTCTCTTGTTATCCTCCTCTATTTTCCATGGGTGTTCCGGGTGCATAGCATTGTGTGTATCACCAATTGATGATGTTGGAGATTGGCCATGGGATATTTGAATAAGCTGGTGAAGAAGTTGATTCCATGATACCACGTAAAAGAATAAAAAAAAAATCAAAATATAAGATTTGATCATTTTTATAATTATAAAAATTTTCATTCCTGCTTAAATTTTAAAAAACAATTCATTTAAATTAATAAATAAAAAATAAAATTAATTTTTCATTGTTAATTCCAACATTCCAAACCAACTCCAACATGATATGGAAACTATTTCATTTTTCCTTTTGTGGGAGATGACAATATTAAGAATAACTTTCTAAAAAATTATTTTTCAAATATCGCCAATACATATCCTCATCACAATATACTATAATATTCCTAGTAAGCAAACAGAAAGTCCCATCAAAGGAAATTTCTTGTAAAATCAAAAGAAAATTTCATACTATAAAATGTTTATCCCTCATTCTGAGTATGAAAGATATTAAAAAATCATTCATTTATTTTATTTTCATTCATTTTAGGGTTTATGGATTTAACAATGAAACAAAAGATATGGTGGAATGTTAAACCTAATTTCTACTTTCCTACAACTCAAATAAAAAACACTATTTACACAATCCACATTACAAATATACCAAATCAATGAATATAAATCAATTGTGCTAATAAAGACTTTGACATTAATAAAAAAAAAAATGATAGATCTAAGAGATTTTGGATTACTTGAGAATCCACGAAGTAGAGAAGAACAATTGTGTGTTAATTATAATTGTGAGAAGAGGTAGAAGCAAATTATGGTTAGGGTTATGAATGAGATTTTCAATGAATATAAATCAATTGTGCTAATAAAGATTTTGACATTAATAAAAAAAAATGAAAATGATAGATCTAAGAGATTTTGGGTTACTTGAGAGTCCATGAAGTAGAGAAGAGCAATTGTGTGTTAACTATGGGTGTGAGAAGAGGTAGAAGAAAATTATGGTTAGGGTTATGGAATGAGATTTTTTTGGATTGTGGGTATGTGGAAACAATGAGTTTTTTATATACTATTATTATTCTCAAAGTGGCCCATTAAGTTATAGTATTTTAAATTTTTTATTTTATATGGTGTCACTTTTCAAAAACTGACACTATAAACTTTTAATATCATCTATCTTAATTGAAAATTTTTATATGATATGCCACCTTTATGGATTTAATTCATATAGTGTCATTATTTTAAAAGTGACACCATAAATTATTTTTTGTAATAGTGATATATCCCTCCTTTACTTCACCCTGTAACCACAGTCGGAGCCTATCAGGATTCAGAACTCACCATTTCTTCAGTGGTCCAGCCATGGCCACCGCATGACTCGTTGTCATCTCCAATTTGTTCCTCTCCTTGAACCGAATATCTCAAGTTCGCAGTCTATGCTGCAACAATAGAGTCTCACTTTCAGTTTCAAAAAAGCTATTCATTTACAATGCTCTCCACAACCTTCAGCTCCATGTCAAAGAGCAAAGGCAGCCTGAAACTCTTGAGTACAAAGTCTTCTTCCATGATTCGTTTAGAAAAAAAGGTTTCCCTTTGGCATTATCTACCACTACACTTGGATGATGGTGTTTTCAATTTTATTGTGGAAATACCCAAAGAATCAAGTGCAAAGATGGAGGTTGCAACTTGAGGTTTGGCAAGTTTTTTTTTTTTTTTTTTTTTTTTTTTTTTTTTTTTTTTTTTTTTTTACTCCAAAACTATCTCAATTGGTAGATTTCCCAAACAATGTCGAGTCAACTCACCACCAAAAAAAAAAAAAAAAACAGCCACCTTGCAATCCAATGGTCCCCACTTCTACATCGCCATGCATAGCCACCCTCCAATGCATCACCCAAAGGTCATATGTCATCCTCTTGTTTCTTCATCTTTTGATGGAAAAAATTAATTTCAAAACTTCCATTTTCAAATAATTTTTCAAATTTTCAATTTCCAAATTTAATTTTCAAAACTTCCTTCTTCAAATAATTTTTCAAAATTCCAATGTTCAAATTTAATTTTCAAAATTTCAATTTTCAAATACTTTTCCAAAATTCTAATTTTCAAATTTATTCTTTAAAAAACTCCAATTTTCAAAACTTTAATTTTTAAATAATTTTCAAAACTCCAATTTTCAAATAATTTTCAAAACTTTAATTCTCAAATAATTCTTCAAAATTCCAATTTTCAAAACTTCCATTCTCAACTAATTTTCCAAAATTCCAATTTTCAAATTTAATTTTTGAGAAATCCCATTCTCCAATAATTCTTCAAATTTCTAATTTTTAAAATTTCAATTCTCAAATAATTTTCAAAACTCCAATTTTCAAATTTAATTTTTAAGAAATCACATTCTCAAATAATTCTCCAAATTCTGAATTTCAAAATTTTCATTTTCAAATTTAATTTTCAAATAATTTTCCAAAATCCCAATTTTCAAATTTAAGTTTTAAAAAATTTCATTCTCAAATAATTTTTTCCATTTTCAAATAATTTTTGAAAATTCCAATTCTCAAATTTAATTTTCAAAACTCTCATTTTCAAATAATTTTTCAAAATTCCAATTTTCAAATTTAATTTTTAGAACTCCCATTTTCGAATATTTTTTTTAATTTAATTTTTAAGATTTTAATTTTCAAAAGTCTAGTTTTCTTTCAAATAATTTTAATTCCACTTCAGTTTTCAAATATTTTTAATTTTACAACTTTTCATCTTTTATTAGGGTTTTAGGTAAAAAAAAAATCTCGTTTTTAATAAATTTGCTACATTTTCCTTCAAGTAAGCACTTTCATAAATTTTCTTTGATTTTCAAATAATCTTTTGTTTCTCTTGATTTTAAATAAGCATAAATATGATTTTCATAATTCCAAAACAATGGAATTTGTAGGATTAATTCATGCAAAATTAATTGGGTTTTGGTCGGGGCCCTACTACATATGAGTTTTCTCTTCTGATTGTCAACTGTTATGCTTAATGAATATTGTTTGATCTTTGTCTTACTCTTTGATATGCATTTGATAATTTTATTCTTAAGCTAACCTTATTTCTTTGATGGCGTTTTATTACCTGTTGTCAAGGTACGCGCTCACTCTCACTTTGTTTATTTATTCGTTATCATAACTTGCTTTTGATCTATGATCATTTTGGTATCCATTGATTTCCTAGTTAATTGTCATGTTTGTTTCACCTTATTTAGTATAAGACCCATTTTTAGGGACTTAGAGGGTGTTACGGTATTGACCGTACCTTCTCAATAAATAACCTGACCCCCAAACCTAAGTTTGGTTTTTCACAGACTATCTTTTCCAAATAAGGAGTCACACTTGAGGTTTTCTTTCTTATTTTGTTTTTCCTTAAAAAAATAAAACAAAAATAAGTGCGACTCAAAATCTTTTTTAAAAAAAAAAAAATCATATTTTTCATCAAATAAATTAAAAATGAATCATAACGTCCAATGGGAACGCATGCAAAAATGCGAAGTCCACAATATCATATCCAATAAGACATAATATCTTAGAATATACATATCTTATCCTATTATATCTCACCAAACAAACATAGTCATAAAGTTACAAAGTTTATAACTAAATCTAAACCATGAAATGAAATATAAAGAAATAAGACTCAAGTACAAACAAATAAAACCATTTATAAAGTAAAAAGGATTTGTGGATTAATTAATCATATTTTATTAAAAAAAATAGATGTAATTAGTAGTAATCTAGATACATCAAAACCCTTCATCAATGCGGATTAATTAATCAGATTTTATTCATGAAATAACTGGTATTAATGTGGATACAACAAAATCCTTCTTTCAAATCTATTTATTGACTTACTCTAATAAACCACATTTGGAATAACTTCCTTCTTTCGACTCTAATTAGAAGTATTGAGTTACAATTTTTAAAGATCAATATTGGCATTGTAAAAATTTTACTGAAAAAAAAAAAAAAAATCTGGTTGCATGATCCAACACAAAGGTTTGAAGCAATATTTTTCTAATTTCTATATTAAGCTCTTTTTTTAAATTGTAAGTACATTTTTTAACTTCCATATTCTAAGATACTGAAAATATTAAAATATATATATACACACATGCGCACACAAACAACCCAGAAGACTACAGAAATGGCGGGTTGATATGGTAGATTTAGAGTTTCCTTGGTGTTCAGTTTGCAGTCAAAAGATTTAACTACATTTTATGAAATTCCATAGCCCATGGAAATACGTGTCTAAGACCACACAGGATTTGTATCATTAGAGTTTCCTTAGTATGGCAACATTTTATAAAGTGGGTCCCAGGCACACTTTTCCACCTACTTGAAAACCGCAATCTCATAATGCGACCGTATTTCAAATGAATTCCAAAATCAACCCAAAATAATAATAACAAGAATAAATAAAGAAAAAGGTAAAAATGAAAGACCCACCCACAGCCACAGGCCCACAGCTAACACACCAATCACAATCTTATGTAATATATATCCAAACAATCTTTCATGAGTATCGCTTTCGACAACCCGGGAGTTTTAACAAGTAGATATTATATATATATATATACTATATATTTAAGTACTAAACTGGAAATTAAGCCACCTCAAATACTGTTGAAGCTGGAGGTTGAGCAGCTCCTTAAATGCCAAACTGGAAATTCTGGTTCCTGAATGTAGAAGAAACTAACAGTAAAACATGACCCTCTTGACATTCTCCTTGAGGGCCGGGAGGGGTCTAACGGCTGCATTAGCACCTGATACCCGTGTGCTTCGAGGACCTGGTCCTCCAACACCCATGCCCCCACGACCAGCAGCAGCACCGCTTGTCATTGACCCACTATCTGATGTCTCTGGCTCCATATAGAAGCGTGCTCGGAAAGCAGCCAGATGAGCATAGTATGCAGGGGGCACGATGGTAAGATTACAGAACCCATTAATCACAAACAAGATTTTGCAAGACAGCATAAAATGCAAGTGTTAAACTGTGTAACAGAGAACTAACCGATGGAAACAGAGCGTGTGCACCTAGCATATCTGAAAACAGAAAATAAAATCAGATTAAAGTCGATGCCACATAAATGAGAACTCACTGGAAAATTTTGGAAAAATGCAATAAATGACCTGGAACTATTAATTTCCAACTAAATGTGGCATCTCTCTCTCTCTCTCTCTATGTATATATATATATAGACTAATATTGCCACAAGTTGTGGACCCAGGAGAAAATTTTCAAAGCTAAACTCAAGGAACTCACGTGTAGCAGAGGTTGTTTGTGAGGGACTGCAGCCCATCAGCTGTGAACTTGTTTTCATCCCACAACACATGGTAATGGGCAGGTCGGCTTGTGCCCTGAATGTTAGCATAATGCAGTACAATATTTAAAACCACAACGAAAACCAAATGGAACATATTCCTAACAAGCAACAGAGGAATTCCCATTTTACCTGAATGCCAGCATGGCTGCACAGGTAAAAGTCAAACTCAGTAGGATGGCAGATCTTAGAATCTACAACAGTACCTGTGGAATTCACATAATGCACATCAAAATCAAGGAAGAAACTGTCTGAGAAGTTTTTGTAGCAGAGATGCTGAGATATGTGAATTACTTACCAGGTAATATATTCCCACTCTTGTCAACTGCATTCCGGTCATTATGGTTGTTGGCAAACAATCTAGTATGATGGCGTTTCTGAACCACAACAAATGTCACAGGAGGCTGATAGTTTGGCTCCAAAGATGCACATGCCTGAGTTTAAGTCAAATGGAAGGGAAAAAGACAAGCCCCCATAATTTCACAATTTGCCCAAGAAGCTAACAGAGAAGATACACGACAAGGAAGATTTGAAAGGAGTTAGAACTTATATACAGTTTTACCTTACGAATAGCATCAAGTTCATATAGTAAGACTTGATAGAACTGCCCTTCACTGACCCCATCCCTGCAGATGGAGAAAGTATGTGTTTATCATATATCAAGCATGGCAAAGCAAATGGGATAGGAGCAGAAGAATACGACAATACCTATAGAATATTATGCGCTGAGGTTTCTGCCCAGTTGCTCTACGGAAAGATATAAGCAGTTCTCTGAACAAATTACATAATAGCAAGAGAAAAGGATTAGATCATAAAGCTCAATAACAAAGTTACCTCTAGAAGACAAAAGCAACATGATTTGACTGAACAAATCATCAATATAACATACAAGCCAAAAGTTTAACAAAAGAAACAAATGGGAGGAGAAAGAGAGAGGAGGGAGTATTGTAATATGATGGAACATACTTGATCATTCCACCAGACACAGTTCCTCTTACAGGATCCTGCCAAGTCTTATAAAGATCTTGGATGAGCTCCTGTCGATGGGCCTGAGCACAAACCAAACCAGCATATTTTGTAATCTCGGGCCAATCTTGAGAGGCGACAACCTGCATTGAGAATAAAATGCAAACCACCTTTCATTAATGATAGAAGATGGAAATCTTTACATCCAATCTGGATAAACAATAAAATTCAACCATAAGCAAAGGTGATGAAATAAATTCAGTATCATACAGCAGCAATAGATGGGCTTGAATCCTCTCCTGGGTGAGGATGGGTAACATCAGCCCCAAAAATGATAGTAGGCCGATCACTGACCAGAGGTATGCGCCTTGATATTGCATCAACAAGCACCGTATTTCTCCCTCCAACCTTTACATTAATCTTCAATGCCACATTTGCCAGATATTGCTTACTCATTCTATACACATGTTTATGTAAGCAACACTGTGAAACAAGCCCAAGATCTGTCTCACAGATTCGTTTCAAATCACCTGTAAAATAGAAAATTGAATTAAATTCAAAATAAAAGAAATAACAATTTAACCAAGAATCCAAAAAAGAAAAAACACCAGGAAACATGTATGTATTCAGTAGGGTGCCATACCATAGAGTGAACCATTATTATCTGGCAAAATAACAATAAGCAAATCAAGCTCCTTGCCCTGTGGCTGGAGTTTGGTCATGGCTTCATGAAACCTTGCCTTCAAAACTCTCTCCACCTGATCAGGACGTGCAGTAATTGGTGGAAGTACTGGTTCCGGATTAAATGCCTACATAAGACGATTAATCCAAAGTTCAGAACAAGAATTCATGTCAAATGGATGCAATAAATAAATCCCTCAGCAGAATCTTTAGGAACTAGAGACATGTAGAGTAAACCAGTATATATCAAAAAACATACCATGCCAGAAATATAACACATTTGTGCAAGCTCCTGACAGAACCCACGAGCCACACTCTCTTGTACTCCACGTGAAAAATTTATGCAAATCCAATTGTTGACAGTTCCACCATTGACCATTTTCTGTATTAAAAGAACCATAAATTCAAGAAAATTACTGAGTAATCGCATGGCATCATTGAATCATTTGCACGGGATGAAGTCTAAGCAAATGAAAAGGATGAGCACATTTATCTGACACCATTCACTCCACAGCTTGATAATCAGTATGCACACGTTCATTACGACATTTAAATAAACAAGACCATATACATGATATGAATGTCTATTAAACCTATTAACATGAGAAGATAAAAGAATAGCCTCAACCTTCATATATTATGCCCTACAAATAAAGGGAAGAACAGACAAAAGGTTCCCAATGAATGATTTCATTAAATGGAAGGACAGTTCAACAACCTTATCACTTGTAGATATTTGAGACTTCGGTAGATATTTAAAAACCCTGGCCTTATCAGTCTCTATGTTTTTTAGAGTAAGGGGAAGCAGGGAATCCTTCCCTTCTCTGAACAAATCAGCATCCAGGCTATGTAAAGGATAGGCTATTTAAAGAATAGAAAGCTTAATCTCTCACATGACAACCATCAATTCGGTATGTTAGAATAAGAATAAAAAAATTGCACTGCATGATTTCAAAATAGAGCAGGAGCACTGAATCAAGAAACAACTAGAATTAATCTTTAAGATCCCAGTGACATCCCAAAAATAAACACAAACCACCAACTAGATAACAAGTTTGGTTTGGAAATAGAAAAGCTCCTGACAGTTATATCAATTCACAAAAATAGCAGATAATCCTGCTTATTAACTGAACAGCAGTATAAATGCCAACAAGATTATCTGAAAATATATGTTGATATTTTTTAAATCGAATATACCTTATTCATCATATTCCACTGGCCAACTTGAGGCAGACAATCCTTTTCCCTTCCCGTATCATGGTATTTAAGCTACACAAAAAGAACACAAGATTGACAAGCTATATATCATATGCAACCATAAAATCAGAAACTCTACAGAGATAGTTAAATAAAATGGATGAAATCAGATACACTACCCATGGAGCAGGTAAAATGCGAGCTTCAACTGAAGCGAGCTTCTCACTGATTTTGATACCAAACTCCTTAGCATAAGGATCCTCATGATAAGCATTATGGTGAACCGTCTGAGAATGGGCACATTCAAGATGTAAAAAATACTGACATACACACATCGCAAAAGCTAAATTTACTGGCTCAATGTATACTTTCAATACAATGCTACAGGACACAGGCCTGATAGTGCATGCATGTTAAAGGAAAAAACACCAATGTTACAACACCACTGGATGCAAACATAATTATTTAAATAACCTCAGCCAAGCAGCACATCATAAATAGCTCAACTATGTATGAAATCATACACACCCCCATCAGCACCTTCTTGGTCACAAAACTGACCCAAGATAGATTAAACTATGACAAGAGGAAAGAATTTGATTTGATTTTTTTTTTTTTTTTGATAGGCAAAAAGAAAAGAATCTGACTGAAATGCAATTATTGAAAGAATTAGGCTCTTTTTTTTCTCAGGAATGTTCTCAATTTATCCATAAAAGCTAACATTCTCTTTGTTACACTGCCCCTTGGTGAAATTGATACGACATCACAGCCATTTATAAAATTCAATGAATCATCATGTTCATGTTTGAATATGAAAAAATTGTGGTAATAAATCAATCACATTAATTTAAGAGATAGCAGGACAAGATAAAGGCTTAATTAAAATACAATTAGGAAAAAATACCAAAGTTACGACTCATAAAACAGAAATAAACCTACAATAATGGTAAACCATAGAAAATACTTTTTTTTTTTTTTTTTTGATAGGAACCATAGAAAATACTATAACTTTGCAACATCCACAAACCTGCATTATGTCATGCTCCCTTTCTTGAGGACGCTGACAAGTCACCTTCAGTAAAGCAGTAATCTGCCTCTCATTCAACCTCTTGGAATATCTTTGGCCTTCAACAATCTTGCAAACCTGGATTTACTGACACAATTAGCAGGCGCATCTATAAAACAATCACTGACAAGAAGTGATGTATATATATGTGTGTTTGTGTGTGTGCACAAACCTCCATAGGCAAATAATTTGGCCTCTGTTGATTTCCCACTTGCAGACAAGGCCATTGAGAATGCTGAATGACAAACCCATATGTTTCATAGAAGTACTCAACGACAGATTTCATGGTTCCTCTATCATCAACGGGAAAACTAAAACAAACAGCAACCCATGTCGGAGCAGCAAATTATATAGAGCATTTCAAAATAACCAATGATGCATACAGTCTAATACAAAAAGTAAAATCATGAAGAATCCCAACATAAAACACCGATCCTTACGTCAATTCACGTGTTGCTTGTGATGTTAAGCCAGATATACGATATTTTCTGCGCATATTTCCCCGATGAGTAACTTCAACTTTGACTCCTCTGAGAGCCTTCTTAATCTGCCAAGGCAAATATACGAAGGCTGCATTGTAAAAGTAGTTTCAACAAGTCGACTGTCGAAGAACTACATAATTTTCTATTAAAAAAGTTCAATTTGAAGACAAACAATGTTGTTGAGCGGTAAACTAACCAAGCTACTAGAGCTTGGCTAGACTAAAAGCTTGTTCAAGATCATTCAAGTGGCAAACAATCCAAGTTCAACAACTCATTTGAAACTTGTTCATTTTGAGCAAAGCTCAACCATCCTACAACTAGGGTCAGCCTGCCTCATGAGCACTCAAGATCAAAAGACGAACCAAGCTACTTGAGCCCATCTGGAGATCAGCCAATTAAAGGTTCACTTGAGCTCATGCATGAGATATATGAGCCAGATTCAAACCCATTTCAGAGCTTGTTAATTTTGCAAGCAAGCTCAAACAGCAAGCAGCAAGCAGCATACTACTCAGCTCAGCATGTATCCTTTACAGCCATAAATAAACAGGTTAAGACAATAATGGCCAAAATGAAAGCTGACTTGTCGTAGAAAACAAAAGACATAAGACAAACTAATTTAGTCACAAAAAAGAAACAACCAGGGTACAGGAAAAGCAAGAAAAGTGCAGGGAAGATAAGTATACCTAAAATGTGAAAAGAAAAAAAAAACACTATCAAGATAAAGACAAAAGAACAGAATCTAACCTTTACACGATCAGCATCAGATAATGGTCGGGAAGAAACATCCCGATTCAGAAGCTGTGTCACAAAATCAATGACAGGCAATGGCTCAATAAAAGCAGTTGAGGACATATCTGCGCATTAATGAATGTTAAGTCATTAGATGCCCAAACTTTTATGTTAGGGGATTGTGGGTATAATTCACAACAAAACAACTGCACAAATCAAGGGACCGGTAAAAAGGACAGCACCATATGATACATAGCCAGATGCATTCAAAGTGCATATAGATGAGTATTACCAATATTCAGTGACAGTCCCATCTGAGTTGGCCGAATACTCTGATAGAAACCACGCCAACTTTCCAAACCCTCACCCAATGGCTGCCTTCTCCCTAGATCAGGAGAATAAAATGATCGCCCCACGGGACAGTACCTACAATCAATCAAAATAGTAATAGTTTCCCAATATGCAAAACAAGGAAAAACCCCATGTTTGTGCACAAGTTAAATTCAGAGAGAACACAAAATCCATACCGAGTTGTAGGCAACTCGCGCAAAACAATGTCAAGAACCTGAAGAGCTTCTTGGGGAGCATCAGCTTGCCTCCCCTGTAAGAACAGTCCTAAATGGTGTAGATCAGCACGTGCAGCCAGTTTGATCACAACTTTGAATTCCCTCTCTCTCCTGCATCAAGAAAAGGTTAACCAATACAAACTAGATACACAATAAATTGCATGGAAAAAATGGAAGGAATACAAGAAGGAGAAGAAGAAGAAATCTTCTGCAAAACCTGGGGGCGCCTGTTCCATCATCTTCATCTATGAGAGTTATCATAAACTCTTTTGAAATGAAAGGAAGCGGCCCAGCAGTATACAGACTTTTCCTTCCATCGTAGGCAGGGAGTCGCCTTCCAAGATGTGACTCCCGATACAATTTCACCAGCTGTTCCATCACAGCACGGTTCACCCCCCTTGATGTAACCTCCGGATTAATTGACACCTAACATGTAGTAGTAAATTGATTCATCTACATTCATTTCTCAATAGCAATTACAAAAGAAATGCACAAAAATACAGGGAAAAGGCATAAGGTGAGAGAGCACATACATCATACTGGTGTAAATCTTTATCTGGAAGTTCAGCAAAGAAGTGATTAGCCTTGACTATACACTTCTTACCAGTAACTCCCTTGCCTGGACGAAGAGGAAACCTCATTGATTTGCTGGAGGGAGCGACAGGCTGAATTGCCTGGCTGGGAGGCACCTCCTGCTGGATAGAAACCTTCTGTAGCTGCTGTGTCAAAGACTCAGCAGCCTGACGTGATGAACTGGCTTCAGAGGGAACGCGATGAGGAGTTCCCCCGGCTGCATAACTCGCCTGCGTAGCTTGGTGCAGATCGGAACTTAACGGCTTAGAAGGAGGGCCACCAGAAGACACTGGCTCTACCCCACGGCCACCACCCACACGAGCTCGGCTTCTGCTCCCAGACTCATAAGCAGCAGCTGCTGCAGGAGGTTGCTGAGGTGGTGCTCCTCCTCCACGACCCCGACCTTGATATTCAGTCGGGACAGTGTATTGCTGTTGTGGAGCCATTCCACCACGCTGAGGACCCCGGCCACCTCCATACCCACCGCGCCCACTTTGTTGTGATTGAGGAGCCCAACCTCTACCCCCTTGAAATCCCATCCCAGTAGCTCCTTGTTGTGGTGTTGCTGCAGGCTGCTGAGAACCTCGGCCTCCTCCACTACCTCCACTAGCTCCACTAGCTTCCTGAGTGGACTCCGAGCTCTCCCCACTACTGGCAGTGGGAAGTTCAGTTCTCCTCTTCCTAACCATGATAATAACTGCAAACACACAACAACAACCCCAAAAAAACCAAAAACAAACAAAAGCAATGAAAGTCCAAAAAACAGCAGGAGCTATTACTCTAAAGCATGTAATAATGACCGTGAAACATAAATAATCCAGAAGGCACCACTCCATAAAACCCAAAAAGATTACAAGAAAACCCTTGATTCAATCCAGAGAAGTTAAATGAAAGCAAACACAGGAGAATAAGAAAAAAAAAAAAAAAAAGCAATAAAAAAAAAAATCTTTGGATCCATAAAACCCAAAGCAAAATGACTCATAAATTAGCACATGTCTCTCTGTACCAGTGACTACAACCTAAATTCACATCACAAAAATCAACAAAACAAAAGGTATAAAAAAACAAAAAACGAAAAATAAAAATAACAAAAAAATCCATTCAAAATCATCACAAAAATTCTGGACCATATCAAACACAACAAAAAGATCCATACCCTAGAAACCCAAAACCAAAGCCACAGAAGGTACCATTTCCAATTAGAAAAAACCACACACCCTGGCTAAAATCCACCAAACCCTAAAAAAGGTTTCATCACAAAACCCTAAGAGCAAAGTCAAAATCGAAAACCACAGCTAGATACCAAAGATCTAATCCTATGATTGCACCAACAATACAAAAATCAGATATTAGCATTAAAAACATCAAAACCAGACAGATCCGTAGGAAAGCAAAGCATAGAGACGGAGTAGACCCGATCTAAAGCAAAAAATAAGACCAAAAGCGGTAGAACAAGAAGCAGAAACCCTAAAACCACTATTATTTACCTCAAAACCGCTATCGGAAAACTGCTCTGCAGCCTCTGTTGTTATAGACTAAAGTGAAAAAGGCACACACCCACAAGCGTACCACTAGAAAACAACCACCACAGTGGTGCGTTTTGTATTTGGAAGAGAAAATGAAAGAGAAAGAAAAATTAAAATAATTGTACTATTGCGCTAATAACAAAATATGAATATAAATAATAAAAGAAATGTATTAAAAGAGAGAGGTGAGTGGGTCGGGCGTTCGTCTGTAGAAGAAGAGTAAAATCCTCAGCAATGCTATCCACACCCTCTATTTAAAGAACTGGTAGGTGTTTGAAAATGACATGTCCACCCTTGACCTTGTGGGTTCCATTTCTCTCTAAAATGTCTCTTTCCTCTCTCGTACAGACACCTCGGATGCTCACGTGGCTCAGTTTTTCCTCTTTTACATTAAAAAAATTTTAATTTTAAAAAATTAGAAACGAAATCTATTTAATGATATTCTCAAAATAAATTTTAAAAATAAACATTAATTATTGAAACATATCTTTATCTTCTTTATCATAAGTGGTTACAATTTAAAATATATAAATAAAAAATACAAAAAATTTAATGGATTAATAGATTCAAAAAATCTGATGTAAAACATATTTTAAGAATGATATTTATTTTTTAATATTTTATATTTAAAAACAAAAACGACAACTCCATTCCCAATTTCCCATTACCAGAACAATTGTCATTCTCTAACACGATCATGGACCATGGCCGTGGCATGTGCTGGCGTGGCTGCCAGCTCAGTTCCCGCCTCTTGAAGTGGAGCGAGTCACATGATTGGTCACGCCTCGTCTCGATAACACCACGAACCGTAGTGTCTCACCTTGCTCCCGTCGTTACACGCGCTCAAGTACAAAAATAAACTAAGACTCATCTGGTTTGAGAGACACCTGTAAAATTTTGACCATAAGGGTTTGTCGTGTTTTGAGAATGCTGTGCACGCGCTTTCGGAGAGAACGGGAAATGCCACTTTTTATTAATAATCAGGTCAATTGAATTATTATTGCCAAACAGTGTCCAATCAACGTTAATATCGATATTAGCACTTTATAAAAATAAAAATATTTTTTTATTTAAAAATTGAATGCATGGTTTCTAGAAGTTTCTTTATCCTGTTTTCACTCGTCTCAGAAGTTTGTGGTGAGCGGTGTCACTTCATCCAACACTCCATTGGAGTGTTGTAGAGCCGTCGGATCCTTGCCTATCATCAACGATTTCTTTTTGTTTTTCTTTTCCCTCTCTCCCCTTTGGGGTAGTTTTGAGAATTAAAAAAATAAATATTTGTAGGAGTAAAACGTTACTCTCAGTAAGATTCTGAGATGCTGGATCGTACGTTTCCTTTTCTGCGGGATATCATTATATAAAATTAAGGATATTATGTCCAATTCAATGAATTTATTGGACAAAAATATTAGGTTTAATTCTTATAATTTTGCAAAACTCTCATTTTTCAAAGATGAAATTATTAAAAAATAAAAATTATTAAATTTAAAATAATTTTTCACCTTCCTTTCTTCCCTCCCGAGTCCTTGTGCTCTCCTTCGTCCTTTTCTTGTCTTCCTTCCATCTTTTTTCAGTATTTATTGTCATAGATAGCTCTACACATCAGAAACTTAAGCGTCCCGCATGGTTGAAAAATCACAATAAGGGTGAATAAAACTAATTTCTGTTTTGATTCGGCCTATATGCCTCTCAGATTTGAGGTCAAGAACAACTACCTTCACCTTCTTGAAGCTTGCATACAATCCAAATCCCTCACTGAAGCCAAGAAAATCCACCAGCATTTCCTCAAGAACACCAGCAACGCCGACAGCTCTGTGCTTCACAAGCTCACCCGCCTGTACCTCTCATGCGATCAGGTTGTACTCGCCCGCCGCCTGTTCGATGAAATTCCCAACCCAAGTGTGATTCTTTGGAACCAAATCATCAGAGCTTACGCTTGGAATGGACCTTTTGATGGGGCTATTGATTTGTACCACAGTATGCTCCACCTGGGTGTCAGACCCAATAAGTATACCTACCCGTTTGTGCTCAAAGCTTGTTCGGGTTTGCTGGCCATAGAAGACGGTGTTGAAATTCACAGCCACGCTAAGATGTTTGGGCTTGAGTCTGATGTGTTTGTCTGCACTGCTTTGGTTGATTTTTATGCTAAGTGTGGGATTTTGGTGGAGGCACAAAGATTGTTTAGTAGCATGTCACATAGAGATGTTGTCGCATGGAATGCGATGATTGCTGGATGCTCTCTATATGGTCTTTGTGATGATGCTGTACAGTTGATTATGCAAATGCAGGAAGAGGGCATATGTCCCAACTCTTCGACAATTGTAGGGGTTTTGCCAACTGTTGGTGAAGCCAAAGCCTTAGGCCATGGGAAGGCATTGCATGGTTACTGTGTGAGGCGGAGTTTTGATAATGGTGTGGTGGTTGGCACCGGCCTTTTGGATATGTATGCAAAGTGTCAGTGTTTGTTGTATGCCAGGAAGATTTTCGATGTAATGGGAGTCAGGAATGAGGTAAGTTGGAGTGCAATGATTGGAGGGTATGTTACAGGTGATTGTATGAAAGAAGCGTTAGAGTTATTTGATCAAATGATACTCAAGGATGCTGTGGATCCAACGCCAGTTACTCTTGGGAGTGTGCTTCGGGCATGTGCAAAGCTGACTGATCTCAGCAGAGGGAGAAAGTTACACTGTTACATTATTAAATTGGGGTCTGTTTTAGATATACTGTTAGGCAACACACTTCTTTCGATGTATGCAAAGTGTGGGGTTATAGATGATGCAATCAGGTTCTTTGATGAGATGAATCCAAAAGACTCGGTTTCTTTCAGTGCCATTGTCTCTGGATGTGTGCAGAATGGTAATGCAGCAGTGGCATTGAGTATTTTCCGAATGATGCAGTTGTCTGGTATTGATCCAGATTTGACAATCATGTTAGGTGTTCTTCCTGCTTGTTCCCACTTGGCTGCTCTGCAACATGGCTTTTGTAGCCATGGTTACTTAATTGTTCGAGGCTTTGCAACAGATACCCTAATTTGTAATGCTCTTATTGACATGTACTCCAAGTGTGGGAAGATTAGTTTCGCTAGGGAAGTTTTCAATAGGATGGATAGGCGTGATATTGTCTCTTGGAATGCAATGATTATTGGATATGGAATTCATGGGCTTGGAATGGAAGCACTTGGCCTGTTCCATGACTTACTGGCCTTGGGTTTAAAGCCAGATGATATAACATTCATTTGTCTCTTATCTTCTTGCAGCCATTCAGGGCTTGTCATGGAAGGGAGACTCTGGTTTGATGCCATGAGTCGAGATTTCAGCATTGTCCCAAGGATGGAACATTGCATTTGCATGGTTGATATTCTTGGCCGTGCTGGACTTATAGACGAGGCTCACCATTTCATCCGAAATATGCCATTTGAGCCTGATGTTCGCATATGGAGTGCTCTGCTTTCTGCCTGCAGGATCCATAAGAATATTGAACTTGGGGAAGAAGTATCTAAGAAGATCCAGAGTCTAGGACCTGAAAGTACTGGAAATTTTGTTCTTTTATCTAATATATACAGCGCTGCTGGAAGATGGGATGATGCAGCACATATTAGAATCACACAGAAAGATTGGGGTCTCAAGAAAATCCCAGGATGCAGTTGGATTGAGATAAATGGGATTGTTCATGCATTCGTTGGGGGCGACCAGTCCCATCTGCAGTTGTCACAGATAAACAGGAAACTAGAGGAACTGTTAGTGGAGATGAAAAGGTTGGGCTACCAAGCAGAGTGTAGCTTTGTCTTCCAAGATGTTGAAGAGGAGGAGAAGGAACAGATCCTCCTTTATCATAGTGAGAAGCTAGCTATTGCATTTGGAATTCTTAATCTGAAGGCTGGCAGGCCCATTCTTGTTACTAAGAATTTGCGGGTATGTGGTGATTGCCATGCTGCAATAAAATTTATGACTGTCATTGCAAAGAGAGAGATAACCGTAAGAGATGCGAATCGGTTTCATCATTTCAAGAATGGGACTTGCAACTGTGGAGATTTCTGGTGAGAAATGTTTTCATACTACCTTCCTTCTTTTCAACGAAGAGAGTAAGCTACCTGTTCGGTAGAGAAAGAAAGGACCAGTTGGGATCGACAGTAAGATACCAGTTTGATCAGCTGGCCA
The DNA here is from genome assembly GCF_004353265.1 of Vitis riparia. Lineage (NCBI taxonomy): Eukaryota > Viridiplantae > Streptophyta > Magnoliopsida > Vitales > Vitaceae > Vitis > Vitis riparia. Next base: position 1,354,148 of record NC_048447.1, read on the forward strand.
AAGAGCATTCTGCTGGATTCGTAGCACATTCTTCTTTACTGCAGAAACCAAGGCACCAACTCAGTCGATATGCCTAAGAGGATTCTCTCAAGTTTGTGGCACATGTTAAGAGATGGATTCATCATCTCCCTCCTCCTCCCTGTCACACAACATACACTCATGTTCAGGAAGCAGATCTAAAAGCATTTTATTGAGTTTGCGGAACATGCTAAGTGGAGGAATCCTCAGTTCTATCCAAAAGGTTTAATACGGCCGCCAACCAACCTTGACAATGAATTAGAAGGGAAAAGAAAACAGAGAAAGAGTTTTATGGCTTGTTTGGCAATGTTCTCGAAGATAATTCATTATTATTTTCATGAACAAAATTCCATTTGAGAATATAGTTCTATAAAACAATTTTCTCTGTCCTATTTTCCATGAACGTGCTATGCATTTTTGTTAAGTGCAATGCTCTCCGTCTGTCTCCTTGTTATTTGTTTCTGATTGTTTATAAGAATATTCTATTAAAAAAAAAATTGAAGACACCTTAAATTTGTTGTTAAAAAATTAATTTGTTTTCATAATAAATTTTTTAAAAGTTATTCTCAATCCAAGATTTGCCATAAATATTGTCTAAGTTAGAAAACTAGAAATGCTTTTAAAATCATAATACAATTATTATTTTGGTTTCAAAAAAAAAAATGTAAATAAATAAATTGGTATTTAGGTAAATTTATAATTTAGAAATTTTATGAAGATTTGAGAAGAAGAAATTAACCCTAAGATGAGTATGCTCAAATAGGAATGGATTGGGGTTATGAATTTATAATTTATAATTTGATGATCAAGTCGATTCCATGATTATAAGTTCATTCTATATTGGACCAAACCGGAATAGGGTTATATACATTCTCATTATGAGATCTAGTCATTCGAGCATATCTAAATAAATACTATGTTTACATATGAATCTCTAAGTCTTTGCATTCCATTTAGGATAAGGAATAAGCATAATTGTGGGGAACTTTGAGAATAGTACAATGTGATTATGAAAATTTTTATAAGTGTATTTTTGGATTAAAAAATAAATAATAATATGATGTTGTTTGCAAATAATAAGTATTTTTTTAAAGTCATGTAAGTTGTAAAAGTGTTTTTAGTAGAGTTAAATAATAAATAAATATATGCTTAGAGAATAAATTTATCAAAAATTTAGTAGGAAGGATTCATTTAAATCTCTCTAGTGATTCATAGGAAATTTCTACAATGTTGTTCCCTTAGTATTATCCAATTCAAGTTAGGGGAATTCTATAATTTTTTTTTAATAAATGATCTAGTATAAATATTTGTAAATTCTAAAAAATGTTTAGATAATTAAGTTTGAAGTACTAAATTGAGAATTATTTTTATTTGCCTTATATGTGCATTTTTTACCTTATGTGTTTAGATAAGTTTGAAGTACTCAACAAGGAAAAAGATACTGACCTTTGTTACTCTTGGTGGGGGTAATGATGATCTAAAAACATAGTTAGTAGGATAATTATTGACATATAGTATATCATTAGATTAATTTTGGATCAACCCCACCAACAAGGAACATTTGAGGTTAGCCACTTCTATAAGTTCTAATATGATGGGTACTTTTGTAAGTTCCAGTATGATAGGCATTCTGTTAACAACCAATTTTTATTTTTTTAATAAACTCATGTTTATCAAAAAATGTGATTTGATACTTTTTCTAAAAATAGCACATGTAATACAAGTTTGTTTCATATGATTGTACTCATGTTACAAACATCCCTATTTCATTTTTGTAAAATATAAGTACTTGATCTCTACCCATTATTAGTCTTTCGAGCTCACCCCTTTTATTAAATGTTGTCCAAATATACTTGATTTTGGGATGGAAAGACATTAGGTAGGAATGACTTAAGAAGTTTCTTTATTTGTTTAGTAATAAGACTAGTTTATTTGGTTTTAGTAGTTTAATTTTACTACTACTTTTTGAGAGAATCGTCATAATTTTGATTGGATTTTTGTAATGGAAAGAAAATTTTCTAATTAACACTTTTTAGCAAGCTTAATTACTACTTCAGATAGGTTTTGTGATTAGCATATTGCTAATTATTTTAGCTTGTTAAGTCACTTTCATGTCAAGTTTTTAGGTTTCACATGTGTTAGCCCAAGGGTTCTCCTAATCACGTTTTGATGATAACAAACCATGGTTAAGTAGCTAATTGGTTTGAATTATAAAGAATTTCAGGTGTTAGTTTAAAAATTCATCAAAGGACCCAATGGATGCAAAATCAAGACATTTGGAAGACCTTTAACCATAGGAAACATATGTAAGATGAATTCATGGGTGCACTTAAGATTTTCATATCTTTTCATGCATCTTTAAAAACTCGGTTTATGCATTAAAGTAACATTTCCATCTAAACCCGAGTTTTATCAAATGAACATTAGGCAAATCGTTTCAAAATTGGCATATTCATTTACCTAAAGACCTTGTCTAAGCGTTAAAAAAGAAAAAAAAAATAGAAAAAGATAGGTTTTCAGGTCAAAAAAAGGACCGGTTAGGGTATCGATCGACTAGTTACACTTTCCCAATCAAAGTCTAGGTAAAAGATGCAAAAAATCTTATCTCTCTTCCAGTAGCCTTTCATTCCCAGTCGAGGGATATGCCTTCTTGGTCAGAGTCCGCTTGAGGACTAACGGTCACCTGTCATGCATTTATTGTCCAACGACTAGTCAACCGATCAACCCCCAGCTCAACTGATCGAGACTGATTTTTGTTTTTTTTGGCTCTTGATGCTAGAAACCTATAAATTGAGAGCTCTCCTTCAATTATGAGCAAGAGAACACCTGTATTTATTTGTTTACCTACTTGTTCTTGCCTTAAAAGCTCTCGTTCTTTTCTTGGTGCATTAAATCTCCATTTGCATATTCTTTAGTGCACCTTTGTGATTCATCCTAGCTTTGAGTTGTATTAGAGCCATTGTTGAGCTAGGTTGAGAGATTCAAACTTGTTATTTGAGTGTTAGAAGCTTCAAGTGAGTAGAGACTTGAAGGGATTGTGTAAGAGCCCATTGAAGTCGAAATCCAAGTGTAAAGGTATTGGAAGTTTGGTAGAAGCTTTAAGTTTAATGGAACCCTTACTCGGTTTGGAGCTTGAGGAGAGTGGATGTAGGTAAGGGGTGTCGAACCACTATAACTTTTGAGTTTGCTTCCTTTAACCCTATCTCTTTATATTTGTATTTCTTTTGCTTGAATTTGTGGTGTTTGAAATTTAAAAAAAAAAAAAAAAACCCAATTCACCCCCTCCTCTTAAGTGTTTTCTCTATTAAGATTAACCTTTATTTTCTCAATTGGTATCAAAGCAAGACCTCTTGTTTAAGACTTAACCGTCTAAGAGTAAATGACTAATCCATCAAGCTCATCTCACATTGAAAATTTTACAACCAATAGACCTCCATTTTTTATGGGAACCGATTATCGCTATTGGAAAACTAAAATGACTTGGTTTTTACAATCAACTGACTTAGACTTATGGGATGTCATTGAAGATGACCCAACTTTTCCTTCAAAACTAGTTTATGGAGTCATGGTTCCAAAACCCAAACAAGAATGGGATGAGTGTGATAGAAGAAATTTTCAATTAAATGCTAAGGTCGTTTATATTTTGCAATGTGTTATGGATAGAAATGAATATAATAGAATTTGTCAATGCAAATCAACTAAAGAAATTTGGAGATTACTTGAAGTGATTCATGAAGGAACAAATCAAGTTAAATAGTAAAAATTCAATTTACTTGTTCATAGTTATGAATTGTTTTTTATGAATGATAATGAAACTATTTTTGAGATGATTATTAGGTTCATTGACATCATTAATGGTCTTGAAACTTTGAGAAAGACCTATAAGGAATTGAAGAAGGTGATAAAGATCTTGAGGTCACTTCCATCAAAGTGAGATGCAAAGGTCACTGCAATTCAAGAAGCCAAAGACTTGACCAAGCTACCTTTGGAGGAGCTCATAGGGTCATTGATGACATATGAGATCAATTTGGCAAAGAAGCAACAAGAAGGGGAAGAGAAAAGGAAGAATAACATAGTTCTCAAAGCTACAACTAAGGAAGAAGAAGAAGTTGATGAAGAAAAAAAAAAAAGTGAAAAAGATGAACACTTAGCCCTCATCACAAGAAAGTTCAACAAGGTCATGAGGGGTGAAAAGTTTAGAGGAAGAAGGTTCACTTCTAGAAGAGACTAAAAAGGAATCTTCATCCCATGGTGACAAGGAGAGATGGGAGGAGAAAAGGGACTTGGTGTGCTTCAAGTGCAAGAAACCGAGACACATTAAATATGATTGTCCTCTCTACAAAAGTGAAGCCAAGAACAGAAAGAAGAAGACAATGATGACTACTTGGAGTGAAAGTGAAGATGAATCCTCCGAAAAAGAAAATGAGAAAAAAGTAGCAAACATATGCTTCATGGAAATAGATGAACTTGATGAGGTAAACTCTAACATTAGCTATGAAGATATACATGATGCTTTTGAAGAATTGTATGAGGTTTTTGAAAACCTTGGTTTGAAAAATGCTTTTATTAAAAAGAAAGTTCAACAACTTGAAAAAGTACTTGGAGAAGTAAAAGAAAAATTTTCAAATATTGAAGATTCTAAAACTTGTCTTGAAAAAGAGAATGAGATTTTAAGAAAGAAAAATGAATGGTTGACCTCTCTCTTTCAATCTTTTCTTGTGGATAAAAATCTTTTGAAATGATCCTAGCCAGCCAAAAATATATTTTTGACAAACAAGGGCTGAGATTCAAATCTTAAAAGAATCAAAAGTATCTTAAGAACTATTTTGTAAAGGAATCTACAAGTGCAAGTCCTTCCACTACTTGCAACTTTTGTGGAAGAGGAGGACACATTAGTAGCACATGCCCTTTAAGAAATGGTTCTCAAAAGAATTTAAATGCAAAAGCTAAAAAGATTTGGGTTGAACCCTCAAGGACCCAAGAAGATATTGTTGTAGTGCCAGCGAAAGCTTTGATGCCAACAATGTTAGTTCAAGAACACAAAGATAAAACAATCACACATACGGTACACGAGGTTTTAACGTGGTTCGGCCAACAATGCCTACGTCCACGGATGAGAGATAATGATTCCACTATACAATAGAGAATATTACAGAGGACAGAACCAGATACAACTATTGGGTTCCCGAAACATCCCATGTTTCCCCACTCCTTGTATCCATACCTTACTACGAGCCATCTCGCTCCACCGGGTACCTCCCGTTCTTCCTCACATCTCTATCCACCTTGTATAGTCTTTACAGGCCCATCTCCATCTCATAACTTTTTTCCCCTCATGACCTAGAATATTTATAGAGATATTTCCAATAACCTTCCTTATTCTATAAGGAAGTCTAATATTACAATAATATATCAACCTAGAAATATTCTATATAATATTCTTTACAAAAAGGAATCTATACTTATTAGGAATTTGGGACACTTCCTAACAATCTCCACCTTGGACCAAATTCCATGAAGTTAATCTTCAATCTCTCCATGACACAAACCTTTTTGTATCATATCACCACGAAAGAGCAATCGACTCCACCTTCAGTGAAAATTCCTTTTGTTTTCATCTTGTGTGCTTTGTGATTTTTTGCTCTTCCAGAAATCTTCAACCCAAGCTCTGATACCAGTTGTAGTGACAACGAAAGCTTTGATGCCAACAATGTTAGTTCAAGAACACAAAGATAAAACAATCACACATATGGTACACGAGGTTTTAACGTGGTTCGGCCAACCAAGCCTACGTCCACGGATGAGAGATAATGATTCCACTATACAATAGAGAATATTACAGAGGACAGAACCAGATACAACTATTGGGTTCTCGAAACATCCCATGTTTCCCCACTCCTTGTATCCATACCTTACTACGAGCCATCTCGCTCCATCGGGTACCTCCCGTTCTTCCTCACATCTCTATCCACCTTGTATAGTCTCTACAGGCCCATCTCCATCTCATAACTTTTTCCCCTCATGACCTAGAATATTTATAGAGACATTTCCAACAACCTTCTTTATTCTATAAGGAAGTCTAATATTACAATAATATATCAACCTAGAAATATTCTATATAATATTCTTTACAAAAAAGAATCTATACTAATTAGGAATTTGGGACACTCCTAACAATCTCCACCTTTGACCAAATTCCATGAAGTTAATCTTCAATCTCTCCATGACACAAAGCTTTTTGTATCATATCACCACGAGAGAGCAGTCGACTCCACCTTTAGTGAAAATTCCTTTTGTTTTCATCCTGTGTGCTTTGTGATCTTTTGCTCTTCCAGAAATCTTCAACCCAAGCTCTGATACCAGTTGTAGTGCCAACGAAAGCTTTGATGCCAACAATGTTAGTTCAAGAACACAAAGATAAAACAATCACACATATGGTACACGAGGTTTTAACGTGGTTCGGCCAACCATGCCTACGTCCACGGATGAGAGATAATGATTCCACTATACAATAGAGAATATTACAGAAGACAGAACCAGATACAACTATTGGGTTCTCGAAACATCCCATGTTTCCCCACTCCTTGTATTCATACCTTACTACGAGCCATCTCGCTCCACTGGGTACCTCCCGTTCTTCCTCACATCTCTATCCACCTTGTATAGTCTCTACAGACCCATCTCCATCTCATAACTTTTTTCCCTTCATGACCTAGAATATTTATAGAGATATTTCCAATAACCTTTCTTATTCTATAAGGAAGTCTAATATTACAATAATATATCAACCTAGAAATATTCTATATAATATTCTTTACAAAAAGGAATCTATACTAATTAGGAATTTGGGACACTTGCCAACGAAAGCTTTGATGCCAATAATGTTAGTTCAAGAACACAAAAATAAAACAATCACACATACGGTACACGAGGTTTTAACGTGATTCGGCCAACCATGCCTACGTCCACGGATGAGAGATAATGATTCCACTATACAATAGAGAATATTACAGAGGACAGAACCAGATACAACTATTGGGTTCCCGAAACATCCCATGTTTCCCCACTCCTTGTATCCATACCTTACTACGAGCCATCTCACTCCACTGGGTACCTCCCGTTCTTCCTCACATCTTTATCCACCTTGTATAGTTTCTACAGGCCCATCTCCATCTCATAACCTTTTCCCCTCATGACCTAGAATATTTATAGAGATATTTCCAACAACCTTCCTTATTCTATAAGGAAGTCTAATATTACAATAATATATCAACCTAGAAATATTCTATATAATATTCTTTACAAAAAGGAATCTATACTAATTAGGAATTTTGGACACTCCTAACAATCTCCACATTGGACCAAATTCCATGAAGTTAATCTTCAATCTCTCCATGACACAAACCTTTTTGTATCATATCACCATGAGAGAGCAGTCGACTCCACCTTTAGTGAAAATTCCTTTTGTTTTCATCTTATGTGCTTTGTGATCTTTTGCTCTTCCAGAAATCTTCAACCCAAGCTCTGATACCAATTGTAGTGACAACGAAAGCTTTGATGCCAACAATGTTAGTTCAAGAACACAAAGATAAAACAATCACACATACGGTACACGAGGTTTTAACGTGGTTCGGCCAACCATGCCTACGTCCACGGATGAGAGATAATGATTCCACTATACAATAGAGAATATTACAGATGACAGAACCAGATACAACTATTGGGTTCCCGAAACATCCCATGTTTCCCCACTCCTTGTATCCATACCTTACTACGAGCCATCTCGCTCCACCGGGTACCTCCCGTTCTTTCTCACATCTCTATCCACCTTGTATAGTCTCTACAGGCCCATCTCCATCTCATAACTTTTTCCCCTCATGACCTAGAAGATTTATAGAGATATTTCCAACAACCTTCCTTATTCTATAAGGAAGTCTAATATTACAATAATATATCAACCTAGAAATATTCTATATAATATTCTTTACAAAAAAGAATCTATACTAATTAGGAATTTGGGATACTCCTAACAGATATGGGTATCTAAATCAACTTGAGTTATGTGTTGTAGGGTTCAAAGAAGGATAGGTGGTTCTTGGATAGTAAATGATCAAGACACATGACAGGAGATGAATCCAACTTTTTTTTCTTACGAAGAAAAATGGAGGATATGTTACTTTTGGAGATATTGTAAAAGGAAAAATCATTGGTCAAGACAACATTGGTAATGACACATCTTCTCTTATTGAAAATGTTTTATTAGTAGATGGTTTAAAATATAATCTTTTAAGCATTAGTCAACTTTGTGACAAAGGTTTTAAAGTGATTTTTGAAGCATCTCATTGCATTATCTAAGATATTCAAAATGACAAAACCATCTTCATGGGCCATAGATGTGATAATGTTTACACTATAAATATTTCAAAATATGATGGCCATGATAGATGTTTTTCAAGCATGCATCATCAAAGTTGTTTGTGGCATAGGAGGTTGGGACATACTAACATAAACCTCATTTCCCAACTTAACAAAGATGAACTTGTTAGAGGTCTTACCAAAATAAATTTTCAAAAAGATAGAGTTTGTGAAGCTTGTCAAGGAAAGCAAATAAAAAACTCTTTTAAAAACAAAAACTTCATTTCCACAACTAGGCCACTTGAGTTATTGCATATGAATTCATTTGGTCCCTCTAGGACACCAAGTCTTGGAGGAAAGTCTTATGCTTATGTTATTGTGGATGACTTCTCTAGATACACATGAGTCTTATTTTTAAGTAAAAAAAAAAAAAAAATGAAGCCTTTTATGAGTTTCCAAAGTTTTGCAATAAGATTCAAAATGAAAAAGGTTTTACAATTACTTGTATAATAAGTGATCATAGGAGAGAATTTGAAAATGTTGATTTTAAAAATTATTGCAATGAGCATGGAAATGACCACAAATTTTCAACTCCTAAAACTCCTCAACAAAATGGGGTAGTTGAAAGGAAAAATAGAACCATTCAAGAGATGGTAAGAACCATGCTAAATGAAAACAACCTACCAAAATATTTTTGGGCTGAAATAGTTAACACCTCTTGTTATGTTTTAAATAAAGTTTTATTAAGGTCCATTATTAAGAAAACTCTCTATGAGCTTTGTAAAACAAAAAACCCAACATTAGCTATTTCAAAGTCTTTGGATGAAAATGTTTTATATTAAACACCAAAGACAATCTTGGAAAATTTGATGCAAAATCGGATGTTGAAATTTTCCTTGGTTACTCAACTTCAAGTAAAGCTTTTAGAGTTTTCAACAAAAGAACTATGGTTGTAGAGGAGTCCATCCATGTTATTTTTTTATGAATCTAACAATTGTCTTTAAGAAAGAGAGAGTGTTGATGATGATTTAGGTTTCAAGACCTACATGGGAAGATTGCAAATTGAAGAAAAAAGACAACAAGAAGAAAATGAAGTGGATCCAATAATCTAGCTTTTATCTCTCAAATCGAGCCTAAAAATATAAATGATGCTTTAGATGATGAAAATTGGATGATTGTTATGCAAGAAGAGTTAAATCGATTTGAAAAAAGTGAAGTATGAGAATTAGTACCAAGACCTTCAAATCAAAGTGTTATTGGAACTAGATGGGTATTTAGAAATAAAATGGATGAAAATGACATAATTGTTAGAAACAAAGCAAGGTTAGTAGCCTAAGGTTTTAATCAAGAAGAAGGAATATATTATGAAGAAACCTTTTCCCCCATAGCTAGGTTGGAAACCATTAGGATCCTACTTACCTTTGCATGTTTTAAAGACTTTATTTTATATCAAATGGATGTGACACATGCTTTTTTTAAATGGTTTTATAAATGAAGAAGTGTATGTTGAACAACCATCCGGTTTTGAAAGTTTTAATTTTCCTAACCATGTTTTTAAACTTAAAAAGACACTTTATGGTTTGAAACACGCACCTAGAGCATGGTATGAAAGATTGAGAAAATTTATTTTAGAAAATGGTTTTAAAATGGGTAAAATTGACACAACTCTTTTCATAAAAACCAAAGAAAAAGATATGTTCTTAGTTCAAATATATGTTGATGATATCATTTTTGGTGCTACTAATGTCTCTCTTTGTGAATAATTTGCTAAGTACATGCATAGTGAGTTTGAAATGAGCATGATGAGAGAACTTAACTTCTTTCTTGGACTTCAAATCAAGCAACTAAAGGAAGGAACCTTCATCAATCAAACAAAGTATATAAGAGATTTTCTCAAAAGGTTCAACATGGAGGAAGCCAAGACAATGAAGACTCTAATGAGCTCATCCATCAAGCTTGATAAGGATGAGGAGGTAAATCCATTGACTCCACTATGTATAGAGGCATGATAGGCTCTTTGCTATACTTGACCGCTAGTAGACCCGATATTATGTATAGTGTATGCTTGTGTGCTAGATTTCAATCTTGTCCTAAAGAATCTCACTTAAGTACCGTAAAAAAGAATTCTCAAATATTTGAAAGGAACAATGGACATAGGCTTATGGTATCCCAAGAGTGATAACTTTGAATTAATTGGTTTTTTGGATGTCGATTTTATCGATTATAAGGTTGAAAGAAAAAGTACTAGTGGCACACGTCATTTCTTAGGACACTTACTTGTTTCATGGCATAGTAAGAAGCAAAATTCGACAGCTTTGTCAACAACGGAAGCCAAATACATAGCAGCCTATTTATGTTGCGCACAAATTCTTTGGATGAAACAAACACTTAGTGATTTCGGTTTATCATTTAAGCATGTACCTATTAAATGTGATAATACTAGTGCCATAAGTATATCAAAAAAATCCCATGCAATACTCTAGGACTAAGCATATAGAGATTAGACATCATTTTCTTAGAGATTATGCATAAAAGGGTGACAAAACACTTGAATTTGTAAGCACTAAAGATCAACTTGCCGATATTTTTACAAAAACTCTCAGTAAAGAACAATTTGTTAACATTAGAATACAATTAGGGGTGATTTCATTATGATCTAATGTTTTCTTATGAATGCTTGATGTCTATGCCTATTGCTTACTTGGATTTCATGTCATATGCATCATATAGACATATAATTAGCAAATGGTTAATTTTTGATCAAAAATCAAAATTCCCTTGGCATTAGGCATAAAAAAATTGGGGAATTCAACTGAAAAAGGCAAGGGGAAGATTAATAAATGAAAAAGTGCGTAAAAATGGAAAGTCAAAGTGTCTTGACCATGTTGACCAAGCGATTGACCGGACCTCAACCGGTTCGTCGCAACTAAGAACCTTAAGAGTCTCTCGCGCTTCATTTTCTACACCGTTTCCTTTAGTTCTTCAAGGGCTTCACTAATTTAGTGGTCAATGAGAGATTTTTGGTGCCATTGCAACAAATTGAAGCATTTTTGGATGAGATTTTAGGAGATTGGAGGCTAAGGTTTTGGATTTGGGTAGATTTATTTTCCTCCCGTGTGTCACAACTAGCTTTGGCGTTGATCCCTCTATATTTCTACATGACTAGGGTTTCAAGTGTGAGCCTCTCTCTCTACTAGCTACTACTCTCTTCCTTGTTCAATCTTTATCTTCCATATGGCCCCTACATGAGAGCTTGCAGCTTCCAAGGCTCAGGGCAAGTGCCCAGTTGAGGCTTCTCAACCAGAGGCATGCTGAAAGGTGAGTTTTGACATCGCCTTGTTTAGTACCATGGAAGAGTACTAGCGGTACAAGTAACATTTTGCTCAAAGATGGGTAGTTCTAGGAAAAAAACATCAATTTTCTTTAGCTTCATCACTTTAGATTTGATGGATTGTTCACTAAGATGGGCTTGTTGTCGGTTGTTACGATTTTTGAGTTTTTTTTTTTAAACTGGTACAAGCATTCTATTTGAGGGCAATTTACGACATAGGTGGCCTAATCATATCCACTGTTAGAGGAGTTGAGATTCATCTGGACCCGGAAGCATTTGTTGTATCTCTTGATATTGCTCCTATTGGACTTAGAGTATATGAGTCCAAGATGTGACCCATTGTGTCGGGATTGAGCCTAAAAAGGCTATTCAAAGGATTTATGGACTGTTAGATGCTTATGGGATGGGCAAGCCATCAGCACACAACTCAACAGTCATCAATAGAGTGCTACATCATATGTTGTGCTTCATTTTCCCACCACGGGGTGAACACCGAGATGAGGTCTCCTATTACAAATTATAGATTCCATTATGATTGAGAGACAAATCCATTTGGTATATCTGATGATAATGCATGTTGTGAGAGCACCACTCGAGCACTCCCCTATGGCTGCTTTCTTTCCCCGAGTATTCAAGGATGTTGGCATTGACTTTAGTAGAGAGACGGACTTTGAGGCTCCCAGTACATATGATACATATGATGATCAGTCCATGGGGTGGATGAAATTTGAGAATTCTCTAGATGGTTCTTGGATTAGAAAAGCAGAGAGAGAACAACCACGGGGACATGGACAATCACACCCTGGAGTTGAGGAAGAGGCAAAGATTAGGGAGATGAAGGGTGAAGTAGACCCTCAGGTGGACTAAACCCTCAAAGTGGCCACCAACAAAGAGGACCTAAGCTTGATATTCCCCTATTTTAGATAGAGATTCCTTCACAGACCGGGGGTATTAAGTTTGAGTCCACTTTTTCTGAGCCAAATTTTACAGAGGGACCCTATACTCAACCATCATACATCGAGCCCTCCTTTTCTAGACTAGCATTCTCTGAGCCCACCTATACTAAGATACCACAACCTCAGACACCTCCTGCTCTTGACCATGCTCCTTGGATTGATTTATCCGCTCAAATTAGCTTATTTGGTACTCACATGGAGGATATTGTAGTGGTCAATGACACACGATTTTATCCTAAGGAGGATAGGATGGACTAGTAGTAGACTAGGTTCACTTCTCAGTTTGAGTGTCTTTAGCAAATGATTGATCACATTGAGGATTGTATGGTGCGTCAGTATAAGGAGATGATGGCCTACTTGCATTCCGTGTTTTCACCTCAACCTCCTCAGCCTTGATTTGTTGGATACCCCCCTTGCTCCTTTTCGATGTTGCCAAAGGAGGAGATATTTTAGGTTCTAGGAGGCTAGATATATGAGACTCATACATGCATATCAATTTTTTTTTTTTAATCATATATTGCTTTAACTTGCTAGATTGTATAGATTTGATGAGTTACACTGTTTCTTGTTGCAATACTCTTTAACATGTCTTGATTATCTTGATTTTAATTCTCAAAATATTGATTGTTGATCTATGATTGGTTTGAGGGGGAGATTTCTTTCCTCCTAGATAACCAAGGTTTGTCATCATAAAAAATGGGAGGTTGTTACCCAAGGGTTCTCCTAATCACGTTTTAATGATAACAAACCATGGTTAAATGGCTAATTGGTTTGAATTATAAAGAATTTTAGGTGTTAGTTTGGGAATTCATCAAAGGACCCAATCGATGCAAGATCAAGACATTTGGAAGACCTTTAACCATAGGAAACATATGTAAGATGAATGCATGTGTGCACTTAGGATTTTCATATATTTTCATGCATCTTTAAAAACTCGGTTTATGCATTAAAGTAATATTTCCATCTAAACCTGAGTTTTATTAAATGAATTTTAGGCAAATCGTTTCAAAATTAGCATATTCATTTACCTAAAGACCTTGCCTAAGTGTTAGAAGAGAAAATAGTAGAAAAAGATATGTTTTCAGGCCAAAAAAAGGTAAATTGGTAAAGATAGTGGCTAACCAACTCAACTGGCTAAGGTATCGGTCGACCGGTTACACTTTCCCAGTCGAGGTCCAGTCGAGAGATGTAAAAAATCTTCTTTCCCAGTAGCTTTTCATTCTTGATTGAAGAATATGCCTTCCCGGTCGAGATTCGATCCAAGACTAATGGTCACCTACCACGCATTTACTGCCTAACGTCTAGTCAACCGGTCGACCCCCAGCTTAATCGGTTGAGACTATTTTTTTGGTTTTTTTTTTGGCTCCCGAGGCTAGAAACCTATAAATTGAGGGCCTCACTTCATTTATGAGCAAAAAAACACCTGCATTTATTTGTTTACCTACTTGCTCTTACCTTAAAAGCTCTCATTCTTTTCTTGGTGCATTAAATCTCCATTTGCATATTCTTTAGTGCACCTTTGTGATTCATCTTAGCTTTGAGTTGTATTTGAGCCATTGTTGAACTGGGTTGAGATATTCAAACTTGTTATTTGAGTGTTAGAAGTTTCAAGTGAGTAGAGACTTGAAGGGATTGTGTAAGAGTCCATTGGAGTCAGAATCAAAGTGTAAAGGTATTGGAAGTATACTGGAAGCTTCAAGTTTAGTGGAACCCTCACTCGGTTAGGAGCTTGAGGAGAGTGGACGTAGGCAAGGGGTGCTGAACCACTATAAATTCTAAGTTTGCTTCCTTTAACCTTGTCTCTTTATATTTGTGCTTCTTTTGCTTGAATGTCTGGTGTTTGGAAAAGATTTTTTAAAAACCCAATTCACCCCCTTCTTGGGCGTTTTCTCTATTAAGATTAACCTTTATTTTCTCAACATGTAAAATGATTGTGGTGTTCTGGCCTCCATGTTTGGGTTGTGATAGTTGCAATGATTTCATAATGCTAAAGTGTTTTTTTTTTTTTTACAAAAAATAAAATGCATTTCATACAATTTTAAAAATCTAGAAAATTACTTGAAGTGATTTTGTGTTTAGCAGTGTTTCTATTCAAGGTATTTTTAGTAGAAGTGTTTTTTTCTAGAATATTTTTTGAGAGAATCACCTACCTAGTGTTTCTTTAGAAAGCATTGCAAATAATTTTTCAACTTTTTAAGTACTTTGTAAATTTTGTCAAATGTCAAATTTTTCTTCAAAAACGATTTTTATGATAAAAGTACTTTTTAAAAGCACCACCAAGTAGACTCTTAGACTTGCAAGTTGTAGGAGTTTCAAAATATATACTTATAGTTTTAGTCTTCATGCCAATAAATGGTTAGTTTATCCTTTTGTAATCACTTTTACGAAGAGGAGTTCTCCCCATATTTTGAAAATCTAATTAAAAAATAAGAAAGCCCTCATGCAAATGCCATATTTTTGTACTTAGGGATTTTAATATTTCACTATTCTAAAATGTTTGTACTTTTCCTTCAAAAGATTTGAAGAAGGTTCTACTTAGATTTCAAAAACGTACAAAAGCTTTCAAGGAAAATGTAAAGTTAGTATTGGTGGATCTATAGAATTTAGAGCATTTTTATACCCTTTCTAGCACTTAAAGATGTGTTTTAAGTCAAAAATAGATGTTTGACAATATTATAAAAAAATGTTTTGAAAATTTGAAAAAACACTTGAAATGATTCTTAGAAAAGCAATTGAGAGGCATTTCATTAAAAATTTTCAAATATTCCTGAAATAGCCTTAAGTGATTCTCAATACCCTCCATTTCCCTTTCACCAAACCTCTTTCTCATTTCCTTTCCATCTGAAACTCATGATCTAAAGGTTCTTGCCCATTCAATATTGTTGACTCTGGTAGAAGGTATACTCTCATTTTTTTTTTCTTTTCTTTTTTTAATGTTTGATTGGCTTGAACTATTGGTTAGGGTTTGGGTTTTGGGGTTGTTTGGTTAGTAGGAAAGCATTGGGAAATGAAATGGTTCCATTTGTAATTGAAGAGGTTGAAAAATATGAGATTAAGGGAAATGATTCCCATATTTTTAGTTTTTTCTCAAATTATTAGTTTGGATTTTGGTTTTTTTGGGTTGTTTTGTTGGGAAAATGTTGGAAAGTGGAAACCATAAATTTTTGTTTGGGTTGACCTTCAAAACTTTGAATATGAGAAAATAGTTTTGATTTTTTAGTTTTTAATATTTTTTTTAAAATGTTTTCCTTTATATAATTTGGTTTTATGGTTGTTTGCTTGTTAGGAGAATGGGCTTGTTAGTTTTGTGGTTGTTTCCTATGAGAGAGAGAGAGAGAGAGAGAGAGGGGGGGGGGGGGGTGGAAGGGGAAGGGGAAGGATGATTAGTAATATGTTATTTTCATTATTTAATGGGTAGAAATAAAAAAAAAATCACAAGTAAATAAAAAGAAGAACATAAATAGATAAAATGATATTATCTAAACTAGGGAAAGAGAAGAAAGAAAGAGAGCACCCCCTAAAAACAACTAAGAAATTTTATTGAGTTTTTCTCTTGTAATATTTCTGTATCTTTTCTTTTAAGCTTTGTGTCTTTAAAGAATAGTGTGAGAATTAGCATTATAATATAGAGATGATGATGTGAGGACATTGAGTCTTGTTTATCTGTTGACAATTTTGTTCTAATTAATGTTTATCCATAAAAGTCCTTTTAGATAGTGACTTGGTCTTCATTGAAGATCAAGGGTTTTTGTTCATCCAATTGGGTAGTCACAAGTATGTTTAAAAGTTTTGGCTTATGGCATATAAGGCTTCTTTAAGTAATAAAAGGTTCGGTGTCATTTTCGTATATAAAATGTTTTAAAATGATTTTTCAAAAGAAGTAGGGCCGCTCAAGCAGTTAATCTCGTTCAAGCGGTCAGTCCCCTCAAGTGATAAGGATAACTCAAGCGGAGTACTCTAGAGGTTTAAGTCCACTCAAGCAGTCATGACAGTCCTATTGAGTTTAGAAACAGATTTTGGATGAATTTTACTCAAACTCTAATTCAAAAACTTAAGATACTGGGACTTTTTGGCTTTTGCCTATAAATACCTCCCTTATAACCCCTTGAGGGTTAGAGATTCGGGTTAAGAGATTAAAGATTAGAAAGATCATAGAGATCTTGGAGATTGTTGAGAGACCTCTTATTCTTTAGAGGGACTCTTTGTAAGAAAGCCTAATTGCCACACCATTCTCATTCTCTTATTCAAGGATTTGGATCTTTGAATTGTTGGTTGAAGAACTTAATCCCTTCAAAGTGGCCAAATGATCTACTAGGGAGTAACAGAGAGTTGCTGTGTCACAGACGTAGATCAAGTTGTAGGTGTTGGAGAGTAATTTGTTAGGGTAAAACTATAGACCCTCCATTTTGTCTCCTTAGCATATGCCTTATTAAGCATTCTTTCAGTACTCCACAACAGTTCCTTGATGGCCCATTACTATTCATACAACTTACTTTTTGAGCCACTTTAGATACTTTGGTTGAGGGATTTATGTGGGCTTTCATTGTGACCATTGGCAACCTCAAGTTAGATCTAGGTTTTTTTCTTCATTTTTTCTTTAGGTTAGCCTTTTTATGTGCACTTTCCTTTTTAGGACAACATACTTAGGCATTTCTTAGGACATCATGTCCACTTAGGCTCATTTAAGTCTACCTAGGCCCATTTAAACACCTCCTTAGGTTAAATTTCACTTAGTTAATTGAGAGTTTTTTCCATTTAGGCCACTTAGGCATGTTTTAGGTTAGCCTAGCCAACCCACTTAGGTTCACTTAGATAGATTATTTAGGCTTAGTGCACTTAGGTTTGTTTCTTGAGTTGTGATTGCATGATTTTGAGTTTTAGTGAGTATTTATACTAGATTAACATTTAAATTTTGATTTATTATTATTATTATTATTATTATTATTATTATTATTATTACACAGGACATATAACAGTTCATGCACACAACAACAACAAATTAATTTTGTCTAATGAACTCTAAGCATAAAAATAGAAATAATTACTATCTAATTCTGTCTAATTTATTGCAGAAAATTGAACATAAAAACACAAAAATTTGAATATGAAAATAACTTTTATTGAAAATATACCTTGATTGCAGAGAGTTGTTGATTACAGGCTTGCTGACAGTAGAGGGATGACTAAAGGAAATGAATACAAAGGACTAGGTTTTTGAAAGGAGAGATTACAAAAACTAGAGAGGGATTTTTAGAACATACACTCTTGGGCTTTTCCAACTTTGCCTCGTGATGAAGATCACTTCTTTATTTATAGATGAAGAAATAGGACTTGAGACTTGCATGCTTGAAAATTTTTTGAAATCCGCCACAAAATGTTGAAACAACTGGAGCTTTGGTTCTTGAAGTCTACAGAAGGAGAAGAGTTTTCTTTTCCTTGTCAAATGTCTTCAAAAGAGAATAAATTCTCTTTCTTTTCTCTTTCTCCACGTTGTTTTGAAAGTTACATTGGTAAACAAATAACACTATTTGACACTATTCAATCACTATTCATTACTATTTGAATAGTTGTTTTTTTTTTTCATGCGTTTTATACGCATTCTTCACAATTTCTTCATTACATATATATTTTTTTTTACTGGATAAACATAGGGAGAAAATTGTATAGATATACATTTGTACAAAAGATTCTTGAAATCCTTTATCTAGATTAACCCATAGGTCCTCCTTAAAGGATTAACTCAGGGTATACATATGAATCATCTGATAAAGCTGTGTCTTCAGTTTCTTCATTTTCTTGTTGATCGCCAAACTGTTTGAGGGTTTGAATGAGTCCTTAATGATACTGCTCGAAATCAGTAGCCATTGCTAATGAAGCTTGACATTTGCTTTTCAAAGTTAGGAATTCTGTTTGAATCGGTCCTTGAGAAGAACTTGCTAAATCTTTTGAATTTGATGAGTTTGGCCTTGAAATTATTTGCAAAATATTTTGTTGACAAATGAACTCATGATTGAACTTGTCCTACCATTTGATGTTGAATTCTCTAGAGAGAGATAATGAAAAATGATGAGGTTGCTCTTACTTCTTGATAATATTCCATGTGAGAATCCATGGAATTCTTAATCTGGAATATAACGTCAGGAGTCTTGATTGAGTGATAGACTCGGATGAAGTCTTGCTCTTATAGAAATTGAATTTTTCTTGAATTTTAGGAGGAAATATGGAGTCTAGTAGACAAAAGAAAGTCCACCATTTTTTAAACCAAGCAGGAAATTTGGTATTACAATTTATTGAAAATTGGATGAACCAAGAATGCTGGTAACTTTGCAAGTAAAACATATTGTACCAGGCATCCATACATTCTATGTAGTTGTAGCTCATGGGATGGAAAGGTTGACTAAACGCCTTGCAAGTGAAGGGTATTTTTTATTCTAATTGGCAATGGTCATGACTCTAAGAATTTGACATTTGAAAAAAGCAATTCTTTGAGGATTGTTTTTATTAGTGTTATGAGTAATTTCAATTGAATCGGTGTCTACTAAGATGAACTCATAAAATTGATGAATTTTCAAAGGATCATTTGAATTGAAGTTGGCTCCTTGAGGAAAGATATAAGGAAGAATTTTAGGAATTTCTTCATAATTGAACTCTGGCTCAATGAAAGCAATTTTTAAGGTTTTGGGTTTTTTGATATATTGACTAGTTGGAAAAGAAGGAGAAGGAGAAGGTAATGTTGAAATAGTGCTAAGACTGGATTGACTCTGAACATGAATATTCTTAGATGTTGATTTAGAAGCTTGAATGAAACTTTTTGAAGGTTGAAGATGAGGAAAATCTGGACTTAGAACTTGAAAGGAATTTGATGTTTGTAATGGAAAAGTAGGACGAATATTTGAAAATTTTGAAATCATTGCATATGAAGTTTTGGTTTTCTTGGATGATGAAGGGAACTGGGGCCTAACGGGAGAGCCCATGAAGATGGAGGAGGATTCTTACCTTGCAAAAACTCCCAAGTAAGGAAGTCAGGAAGAGAATTCAACTCTCATTTGATAAATTCAATTTCAAAATCAAAATTTAAAAGTAAAGCTTGCCATCTTGCAATATTTTTTTTTAAACTAAATTTTTAACATCCTTTTGTAAAATATCTTTTGTAGTTTTGTAATCAATTTTTAAAAGAAATTTTTTATTTATGAAATCACTTTAAAATTTTGAAATGCATAAAACTTTTTTTTTGACAGTTGAATAGTTTATTTGAGCTCCTAACTAGATCCCTGAATGATATCTAACTATATGCACTTGATTACTATATTCTTGCTTTAATATGCCTCCATAACCTAAATTAGATGCATCTAATTCTACAATGAGCAATGCATTGGGATGAGGGATGTTAATGCATGGTAAATGTTTGACTATTTGTTTAATTTTTTTGATTAAATTAGTATGATGCTCAGTCCATGCAGGTGCATTTTTCCTAAGTCTTTTGTATAAAGGTTCACAAATGATTCTCAAATCTTTGAAATAATCAAAAACATAATTTAAACAACCTAAAAATCTTTGCAATTGTTTTTTTTATCTTTTATTTCATTAGGAAATTTGTTAGCAAATTCTATTGACCTTTGAATCGGTTTTGTTTTGCCTTAAAAAATTTCGTGTCCTAAAAATCTAATCTTTGTTTGAAATAATTTCATTTTTGGAGCAGAACATGCCATTCCATTTGCTTTAATTACATTGAAAAACTTCTTTAGATGAACAAAATGTTTTTCTAATGAATCAGAAAATACTAAAACATCATCAATGTATACAATTATGAATTGAAATCAGGGTTAAAAATATCGTTCATAATATTTTGAAATTCAAAAGGGGCATTTTTGAGACCAAAAGGCATGACATTCCTTTCATAATGACCAAAAAGGACAGTAAAAGCAGTTTTGTATCTATTTTCTTCTATAATTTGAACTTGCCAAAATCCTGATTTCATATCAAATTTTGAATAAATTACAGCACTATGAAATCTTTTGAGTAAATCTTGCTTATTAGGAATAGGGTCTCTTATCCATTGTAATACTTTATTTAAATGTTTATAATTAATGACTAATCTAGGTGCACCTCTTTATAGTTCAACAACATTTTGAACATAAAAAACAACACAACTCCAAGGGCATTTTAAGGGTCTGATTAATTTCTTCTTTATTAATGAATCAATTTCTTGTTTACAATACTCTAAAAGTTTTTCATTCATTTGAATAGGTCTAGCTTTAGTGGTAATTTTGGACTCATAAAAATATTAATGTAAGGTAAACTTATCTCATGTTTCTTTCTGGACCAAAAAGCATTTGGAAGATCATAAAAAATTCCTTTTTGAAAAAGATCTTGAATTTCTTTTATTCTCTTTTGAACTTTATCTTCTAGAAGTTGTTCTTCTACTTTTTTTATATTGAATTTCTTTTCATAGAAAATTTATATGAGCTTGTTTTCTTTGAATTAAATTTATCCTTATATTTATTGAATCACTTTGAAGTTGATGTATTTCTTTTTAGTTAATGGATATATAAAACGGAAAAATATGGTGTTTCCTAATATTGTAGTTTTGACACCATCATTTACTTGAAAAGGATAAAGTAATGTAATAAAATGAGTTCCTAAGATTAAAGGTTCAGTCATATTTTGTACTAACACAAATTAAGTTCTAAAACAATAATTATTTTGATATATATGAACATTTTGGAGTTTGTACTCTATATCTAATTTTCCTTTATTTGCAATAAAAATTTATTTTCCTGTGTTTTCATAATATTGAGTAGGAATTAATCCTACTTGAATACAATTCATATCGGCTCTTGAGTCTATTAATGTTACCATATCTACTTCAAAATCTTCAATTATGACTTTTACATTTGTATACCATCTTTGAAAATCTATTTTTGATATTGTATTTATAAATGATTATATAGGAGTTTGTTTATCAGGTATTATTATTATTGGATCTTGATTATCAAATGTTTTAGCAAAACTTTCTTATTTGTATTGTATTATATTTCTTATTTGTTCATTTTCTTGTTTTATTTGTTCGTTTTCTTGTTTTAATTGATCTATTTGCTTTTTTATTTCTTGTATTTCTTATTTCAAATCTTCAATAGTTGTAGGCTTTTGAGTCTTTTTGAATCTATTAAAAATTTCATCTATTGAGTATTGTGTAGGTTTGATTTCTTGAGTTTTATTTGAATTTTCCATGAGAATTAAGTTTTTTAAGTTTTGTAAATAATTTCTTTGTGTTTCCTCATCTTTTATTTTGTTTATAACATCAAAAAATACTTGCTTATCTACTTTTGAAGATATTACATTTATTGTTTTAATTATTTTGGTTTTTTCTTTATTTTCTATTTTCTATACTTCATTAACTTCACTTGTTTTTTCTATCTTTGATGTTGATGTTTTCTTCACCTCTCCCAGGGCAGAAGAAAACAAAATTTGATTAAATGTTGTTTCACTTGACTCTTGTTGATCTAATAATTTTTTTATTATGTGGAGAATTTTCTATTTCTTGTCTTGAGGTTAATGTTGCAATTCTTTTAAGGGGTTTCCTAAATTTGAAAAACCAAAGGAAAAAAGGAATGGTGATCCTAACTTGTTGCATATATTTTTCATATTTTTTTCTTAAAGCATTTCTAACTTGAGGAGGAAGTTGTTGAAAATAATTTCTTTTTGCATTATTTTGAGGAGAAAAATAATCCAATTTAATCCATTCTATATCAGGAATAAAAGTTTCTTTTAATATATCTTCTTCTAATAATATTTATGTTTAAATGAGGTTTATCATGAGAGAAAATATTTGACTCAGACTCTTCTTCAAAAAGAGGAATTTTTGAAATAAAGTTTGACGTATTTGACAAATTTTTTAGTTTATTTTCTATTTGACTCATTTCTTCATCTAACTTTGAATTATTAAATTTTATGTGATGACTATATGATGATGCAACTGATGATGTAAGTAATGACTTTGTAAATATTTTTATCTCATATGAAGAATTGGTTAAATTATATGCAAAATTATTTGATGCAGATGCAGAACTATCATTAGACCTAAGAGATCTGGAAGAACTAGTTCTACTTAATCCCTTTATAATATTACTCATTGTTACAGAAAATAATCACAATCTTGTCCTTAATCAATTCAAATAATTTCCTAAACAGGGACCACCACAAGCGGATCAACACCGGACTTACGCTCCTTCTGTCTTTACACACCCCTATCTAGGCTAACCAGGCCGTTCACAGGAAATTCAATTTGAACTAAGTCAAGACTAAATTAGTAATTAAATACTGTTCGAACTCGTAATACCACTCGGTTCTCAAGCAGAACGTGGCTCTAATACCATTCACACTTAGGACATATAACAGTCCGTGCACACAACAAATTAATTATGTCTAATAAACTCCAAGCATAAAAATAGAAATAATTAATGTCTAATTCTATCTAATTTATTGCATAATTTTAAACATAAAAACACAGAAATTTGAATATGAAAATAAATTTTATTGAAAATATACCTTGAGTACAGAGAGTTGTTGATTACAGGCTTGTTGACAATCGAGGGATGACTAAAGGAAATGAATACAAAGGACTAGAATTTTTGAAAGAGGAGATTACAAAAGCAAGAGAGAGAATTTTAGAACACTCTATGCTTGCACTCTTGAGGTCTCCTAACTCTTTCCAACTCTGCGTTGTGAGGAGGTTGGCTTCTCTATTTATATACGAAGAAATCAGACTTGAGTTGAACTTGAGTCTTCATGCTTGAAAAAATTTTGAAATCCGCCACAAAAAGTTGACAGTTGGAATGTTGATTTTGATGTCTGTAGAAGGAGATGATTTTTCTTTTCTAATGTCAAGAGAGAATAAATCCTCTTCCTCTTCATTTTCTTTACGTGGCATTTGAATGTCACATTGGTAGACAAAGAACACTATTTGACACTATTCATTACTATTTAAATAGTTTATTTTTATTTTTATTTATTTTTTATATTTATTTTTTTTTATCTTGCTTTTTATACACATTCTTCACAATTTCTTCTTTACATATATTGTTTTTCCTTGGATAAATACAAGGATACAAATGTACAAAAGATTTTTGATATCTCTTAACTGAGCATTTCTAAGAGATATTTTTCAAAAAATTGTTGAGCTTCATTTTCAATGACCTAATCATTTTTGTACTTATCAACAAGATAAGAAAATTGAGTTTGAAACAGAAGAGGGACTTCTGGAAAATCATTTGCAGAGATGATCTTTTGAATATTATAATCAGTGATGAGATTATAGTGAGAAGAACTATAAATCTCATAATCAAGATTTCTTACAATCATTCTTGACCTCCAATATTTGATTTATTTTTTAGGTTGACTTTAGTATAGGGCCAGTGGATCTTTATACAAAACAATTGATGTTTTCTATGATTAGCTTTGAGAAGGATGAGATGTTGAGCAAGATAAACTCCTCCATCATTCGACCATTTAGGAGGCTTGCTTTTGATAATGAGTTCAACTGATTTGAAATCACAGATGAAGGCATTTAAAACATAAATTACTAATTTTCTTCCAAATCCATTGGTTTGATTGGGATGAGAGAAAATGAGTTGATAATGCAGTCCATAATCCATGAGGAGAGCAGGGGTTAGCTCTATTGACTCATTGTTGAACTTAATGACTACCGACCTGTAACTGTCTAAGTCAATGTTGGCTTTGCAAATACTGTAAGTAAGATCACACTTACAGTCATGCATTTCTAGTGGAATTTCCCTACACAAGGGATCAAGCTTTGGACAATCATTATTGGTGTTGCCATAATGAGTAATCTAATTGAAACTCATCCTTTGAATAGTAACTCCAAAAGTGCTACAGTCAACAAGAAATTGCATTATATGTTCTTGCTTAGCTTCCCCTGTAGATTGAGCCTTTTGACTTATTATCTATCTAAGGTCTTGAGGGAGATTCAAAATCTTTTGCTTGAAAAATGAAAATCTTGATTTTTGAAATTCTAGGCCTTTTTTAGAAAGTGTTGAAAATTCATTTTGAAAATGTAGCTTTAGATTCTTCTGTACTTTTCTTGCAATTGAAACTTTAAAGATCTATATCCATTGGGATGCAATGCATATCAGAACTTGAAGGGTTAGGAAAAATATCTAAATTATCATTTAACTGTTTAAAATGAAAAGACAAATCATTTAAAGCTTCTAATTTTTTAATATCACTTTTTGCATTCCAGAGGTTGTCTAAAATGCATTTTTTTTTATCTGTCTAAACCTTTTATATCTTTATGAATCCAAAAAAATAGATTAATTTTAGGAAACACTGGAATAGTGAATTTCCCAAGCTTAATCCGTTCTTACTCCATTTGTAGAGAAAATTCAAATTTTAGTATACCTTTTAAAGCATGAATAAGATATCTAATGACTTTATCTTTAATATATCAAAATTGAAAATATATTTAATTTATGAGGGGCACATGATTGCGAAGAAGAATATTTAAAGGAGTTTTTGAATTTTTTGAAATCAAATTTATTGATTTATATGAGCATGCACAAATACCATCACAATCCTTTTGATCATCTGATTCTTCTTTTTCCTTGTTTGACTCTTCACTTGATATTTCTTGAGTTATTAATATTTGATTATCTTCTTCTGATTCATAATCTTCATTTTCTTTGTCAATTATTAATCCTATCATTAATTTTTTGAGTTTATCACTTATTTCTAATGAATTGATCTTATTTTCTAATTGACAATCTTTTGAGTAATGACCTATTTTTCTATATTTATAACATGTTGCTGTTTTCTTTTTTAGAGTTGATTTATTTGAAGATTTTGATTTATTAGGATTAAATTTTACAAATTTCTTTTGGAATTTTGACTATGTTGAAGGTTTTTTACCTTTTATATTATTTTGTTTATTTTTTTTGAAGGGGTTATTATTGTATCATAACCATAATATGAAAAAAATTTCCTAATTCTTTTTTACTATCTTGTTTTTCTTTTTCCATTTGACTCTTTAATTTGAGATCTGCACAATGAGCTAAACCTTCATTATTGATGAAAGTAATTAATTCTCCATATGTTAATGACTCATAAGGAATTCTTCCATTATGTGTATTTCTTATTCTTAGAAATGCCCAGTTAAGAGATATCAAGAATCTTTTGTACATTTGTAATTTTGTACATTTGTCTCCTTGTATTTATCCAATAAATAAATAAAAAAAGAAGAAAAAATTTGGAAAAGAATGTATAGAAGAATGCGTATGAAATGCAAGAAAAAAAAACTATTCAAATAGTTGTGAATAGTGTCAAATAGTATGATACTATTTCAATAGTAAATTTTTTCTATCAATGTAATTCTCAAATGAAAACGTGGTAGAAGGGAATTCATCCTCTTCTTTCTTTCAACTCCCCTCTAACACAAGAAAAGAAAACTCACCTCAGTAGACTTCAAGAATGCAACCAGCTGTCCAAGACTTGATTGTGGATTTCAAAGATTTTCAAGCACGCGGATTTCATCATGTTTCAAGTCCGATTTCTTCGCCTATAAATAGAGATGAATCATTCATCACAAGGCATATTTGGAAATCCTAAGAGCTCAAGAGTGCAAGCATAGAGTGTTCTAAAATTCTTTCTCTTGCTTTTGTAACCGTCTCTTTCAAAAATCTAGTTCTTTGTGTTCATCTCTTTGTAATCATCCCTCTGTCGTCAACAAGCCTGTAATGAACAACTTTCTATAATCAAGGTATATTTTCAATAAAAGTTATTTTTAGATTCAAATCTCTGTGTTTTTAGGTTTAATTTTCTGCAATAAATTAGATAGAATTAGACAATAATTATTTTTGCTTTTTTGCTTGGATTTCATTAGACATAATTAATTTGTTGTGTGCATAAACTGTTATATATCCTGGGTGTGAATGGTATCAGAGCCAAGTTCTGCTTGAGAACCAAGTGGTGTTACGAGTTGGAATTGTATTTAATCACTATTTTAGTCTCGACTTAGTTCGAATTGAATTTCCTGTGAACGGCTTGGTCAGCCTAGATAGTGGTGTTTGAGGGCAGTAGGAGCGTAAGTCCCGTGTTGATCCACTTGTGGTGGTCCCTGTTCAAGAAATTATTTGAATTGATTAAGGAGAAGATTGTGATTATTTTATGTGAGAATGAGTAATATTATAAGGAAATTAAGTAGAGCTAGTTATGATGGTAGTAGTTTTTATGAATGGAATATAGATGGAATGAGTGAACATCAAATAATTAATTTACTTCATGAACTGATGACGGCTGCTAATGCTTATAGAATCAAGACTAGTAATTCGGACTTTCATGTTACTGGTGCCTGAGTCATAGGATTCACTAGTTTGCTTAAAGGCTGGTGGGATCATTATTTGCGTCAAAATGATAGAGAGTATATATTAAATGCAAAATTCGAATTTAATTTTGCACTTTAGTATCAGAGGCACGTTTTGCTTGAGAACCGAGTGGTATTACGAGTTCGATTAGTATTTAATCACTAATTTAGTCCCGACTTAGTTCGAATTGAATTTCCTATGAACGGTTATGTCAGCCTAGATAGCGGTGTTTGAGGGCAAGAGGAGCGTAAGTCCTGTGTTGATCCACCTGTGATGGTCCCTGTTCAGGAAATTATTTGAATTGATTAAGGACAAAATTGTGATTATTTTCCGTGACAATGAGTAGTATTATAAAGGAATTAAGTAGAACTAGTTCTTCCAGATCTCTTAGGTCCCATGATAGTTCTGCATCTGCATATGATAATTTTGCATATAATTTAGCCAGTTCTATATATGAGATAAACAAATTTACAAATTCATTACCTACATCATCAACTGCATCATCATATAGTCATCACATAAAATTTAATAATTCAAAGTTAGATGTAGAAACGACTC
Source organism: Vitis riparia (assembly GCF_004353265.1). NCBI lineage: Eukaryota > Viridiplantae > Streptophyta > Magnoliopsida > Vitales > Vitaceae > Vitis > Vitis riparia. Next base: position 1,381,741 of record NC_048447.1, read on the forward strand.
AAGTAGAAAATCAACTAAAAAATTTTGTCAAATACGTCAAACTTTATTTCAAAAAATCCTCTTTTTGAAGAAGAGTATGAGTCAAATATTTTTTGTCATAATAAACCTCCTTTAAACATAAATATCATTATAAGAAGATATATTAAAAGAAACCCTCTTATTCCTGATGTAGAATGGATCAAATCAGATTATTTTTCTCCTCAAAATAATGCAAAAAGAAATTATTTTCAACAACTTCTTTCTAAAGTTAGAAACACTTTAAGAAAACAATATGAAAAATATATGCAACAAGTTAGGATCACAATTCCTTTTCTCCTTTGGTTTTTAAAATTTAGGAAACCCCTTAAAAGAATTGCAACATTAACCTCAAGAAAAACAATAGAAAATTCTCTACATAATAAAAAATTATTAGATAAACAAAACTCAAATCAAGAAGAGTCAAGTGAAAATTCAAAAGACGAGTCAAGTGAAACAAAATTTAATCAAATTTTGTTTTCTTTTGCTCTGGGAGAGGTGGAGGAAACATCAACATCAAAGATAGAAAAAACAAGAGAAAGTAATGAAGTACAAAAATTAGAAAACAAAGAAAAAACCAAAATAATCAAAATAATAAATGTAATATCTTCAAAAGTAGATAAGTAAGTACTTTTTTTTGGTTATAGACAAAATAAAATATGAGGAAACACAAAAAAATTATTTACAAAACTTAAAAAACTTAATTCTCATGGAAAATTCAAATAAAACTCAAGAAATTAAACCTACTCAATAGTCAATGGATGGAACTTTTAATAGATTTAAAAAGATTCAAAAACCTATAACTATTGAAGATTTGAAAGAAGAAATATAAGAAATAAAAAAGCAAATAGATCAATTAAAACAAAAAAACGAACAAATAAAACAAGAAATGAAAAAAATTAGAAATATAATACAATATAAAAAAGAAACATCTGATAATCAAGATCCAAGAATAATAATACCTAATAAACAAACCCCTATAGAATCATTTATAAATACAATATCAAAAATAGATTTTCAAAGATGGTATACAAATGTAATGGTCATAATTGAAGATTTTGAAGTAGAAATGGTAGCATTAATAGACTCAGAAGCCGATATGAATTGTATTCAAGAAGGATTAATTCCTACTCAATATTATGAAAAAACAGGAAAAGAACTTTTTACTGCAAATAAAGGAAAATTAGATATAGAGTACAAACTTCAAAATGTTCATATATGTCAAAATAATTATTGTTTTAGAACTCAATTTGTGTTAGTATAAAATATGATTGAACCTTTAATCTTAGGAACTCTTTTTATTACATTACTTTACCATTTTCAAGTAAATGATGAAAGTGTCAAAACTACTATATTAGGAAACACCATATTTTCCCCTTTTATATATCCATTAACTAAAAAAGAAATACATCAAGTCCAAATTGATTAAATAAATAAGAGGATAAATTTAATTCAAAGAAAACAAGCTCACATAAATTTGCTATCAAAAGAAATTCAATATAAAAAGATAGAAGAACAACTTCTAGAAGACAAAGTTCAAAAGAGAATAAAATAAATTCAAGATCTTTTTCGAAACGAAATTTGTTCTAATCTTCCAAATACTTTTTGGCCTTGAAAGAAACATGAGATAAGTTTACCTTACATTCAAAATTTTGATGAGTCTAAAATTCCCACTAAAGAAAGACCTATTCAAATGAATGAAAAACTTTTAGAATACTGTAAACAAGAAATTGATTTATTAATAAATAAAAAATTAATTAGACCCCTCAAAATTCCCTTGGAGTTGTGCCGCTTTTTATGTTCAAAATGCTGCTGAACTAGAAAGAGGTGCACCTAGATTTGTCATTAGTTATAAACCTTTAAATAAATTATTACAATGGATAAGATACCCTATTCCTAACAAGCAAGATCTACTCAAAAGACTTCATAGTGCTGTAATTTATTCAAAATTTGATTTGAAATTAGGATTATGGCAAGTTGAAATTAAATAGGAAGATAGATACAAAATTGCTTTTACAGTCCCTTTTGGTCATTATGAATGGAATGTCATGCCTTTTGGTCTCAAAAATGCCCTTTCTGAATTTCAAAATATAATGAATGAGAATTTTAACCCTCATTTTCAATTCATAATTGTATACATTGATGATGTTTTAGTATTTTTGGATTCATTTGAAAACATTTTGTTCATTTAAAGAAGTTTTTCAACATAATTAAAGCAAATGGAATGACATGTTCTGCTCCAAAAATGAAATTATTTCAAACAAAGATTAGATTTTTAGGACACGAAAATTTTCAAGGCAAAACAAAACCGATTCAAAGGTCATAGAATTTGCTGACAAATTTCCTAATGAAATAAAAGATAAAAAATAATTGCAAAGATTTTTAGGTTGTTTAAATCATGTTTCTGATTATTTCAAATATTTGAGAATCATTTGTGAACCTTTATACAAAAGACTTAGGAAAAATGCACTTGCATGGACTGAACATCATACTAATTTAGTCAAAGAAAGTAAACAAAGAGTCAAACATTTACCATGCATTAACATCCCTCATCCCAATGCATTGCTCATTCTAGAATTAGATGAATCTAATTTAGATTACTGAGGCATATTAAAGCAAGAATATAACAATCAAGGGCACATAGTTAGGTATCATTCAGGGATTTGGTTGGGTGATTAAATAAATTATTCAACTATCAAAAAAGAAGTTTTATCTATAGTTTTATGTATTTCAAAATTTCAAAGTGATTTGATAAACAAAAAAATTTCTTTTAAAAATTGATTACAAAGCTGCAAAAGATATTTTACAAGAGGATGTGAAAAATCTAGTTTCAAAACCAATTTTTGCAAGATAGCAAGCTTTACTTTCAAATTTTGATTTTGAAATTGAATTTATCAAAGGAGAGTTGAATTCTCTAACTGACTTCCTTACTCGGGAGTTTTTACAGGGTAAGGATCCACCTCCATCCTAATGGGCACTCCCGTTAGTTTTATGTATTTCAAAATTTCAAAGTGATTTGATAAACAAAAAAATTCTTTTAAAAATTGATTGCAAAGTTGCAAAAGATATTTTACAAGAGGATGTTAAAAATCTAGTTTCAAGGACTCATTCAAACCCTAAAATAGTTTGGCGATCATCAAGAAAATGAAGAAATTGAAGTCACAATCTTATCAGATGATTCATATGTAGACCCTGAGCTAATCCTTTACGGAGGACCTATGGGTCAATCTAGATAGAAGATTTCAAGAATCTTTTGTACATTTGTATATTTGTACATTTGTCTCCTTGTATTTATCGAAAAAAAAAATTCAAATAGTAATGAATAGTGTTAAATAGTGTTCTTTGTCTATCAATATGACTTTCAAAAGCTACGAGAAGAAAAAGAAGAGGAAAATAATTTATTCTCTTCTGACATTAGAAAAGACATCTCACCTCCTTCAACAGACTTCAAAAATCAAAGCTCCAACTATCTCAACACTTTGTGGCAGATTTCAAAAATCTTTCAAGCATGCAAGTTTCAAGTTTGACTCAAGTCCAATTTCTTTATCTATAAATAGAGAAGATACCATCATTACAAGGCAGAGTTGGAAAGAGTTTGTCTTTTGTATTCATCTCCCTTAGTCACCCCTTTACTTTACTGTTAATAAGGTTGTAATCAACAACTCTATGTATTCAAGGTTTATGTTTAAATTTCTGCAATGAATTAGACATAATTAGACAATAATTATTTCTGTTTTTATGCTTGGAGTTCGTTCGATAGAATTAATTTGTTGTGTGCCTGAACAATTATATGAGTTAAGGTTATGTCAAGACATGATTGTGGAAGTCATTATTGGAAAGAAAAATTTATATCTGGTTTACTAACATCAACATTAAAGATAGAAAAAACACAAAGTGAAATTAATGAAGTGCGAAAAATAGAAAATAAAGAAAAAACAAAAATAATTAAAACAATAAATGTAATATCTTCAAAAGTAGATAAGCAAGTGTTTTTTTTTTTTTTGATGTTATAAACAAAATAAAAGCTAAGGAAACACAAAAAATTATTTACAAAACTTAAAAAACTTAATTCTCATAGAAAATTCAAATAAAACTCAAGAAGTCAAGCCTACACAATACTCAATGGATGAAATTTTTAATAGATTAAAAAAGAGTCAAAAGCTTATAACTAATGAAGATTTGAAAGAAGAAATACAAGAAATAAAAAAGCAAATAGATTAATTAAAACAAGAAAATGAACAAATTAGAAATATAATACAATATAAACAAGAAAATTCTGCTGAAACATCTAATAATCAAGATCCAGGAATAATAATAACTAATAAACAAAGCCCTATAGAATCATTTATAAATACAATATCAAAAATAGATTTTCAAAGATGGTATACAAATGTAAAAGTCATAATTGAAGATTTTGAAGTAGAAATGGTAGCATTAATAGACTCAGAAGCCGATATGAATTGTATTTAAGAAGGATTAATTCCTACTCAATATTATGAAAAAACAGGATAAGAACTTTTTGCTGCAAATAAAGGAAAATTATATATAGAGTACAAGTTTCAAAATGTTCATATATGTCAAAATAATTATTGTTTTAGAACTCCATTTGTGTTATTACAAAATATGACTGAACCTTTAATTTTAGGAACCCCTTTTATTACATTACTTTACCTTTTCAAGTAAATGATGAAGGTGTCAAAACTACAATATTAAGAAACACCATATTTTTCCCTTTTGTATATCCATTAACTAAAAAAGAAATACATCAAGTCCAAACTGATTCAATATATAAAAGGATAAATTTAATTCAAAGAAAACAAGCTCACATAATTTTTCTATCAAAAGAAATTCAATATAAAAAAGTTGAAGAACAGTTTCTAAAAGATAAAGTTCAAAAGAGAATAAGAGAAATTCAAGATCTTTTTGAAAAAAAAATTTGTTCTGATATTCCAAATGCTTTTTGGTCCAAAAAGAAACATGAGATAAGTTTACCATACATTCAAAATTTTGATGAGTCTAAAATTCCCACTAAAGCTAGACCTATTCAAATGAATGAAAAACTTTTAGAGTATTGTAAGCAAGAAATTGATTCATTAATAAAGAAAAAAATTAATTAGACCTTCAAAATCTCCTTGGAGTTGTGCTGCTGAACTAGAAAGAGGTGCACCTAGATTAGTCATTAATTATAAACCTTTAAATAAAGTATTACAATGGATAAGATACCTTATTCCTAATAAGCAAGATTTACTTAAAAGACTTCATAGTGCTATTATTTATCAAAATTTGATATGAAATCAGGATTTTGGCAAGTTCAAATTAAAGAAGAAGATAGATACAAAACTGATTTTACAGTCCCTTTTGGTCATTATGAATGGAATGTCATGCCTTTTGGTCTCAAAAATGCCTTTTCTGAATTTCAAAATATAATGAATGACATTTTAACCCTCATTTTCAATTCATAATTGCATACGTTGATGATGTTTTAGTATTTTTTGATTCATTAGAAAAACATTTTGTTCATTTAAATAAGTTTTTGAACGTAATTAAAGCAAATGGAATGGCATGTTCAGCTCCAAAAATGAAATTATTTTAAACAAAGATTAGATTTTTAGGACGTGAAATTTTTCAAGGAAAAAAAATCGATTCAAAGGTCAATAGAATTTGCTGATAAATTTCTTGATGAAATAAAAGACAAAAAACAATTACAAAGATTTTTAGGTTGTGTAAATTATGTTTTTGATTACTTCAAAGATTTGAAAATGATTTGTGAACCTTTATACAAAAGACTTAGGAAAGTTGCACCGGCATCGACTGAGCATCATACTAATTTGGTCAAAGAAATTAAACAAAGAGTCAAATATTTACCATGCATTAACATCCCTCTCCCAATGCATTGCTCATTGTAGACTCAAATGCATCAAATTTAGGTTATGAAGGCATATTAAAGCAAGAATATAACAATCAAGTGCACATGGTTAGATATCATTCAGGGATCTGGTAGGCCCTCAAATAAATTATTCAACCGTCAAAAAAGAAGTTTTATCTATAGTTTTATGTATTTCAAAATTTCAAAGTGATTTGATAAACAAAAAAATTCTTCTAAAAATTGATTGCGAAGCTGCAAAAGATATTTTAGAAAAAGATGTTAAAAATCTAGTTTCAGAACAAATTTTTTCAAGATGGCAAGCTTTACTTTCAAATTTTGATTTTGAAATTGAATTTATCAAAGGAGAGTTGAATTCCCTTCATGACTTCCTTACTTAGGAGTTTTTGTAGGGTAAGGATCCTCTTCTATCCTAATGGGCACTCCCGTTAGACCCTAACTTCTTTCATCATTGAAGAAAACCAAAGCTTCATATGCAATGATTTCAAAATTTTCAAATATTCATCCTACTTTTCCATTACAAACGTCACATTCCTTTCAAGTTCTAAGTCTAGATTTTCCTCCTCTTCAACCTTCAAAAAGTTTCATTTAAGCTTCTAAATCAACATCTAAGAATATTCTTGTTCAGAGTCAATCCAATCCTAGCACTATTTCAATATTACCTTCTCCTTCTTCTTTTCTAACTAGTCAATATATCAAAAAACCTAAAACCTTAGAAATTGCTTTCATTGAGCCAGAGTTCAACTATGAAGAAATTCCTAAAACTCTTCCTTATATCTTTTCTCAAGGAGTCAACTTTAATTCCATTGATCCTTTGAAAACTCGTCAATTTTATGGGTTCATCTTAGTAAACATTGATTCAGTTGAAATTACTCATAACACTAATGAAAACAATCCTCAGAGGATTGCTTTTTCCAAATGTCAAATTCTTAGAGTCATGACCATTGCTGATTGGAATAAAAAAACCCTTCACCTGCAAGGTGTTTAGTCAACCTTTCCATCCCATGAGCTACAATTACATAGATTATACGGATGCGTGGTACAATATGTTTTACTTGCAAAGTTACCAACATTCTCGGTTCTTCCAATTTTCAAGAAATTGCAACACAAAATTTCTTGCTTTGTTTAAAAAATGGACTTTCTTTGGTCTACTAGACTCAATATTTCCTCCTTAAATTCAAGAAAAATTCAACTTTTACAAGAAAAAGACCTTATCTTAGTTTATCACTCAACCGAGACTCCTGACATTCTATTCCAAATTAAGAATTCCATGGATTCTCACATGGAATATTATCAAGAAGCAAGAGCAACCTCTTCCTTTTCCATTACCTCTCTCCAGAGAATTCAACATCCAATGGTGGGACAAATTTAATCATGAGTTCGTTTGTCAACAAAGGATTTTGCAAATAATTTCAAGGCCAAACTCATCAAATTGAAAAGATTTAACAAACTCTTCTCAAGGGCCGACTCAAGAAGAATTCCTAACTTTGAAAAGCAAATGTGAAGCTTCATTAGCTGCTGCTATTGATTTAGAGTAGTATCGTCAATGACTCATTCAAACCCTTAAACAGTTTGATGATTATCAGGAAAATGAAGAAACTAAAGATACAACTTTATCAGATGATTCATACGTAGACCTTGAGTTAACCCTTTATGGAGGACCTATGGGTCAATTTAAATAGAAGATCTCAAGAATCTTTTGTATAATTGTATATTTGTACAATTCTCTCTTTGTATTTATCCATAAAAAAAAAAATAAGTATGTAAAGAAGAAATTATGAAGAATGGGTATAAAACACAAGATAATAATAATAAAAAAAACAGTATTCAAATAGTAATAAATAGTGTCAAATAGTGTTCTTTGTCTCCCAATATGACTTTTAAAAGCAACGTGAAGAAAAAAAAGAGGAAGAAAATTTATTCTCTTCTTGATTACCCTAGATAACGGTGTTTGAGGGCAAAAGGAGCGTGAGTCCCGTGTTGATCCGCTTGTGATGGTTCCTCTTCAAGAAATTATTTGAATTGATTAAGGACAAGGTTGTGATTATTTTATGTGACAATGAGTAATATTATAAAGGAATTAAGTAGAACTAGTTCTTCCAGATCTCTTAGGACCCATGATAGTTTTGCATCCTCATAAGATGATTCTGCATATAATTTAGCCAGTTCTTCATATGAGATAAACAAATTTACAAATTCATTACCTGCATCATCAACTGCATCATCATATAGTCATCACATAAAATTTAATAATTTAAAGTTAGATGAAGAAATGAGTCAAATGGAAAATCAACTAAAAAATTTGTCAAATACGTCAAACTTTATTGGTTCATCCAATTTTCAAGAAATCGTAATACCAAACTTCCTACTTGGTTTAAAAAATGGTGGACCTTTTTTGGTCTACTAGACTCCATATTTCCTCCTGAAATTCAAGAAAAATTCAACTTCTAGAATCACAGTCTATCACTCAACTGAGACTCCTGACGTTTTGTTCTAGATTAAGAATTCCATGAATTCTCAAATGCAATATTATCAAGAAGCAAGAGCAACTTCATCATTTTCCATTATCTCTCTCTAGAGAATTTAGCATCAAATGGTGGGACAAATTCAATCACGAGTTCGTTTGTCAACAAAAGATTTTGCTAATAATTTCAAGGCCAAACTCATTAAATTCAAAAGATTCAGCAAACTCTTCTTAAGGACCGACTCAAGTAGAATTCCTAACTTTGAAAAGAAAATGTCAAGCTTCATTAGCAGTGACTACTGATTTAGAGTAGTGTCATCAATGACTCATTCAAACCCTCAAACAGTTTGGCAATCAACAGGAAAATGAAGAAACTGAAGACACAACTTTATTAGATAATTCATATGTAGACCCTGAGTTAATCCTTTACGGAGGACCTATGGGTCAATTTAGATAAATGATTTCTAGAATCTTTTGTACAAATGTATATCTATACAATTGTCTCCTTGTGTTTATCCAGTAAAAAAAAAACACTATTCAAATAGCAATGAATAGTGACTAAATAGTGTCAAATAGTGTTATTTGTCACCAATGTGACTTTCAAAACAACGTGGAGAAAGAGAAAAGAAAGAGAATTTGTTCTCTTCTGAAGACATCTGACAAGGAAAAGAAAACTTTTCTCTTTCTACAGACTCCAAGAACCAAAGCTCTAACTGTTTCAACATTTTGTGGTGGATTCAAAAAATTTTCAAGCATGCAAGTCTCAAGTCCAACTCAAGTCCAATTTCTTCGTCTATAAATAAAGAAGTGATCTTTATCACGAGGCAGAGTTGGAAAGAGTTAGGAGAGCTCAAGAGTGCAAGCATAGAGTGTCTTAAAATTCTCTCTCTTGCTTTTATAATCTCCTCTTTCAAAAATTTTAGTCCTTTGTATTCATCTCCTCTAGTCATCCCTTTACTATCAACAAGCCTATAATAAACAACTCTTTGTACTCAATGTATATTTTCAATAAAATTTATTTTCATATTTCAATGGTCATGAGTCTAAGAATTTGACATTTGGAAAAAGCAATCCTTTGAGTATTGTTTTTATCAGTGTTATGAGTAATTTAAACTAAATCGGTGTCTATTAAGATGAACTCATAAAATTACTGAGTTTTCAAAGGATCATTGGAATTGAAGTTGGCTTCTTGAGGAAAGATATAAGGAAGAATTTTAGGAATTTCTTCATAATTGAACTCTAGCTTAATGAAAGCAATTTCTAAGATTTTGGGTTTATTTATTTATTTTATATATTAACTAGTTGGAAAAGAAGGAGAAAAAGAAGATAATGTTGAAATAGTGCTAGGATCGGATTGACTCTAAACAGGAATATTCTTAGATGTTGATTTAGAAGCTTGAATGAAACTTTTTGAAGGATGAAGAGGAGAAAAATTTGGACTCAGAACTTGAAAGGAATTTGATGTTTGTAATGGAAAAGTAGAACAAATATTTGAAAATTTTGAAATCATTGCATATGAAGCTTTGGTTTTCTTCGATGATGAAGGAAGCTGGGGCCTAACGGGAGAGCCCATTAGGATGGAGGAGGATCCTTACACTATAAAAACCCCCGAGTAAGGAAGTCAGGAATTCAATTCTCCTTTGATAAATTAAATTTCAAAAGTAAGGAAGTCAAAATCAAAATTTAAAAGTAAAGCTTGTTATCTTGAAAAACTTTATTTTGAAACTAAAATTTTAACATCCTCTTATAAAATATCTTTTGCAACTTTGTAATCAATTTTTAAAAGAATTTTTTTTGTTTATCAAATCATTTTGAAATTTTGAAATACATAAAACTATAGATAAAACTTCTTTTTTGACAGTTGAATAATTTATTTGAGCGCCCAACCAGATCCCTGAATGATACCTAACTATGTGCACTTGATTGTTATATTCTTGCTTTAATATGCCTCCATAACCTAAATTAGATGCATCTGATTCTACAATGAGCAATGCATTGGGATGAGGGATGTTAATGCATGATAAATGTTTGACTCTTTGTTTAATTTCTTTGACTAAATTAGTATGATGCTCAGTCCATGTAGGTGCATTTTTCCTAAGTCTTTTGTATAAAGGTTCACAAATGATTCTCAAATCTTTGAAATAATCATAAACATAAGTTAAACAACCTAAAAATCTTTGCAATTGTTTTTTATCTTTTATTACATCAGAAAATTTGTCAGCAAATTCTATTGACCTTTGAATCAGTTTTGTTTTGCCTTGAAAAATTTCGTGTCCTACAAATCTAATCTTTGTTTGAAATAATTTCATTTTTGGAGCAGAAGATGTCATTCCATTTGCTTTAATTACATTGAAAAACTTCTTTAAATGAACAAAATGTTTTTCTAATGAATTAGTAACTACTAAAATATCATCAATGTATACAATTTTGAATTGAAAATGAGGGTTAAAAATATCATTCATAATATTTTGAAATTCAAAAGGGGCATTTTTTGAGACCAAAAGGCATGACGTTTCATTCATAATGACCAAAAGGGACTGTAAAAGCAAATTTGTATCTATCTTCTTCTTTAATTTGAACTAGCCAAAATCTTAATTTCATATCAAATTTTGAATAAATTATAGCATTATGAAGTCTTTTGAGTAAATCTTGCTTATTATGAATATGGTATCTTATCCATTGTAATACATTATTTAAAGGTTTATAATTAATGACTAATCTAGGTGCACCTCTTTCTATTTCATCATCATTTTGAACATAAAAAGTAACATAACTCCAAGTGGATTTTGAGGGTCTGATTAATTTTTTATTTATTAATGAATCAATTTCTTGTTTATAGTATTCTAAAAGTTTTTCATTCATTTGAATAGGTCTTCCTTTAGTGGGAATTTTAGACTCATCAAAATTTGAATGTAAGGTAAACTTATCTCATGTTTCTTTCTGGACTGAAAAACATTTGGAAGATTAGAACCAATTTCTTTTTGAAACAGATCTTGAATTTGTTTTGATAGAAAAATTATGTGAGCTTGTTTTCTTTGAATTAAATTTATCCTTTTATTTATTGAATCACTTTGAACTTGATGTATTTCTTTTTTAGTTAATGGAAATATAAAATCGAAAAATATGGTGTTTCCTAATATTGTAGTTTTGACACCTTCATCATTTACTTGAAAAGGGTAAAGTAATGTAATAAAAGGAGTTCCTAAGATTAAAGGTTCAGTCATATTTTGTACTAACACAAATTGAGTTCTAAAACAATAATTATTTTGACAAATATGAACATTTTGAAGTTTGTATTCTATATCTAATTTTCCTTTGTTTGAAACAAAAAGTTCTTGTCTTGTTTTTTCATAATATTGAGTAGGAATTAATCCTTCTTGAATACAATTCATATCGGCTCTTGAGTCTATTAATGCTACCATTTCTACTTCAAAATCTTCAATTATGACCATTACATTTGTATACCATTTTTAAAAATCTATTTTTGATATTGAATTTAGAAATGATTCTATAGGGGTTTGTTTATCAGGTATTATTATTCCTGGATCTTGATTATTAGATGTTTTAGTAGAATTTTCTTGTTTGTATTGTATTATATTTCTTATTTGTTCATTTTTTTTTTGTTTTATTTGTTCGTTTTCTTGTTTTAATTGATCTATTTGTTTTTTTATTTCTTGTATTTCTTCTTTCAAATCTTCAATAGTTATAGGCTTTTGAGTCTTTTTGAATCTATTAAAAATTTCAACCATTGAGTATTGTGTAGGTTTGATTTCTTGAGTTCTATGTGAATTTGAATTTGAGTTTGATATTGAATTTGTTGTTTTTTCTATCTTTGATGTTGATGTTTCCTCCACATTAGTGTGCATGAACAATTATATGTCTTGGTGTGAATGGTATTATAGCCACGTTCTGCTTGAGAACCGAGTGGTATTAGACTTTCAAGAAGAAGATGAAAGAGAAGATGAATATGATGCATAGTAAAAACAATTATATAGTGAATTTGAAATTTGAAATTTCATTCAAACTAAGAGCATATACAAGAACTTTGAAATTTAAAACTTATAATCATTGAAGCAAGCTTTAAACAAAACTTTGAGCTTCTCAATACAAGGCTTTCAGAGGAAATCTCACAAGTTTCTCTCACTAGAATTCTCTCTAAAATTGTTGATGCCTTACAAATGAGAAATGGAGTCCATTTATAGACTCTTTGGAATGGAATTGAAACCCTTTGAGATCCGCGAATTTGAAATCTTTTCTAATCCACCGAAAGTTTGTTGTACTCTTGAACATGAAGCCGGATGAAGATGACTACCATGCTCAACAAAGTAAGAGAAACCTTCCTTGATTTGAGGACAAAGAATGTCCTGAGTGGCACCAAAGAATAACCACCATTCTTGGAACCAATTTGGAAAACCATTTTTATTTTTAATTTCATCCCCCCAATGGAAAAACCATGAGTGATCAACGGGATGAAAATAAAAGGTAAAGTACCAAGCGTCCATATAATCATAATAATCATGACTTTGGTTTGAAGTTTTCTGAAAACATTTTGTGACTATTAGGAGACTGACCCCACGCTTTGTGTCAGCCCCTTAGCTACTTGACTCAGACCCGGAGAAATAGGCCTCATGGGTAGGCCTTGCACCCATGAGAGCCTAGGCGGAAAGCAAGGAAAGCTTGGAGGTTTGGTGGTTCAAACCCCAAGAGCTAAGTGTGGGGATTGCGGACAAGTCAAGCGCGCACTCCGGATAGGCGTTACCAAAGGATCCAGACATGCCTATCCGGAGAAGTTGGAACGTCGGCCGGACAGGCACCAGATGTGAGATATCCAGAGAAGGTGGGATGTCGGCCGGACAGAATGGCGGCTGTGAGACATCCGGATAAGGTAGAATGCTGGCTAGACAGAATTTCGGATATGAGATATCCAGGTGGAATGAGGGATTCCCGTCCGGGTGGAATGAGTGATGCCACGTGTCGCAAGGGGCCGTCTGCGTGTCCAAGGGAGAGGGAGCCACGCGACACTTTTTTTAGGGAGGATCCCACAGTGGGTGGTTGTGCAAGCAGTTCAGGGCGGTTGCATAACCACCAAGGAAAAAACTGCAGGGTGAGTATTTTAAAAGGGCTCCTGCAGCCTTGAGAGAGAGAGAGAGAGAGACAAGAGGGAAAGTAGTCTCTGAATGCTTGGGATGTAAGCATTGCTCTCTGACTCAGGGAAACAATTTTGTATCTTGTAGTTGAGATTAATACAAGTTGGGAAGGATTTCCTGTAACCTCGTTGTGTCCCTGTTTCCTTCGGTTTGCTATTGTTTGTGTGCGTTTTGAGAAGGCTGGGAGAGAAGGTTGGCTAAGGAAGGGTTCTTAGCACCGCGTACCAGGCGAAAATTTTAGGGTGATTTTCGAGGGTGTGACAGTTGGTATCAGAGCAAGCACCAGAGATGCCTGGTGGTAGTGCAATGGAGGCCTTACGGGAGAGAATGACTCAAATAGAAGAGGCGTTGGGAGAATGGCCACGTGAGGATGGCACATTGGCTTCGTGGGCAGAGCACACCAGGGGAGAAGTCCAAGTGCAGAGGAGTATGTTGGAGTCCCATGACAATTTCTTTGAGGAGAAATTGGTTGAGTTCAAAACCGAGATGCAGTCCCGGATTGATGACTTCAAGGAGACCCTGCAGTCTTATGGAGAAGACATCGCCATCCTTAAGAAAGCGGTGTTGCAGGGATCTGCCTCAGGTCCTGAAGCCCCTTCCAAAGTTCGAGTCCCAGAGCCCAAAGGCTTCAATGGCAACAGAAATGCGAAGGAACTGGAGAACTTCTTATGGGACATCGAGCAGTTTTTTAAGGCTGCTCATGTTCCTGATGGCGAGAAGGTTTCCATCACCAGTATGTATCTGACTAGTGATGCCAAACTATGGTGGCGAACCAGGATGGAGGATGATGCAGAGTGTGGAAGGCAGGCCCCAAATCACCACTTGAGAGACTCTGAAGAAGGAATTGAAGGATCAGTTCCTTCCCACCAACACGGCTTGGGTGGCCAGGGAGGCATTAAAAAGGCTCAGACACACTGGATCTGTGAGGGAATATGTCAAGGAGTTCAGTTCCTTGATGCTGGACATTAAGAACATGTCCGAGGAGGACAAGCTGTTCAACTTCATGTCTGGGTTGCAAGGATGGGCTCAGACAGAACTCAGGAGGCAAGGGGTTCGTGATCTCCCTGCTGCCATGGCTGCAGCAGACTGCTTGGTGGACTACAAGATGGGTGGTGCCATCTCCACCACGTAGAGACCCAGCTCAGAAGGGGGCAAGACTAAGGAGTCTGTGTGGAAGAGGCAGAACAAAAAGCCTATTGCAAGGGGAAAACCAGTGGAGAAAACCACAAAGGTTGTGCAGCAGACCACTCAGATGACAGGATGCTTCATCTGCAATGGCCCACATCGAGCCAAGGACTGCCCCAAAAGAGAGAAGCTCTCAGCCCTGGTGACTGCAGATGACAGGGGAGACTCTGACCTAGAGACTCCTCCTAGAGTCAACCCCCTACAACTTCTGAATGTGATTCATGGTGAGACTCCCATCCAGAAGTCTCTAATGCATATTCATGCAATAGTGAATGGTGTGCAGGTGAAGGCCTTGGTGGATAGTGGTGCCACTCATAATTTCGTGGCCACCAAAAAAGCAGCCAAGTTGGGACTAAAGTTGGAAGAGGACACTAGTAGGATCAAGGCAGTAAACAGCAAAGCTCAGAAAATCCAAGGGGTAGCAAAGAATGTCCCCATGCAAATTGGTGACTGGAAAGGTATGTGTAGCTTACTCTGTATACCTTTGGACGATTTTGACTTGATCCTTGGGGTGGACTTCCTATTGAGGGCTAAGATGACCCTGATCCCACACCTTGGTAGGTTGATGGTATTGGAAGAGAAGCAACCTTGCTTTGTGCAAGCTTTGAGGGCAAAGGATGGTGGTAAGGGCCAACCCGAGATGCTGTCTGCTATCCAATTGGAGAATAGGCTTTATGTGAAGCCAGAGAAATGTGAGTTTGCTCAGGAGGAGATCACATTTCTAGGACATAAGATCAATGCAGGACTAATCAGGATGGACAAGGGCAAGGTGCAGGCTATTATGGAGTGGTCAGTCCCTACCAAAGTGACGGAGCTGCGGTCCTTCCTTGGCTTGGCCAACTACTACAGAAGGTTCATTAAGGGGTATTCAAAGATGGTGTCTCCCCTTACTAACCTATTGAAGAAGGACAATCAGTGGGATTGGAGCATGCAGTGTCAGATAGCTTTTGAAAGCCTGAAGGAAGCCATCTCCACTGAGCTTGTAATGCGGTTGCCAGATTTGGACTTACCCTTTGAAGTCCAAACTGATGCCTCTGATAAAGCTTTGGGTGGAGTCTTGGTACAGGAAGGGCACCTTGTGGCGTTTGAGAGCAGGAAGCTGAACAATGCTGAGCAGAGGTACTCCACTCACGAGAAGGAGATGACTGTTGTGGTTCACTGCCTACAGCAGTGGAGGCACTACTTGCTGGGGAGTATCTTTACAGTGTTCACGGACAATGTGGCCAATACCTTCTTCAAAACCCAGAAGAAGCTAACCCCCAAACAAGCACGGTGGTAGGAGTTCCTGGCCGACTTCAGATTTGAGTGGTTGCATTGACCAGGGAGACATAACATTGTAGCTGATGCCTTGAGCAGGAGAGAAGTGATTGCCTACATCACAGCCCTCTCAAAAGTCATCTCTGACTTCAATGAGAAAATCAAACAAGCTGCGGAGCAGGATGCTGCATATAGAAGGCTGAAGCAACAAGTGAAGGAAGGTGTGATTAGGAGGTATTGGCTAGAAGGTGACCTCCTTGTGGCAAAAGGAGGAAGATGGTATGTTCCTACAGGCGGCCTCAGAAAGAACTGTTGCAGGAAACTCACGATGCAAATAGGGCAGGCCATCCCAGAGAAGAAAGGACTCTGGCCCTATTAGCCAGATCCTATTACTGGCCTAAGATGGGTGAGGACGTGCAGGCCTATGTGAAGTCCTGCTTGGTTTGTCAAATGGACAAGACTGAAAGGAAGAAGGCTGCAGGGTTGCTGCAGCCCCTCCCCATTCCAGAGAAACCTTGGGAAAACATCTCCATGGACTTCATCACTGGATTTCCAAAAGTTCGTGATTTTAAATCTGTCTTTGTTATTGTGGATAGATTTTCAAAATATGTTGTTTTTATACCTGCCCTTGATGCTTGCCCTGCGGAGGAAGCGGCTAAACTATTCTTTAGCAACATTGTCAAGAACTTTGGGTTGCCACGGGACATAGTCAGTGATCGGGATGCAAGATTTACAGGCAAGTTTTGGGTTGAGCTGTTCAAACTCTTGGGTTCAAAGTTGAAGTTCTCTACAGCCAACCATCCTCAGACTGATGGGCAGACAGAGATGATCAATGCCTTGCTGGAGGAATACCTCAGGCATTATGTGACGACAACACAGAAGAATTGGGTGGACTTGATGGACACTGCACAATTGTGTTACAACTTGTAAAG
Organism: Vitis riparia; assembly: GCF_004353265.1. Classification (NCBI taxonomy): domain Eukaryota; kingdom Viridiplantae; phylum Streptophyta; class Magnoliopsida; order Vitales; family Vitaceae; genus Vitis; species Vitis riparia. The sequence continues at coordinate 1,398,625 of NC_048447.1, forward strand.
AAGCTCAGCAACAGGGATGAGTCCCTTTGAGTTAGCCATTGGGGTACAGCCTCGGATGCCTCTAGAGGTGGCAAAGCAAAAGGCAGGAGGTAACAGCCCTGCAGCTTATAAAATGGCACAGTCCCGGCAAGAGATGCTTGATGAAGCCTGGGACAGTTTGGAGAAGGCAGCCAGACGCATGAAGAAGTATGCAGATCGGGATAGAAGACCCTTAGAATTTCAGGTTGGGGAAAGGGTCCTCCTAAAATTGACTCCTCAAATATGGAAGAAGATCAGCAGCAAGACAAGGCAGAGGGGACTTATTTCCAAGTATGATGGACCCTTTGAGGTAACAAAGCGGGTCGGGCAGGTGGCATACAGGTTGAAGCTGCCTGAGAGGCTCAAGCTTCACCCGACCTTCCATGTAAGTTTTCTGAAACCTTACCATGAGGATCTGGATGCAGAGAGGGTGCAGACAAAGCGAGCCCCTCCCTTAGTCATGAAATAATTTGATCGGGAGATAGAGAAGATCTTGGATCACAGGACCATGGGACACAGCAGAAAGAACCGGTGAACTGATTTCTTGGTTCAGTGGAAGGGGATTTCAGAAATCGAAACTTCATGGGAAAGAGATGTTACTTTATAGCAATTTGAGAAGGAGGTCCAGGCATACTGGCAGTCTAAGTCGACGAGGGCGTCGACTTCAGTAGGCAGGGGTGGGTTTGTCAGCCTCTTAGCCACTTGATTCAGACCCGGAGAAATAGGCCTCATGGGTAGGCCTTGCACTCATGAGAGCCTAGGCGGAAAGCAAGGAAAGCCTGGAGGTTTGGTGGTTCAAACCCCAGGAGCTAAGTGTGGGGATCGCGGACAAGTTAAGCGCGCACTCCGGATAGGCATTACCAAAGGATCCGGACATGCCTATCGGAGAAGTTGGAACGTCGGCCGGACAAGCGCCGGATGTGAGATATCCGGAGAAGGTGGGATGTCGGCCGGACAGAATGGCGGCTGTGAGATATCCGGATAAGATAGAACGCTAGCTGGACAAAATTCCGGATATGAGATATCCGGGTGGAATGAGGGATTCTCGTCTAGGTGGAATGAGGGAGAATTTCCTGTCCAGGTGGAATAAGGGATTCCTGTCCGGGTGGAATGAGAATTTCCTGTCCGGGTGAAATGAGCGATGCCACGTGTTGCAAGGGGTCGTCTGCATGTCCAAGGGAGAGGGAGCCATGCGGCACTTTTTTTAGGGAGGATCCCACAGTGGGTGGTTGTGCAAGCAATTCAGGGCGGTTCTAGGCGGTTGCATAACCACCAAGGAAAAAACTGCAGGGTGAGTCTTTTAAAAGGGCTTCTGCAGCCTTGAGAGAGAGAGAGAGAGAGAGACAAGAGGGAAAGTAGTATCTGAATGCTTGGGATGTAAGCATTGCTCTCTGACTCAGGGAAACAATTTTGTATCTTGTAGTTGAGATTAATACAAGTTGGGAAGGATTTCCTGTAACCTCGTTGTGTCCCTGTTTCCTTCGGTTTGCTATTGTTTGTGTGCGTTTTGAGAAGGTTGGGAGAGAAGGTTGGCTAAGGAAGGGTTCTTAGCACCGCGCACCAGGCGAAAATTTTAGGGTGATTTTCGAGGGTGTGACACTTTGTGAGTAAGCACTTTGAAAATTTTGCATTTTGAATAACAAATATCTATAGAACTTTCATTCTGAAAGTGAGAAATCTCTACAGAATCGGTGTCAACCAGAATAAACTCATAAAATTTTTGAGTTTTATCTAGATGGTTTTGAAGAAAATATTTCTACACAATACTCAATGGATGAAATTTTTAATAGATTAAAAAAGACTCAAAATCCTATACCTATTGAAGATTTGAAAGAAGAAATACAAGAAATAAAAAAGCAAATACATTAACTAAAACAAGAAAAATGAACAAATTAGAAATATAATACAATTTAAACAAGAAAATTATGCTGAAACATCTGATAATCAAGATCCAAAAATTATAATACCTGATAAACAAAGCCCTATAAAATCATTTATAAATACAATATCAAAAAAAGATTTTCAAATATGGTATACAAATGTAAAAGTCATAATTGAAGATTTTGAAGTAGAAATGGTAGCATTAATAGACTCAGGAGCCGATATGAATTATATTCAAGAAGGATTAATTCCTACTCAATATTATGAAAAAACAGGACAAGAACTTTTTGCTGCAAATAAAGGAAAATTTTATATAGAGTACAAGCTTCAAAATGTTCATATATGTCAAAATAATTATTGTTTTAGAACTCCATTTGTGTGATTACAAAATATGACTGAACCTTTGATCTTAGGAACTCCTTTTTTTACATTACTTTATCATTTTCAAATAAATGATGAAGGAGTCAAAACTACAATATTAGGAAACACCATATTTTTTCCTTTTATATATTAATTAACTAAAAAAGAAATACATCAAGTTCAAAGTGATTCAATAAATAAAAGGATAAATTTAATTCAAAGAAAACAAGCTCATATAATTTTTTTATCAATAGAAATTCAATATAAAAAAGTAGAAGAACAACTTCTAGAAGATAAAGTTCAAAAGAAAATAAAAGAAATTCAAAATCTTTTTCTAAAAGAAATTTGTTTTGATATTCCAAATGCTTTTTGGTCCAAAAAGAAACATGAGATAAGTTTACCTTACATTCAAAATTTTCACAAGTCTAAAATTCCCCCTAAAGCTAGACCTATTCAAATGAATGAAAAACTTTTAGAGTATTGTAAACAAGAAATTGATTCATTAATAAAGAAGAAATTAATTAGACCCTCAAAATCCCCTTGGAGTTATGCTGCTTTTTATGTTCAAAATGCTGCTGAACTAGAAAGAGTTGCACCTAGATTAGTCATTAATTATAAACCTTTAAATAAAGTATTAAAATGGATAAGATACCCTATTCCTAATAAGCAAGATTTACTAAAATGACTTCATAGTATTGTAATTTATTCAAAATTTGATATGAAATCAGGATTTTGGCAAGTTCAAATTAAAGAAAAAGATAGATAAAAAATTCTTTTATAGTCCACTTTGGTCATTATGAATGGAATGTCATGCCTTTTGGTCTAAAAAATGCCGCTTCTGAATTTCAAAATATAATGAATGAGAATTTTAACCTTCATTTTCAATTCATAATTGTATACATTGATGATGTTTTAGTATTTTTCACTACAAGAAAAAAGGCTTTGATTGACAGTTTTTCACCATCAAGATAGGGTATATCTATCAAGGTATGTTACTATTCATATATGTTATCTATGCCAGTGTCAAGGAAAGTTTAAATCTACCTTGACATTTACATATATCAAGATTGTTTCTATTTCTACTAATTATGGAATCTTTGTTAGTATGACATATGTCAATGTTTCTTTCACTTTTGTCACGGTTGGATTCAATATATGTCAAGGTTCTTTGATCTTATGTTAATGTTAACTTGTTTTTCTGTCAAGGTTGTTGTAACAAATGTTAAGGATAAGTATAATATGTCAAGGTTTCTCGCTATTGCAAATGTCAATGTTGGGCATTAGCCATCTGTCAAGGTTGCCTATGAAAAATTTAATATTATTTTATTATAATTTTTATTTTTTAATGGAAAATGAATCTATTACCATATTTGGTACTATTTAATTATTATAATAATAATTAAGTCCTAAAACCATACAAATAAACTATTACTCAAGGAAAAAAAATTATTATATATACATTTGAATATTAAAAACACAATGGAATAAATATTTTTCTAGTTACTCTCTATTTTCTATATACAAAAAAAAAAATTAATTACAAACATTCAATTAAGATAATATGCAAACTTAAATTAAAAAGTACAATACTATCTTCGTAGGCGGGTCTCTAATTCTTCATCATCTTCTTCTTCTTTTGCTATATTTCTTGGATACCTAATAGGATAGACACAACATTAATAGAAAAGTAACAAGTATCAAAATAGTCATTTTCAAATTATAAGGCACTTTCAATTACAAGAATACATCAAACATATATGCAATTTGTAGATACCATATGTAGTATTAATCTTCAAGCACTGCCCTCTAAAAAGACCCTAAAATTGCCAACACCTCTATCTCAAACCTATGATAGAAAAAACAAACCATGTTAACAAAAAGAAAACTCAAATTGAGAAATTAGATATCTAACTACAATTAAATATTTTTAAGCATGAATTATAAGTTTAATTATTGTGCTTTTATATTATGGACCTAAATAGCTATAAAAATATAGTTATTTTTAGTTTCTAAAAGGAATGCAAAAAGGAAAAGAGAAAAAGAAAGTTCCAAATATATCTTTCATGTTACTTTGGCTTTTAAATAGATAAAAACTCACATTATCCAAGAAGTAATTGAAATTAAAGTTGAGCAGAAATTTTAATTATCTCAATCATAAATAATGAAATATTTAAATTCAAATTCATAGAAATCATACTCACTATTAATTTCATGCACCAAATGCATCTAAACTTAACAAAATAAAAAATCAAGGATATTCTCATTCAATTCTAATTGGGTAATAGATATTATGTGTGCAAATTTTGTCTTTATTTCAAGAATTAATAAATGCACAAGCTATCTAGTTGAGAGTTTAAATCTGTAAATTTTGAAAAGATCTTAATTAATTAATTAAGGACTATAGAAACAATTTTAGTTGGCTTGTGACTATGAAATGAAAAATTAAAATTTTGTGAGGGTTGATTTATTGCTTATCAATCAAATAGCATATCAACATTTAACTAAAGAAAGAGTTTCAAACAATCATGAATCAAAACATTAAAATTTTAGCCCTAAAAAGAGAGGAAAAAAACAAACAGAAAGAACCAAACCAAAGGAACCCAAGTAAAAATTCAAGTGTATAAATAAATAAAATTAAACAATTAACCATATTAAAGAGAAAACCATGTCACATTATGCAAATTGTTTTTGTGTGCCCAAATATATAGTTATGTTTCTTCAAATTGAATTAAAAATCCAATGGTATTGCTATACACCTGTAAAGGAAATAGTAGAGATAAAATTTAAAGGCAATCTACTCATAATTATTTCAATTAACACATCCAAATATTATAGATCAACATAGAAATCAATTTAAAGAAAACAAAACATCAGCCTTTACTAGCAGAAAACGAAAACAAAAGTTTTAAAAAGAACTCATTAGATATCACATTATTTTTGGCACAACAAAAATGAGACACATAATTGCATTAACCATTGATGCCTATAAACTTAATTTGAAACATAAAAATGAAATTGAACATGAATTTCAAGTTTCAAAATTGTGAACCAAATAAACACTTTACTTGCTTTTGATAAAATGTTAGAAAAGAATGGGAAAAAAAATAATTCTAAAATAGGATATTCCAAGATTTGTTATTATTATTATTATTTTGTAGTTATCTTCCTTAGTTTTTCTATAATCAAAGAGAGTAAAAAGGGAAAAGATAAAGTGAAAGATGATAGAGAAGATAACAGAGTAAAATTCACCAATACATGAACATTGTGAAATCTTAGAAAATAACAAATTAAAAGAACAGATTAAAATAATAGGATATTCAAAGCTCTCACTTTATTAGTTCTTTTTTCTAGTTGTTTCTCCACAAGCAAATACAGAGTTAGTGGCAGTGTGCTGAGGTGCGGTGGTGGAAGCTTGTGAAAGGAAGAGAGGCGATGAGTAATGGTGGTAGTCGTGCAAACATGGGAATGACGACCAAGAAGTACAAGTAAAAATAATCCTAACCTTCCAATTGATTGTTGAGAATCAAAGAAACAAACAAAATAATGAAAATTTGAATCTTTTTTTTTTTTTTTTACATTGCTGTTTCAATTTCCAGTAGAAAAAAGAAAAGAAAATAAAAAAGTCCTATAATGCCTAGTCTAAGTTTCGTTCAAGCCAATGAAAAATAATTCAAAATTTCACCCTTATTTACTCAAAATGCCTCAGTAGCCAAACAAATCCTAATTTCAACCAAGATTCTCGTTAATCAAACAACCAGTTACCAAGAAATATGACATACACTACAATTTGAAAAAAGAAAAAAAAAATCCAAAACTGATTGAAACAAAAAGAGTGAGCTTATGATTATTTTCTACGCAATTTTTTTAATCTCATTTTCCCTCGGTTTTTCTCATCAACCAAACAGATCCAGAAAAGCATTATAAAAAAATCCAGAGTCACCAAACCACTAAATTCAATGAAAAAGACAAAATCAAGCTATGATGAGTTTATGCTTTAATTCCTTCTCTTTTTCCTCATAATTTTTCTCGGCAACCAAGCGAATCGACAAAAACAAATTAAACAAAAGACCAACAATGGAGAGAGACAAAGGATTACTGGGCTTTTGGGGAACACCATTATCCCATTTGGAAATAGAGAAATGGACCTTCTCGTGAGTGAGGGCTTCGGATTTGAATGGCTCCTTGAGGTAGTTCCTCACTAGATTTGCGCAGATGTTCGAGTTGGATATGTACGTCATCCCTACTGCTCTCCAGAACAACACTGCCGCACTTGATCCCACTGCCGACGCCATTGCTTTTATTTCTTTCCTTCTCTCTCTCTGATTTTCGCCTTTTTCACCAAGGAAATTAGAAGTTAGTGAAACCCTAACCCTAATATAAGCTAGGACTTGGATATTCGCTTGGACTGGGTCCAAATATATCGAAAATGGGCTGAGCTTAATTATGGTCCGAATACTGTATTTTCCTTAATTAGATTATATCTAGAAAATTAGTTTACCAAATAATACCATTACAATATTAATTAAAATATTATAGATTTTGTAACGACTATCCCCCTATGTAGACACAATGTTGTGTCCCCTAAATTAAAATTTCAATTATCTTAATTTTCAAGTTCGCATAAATTAATTAATTAATTTTAAATTAAATACAAGTTAATTACTAATTTAACAATAATGAAAAATAGATTATATTAATACAAACTCAAAAAAAAAATCATTAACATCAATGAATAAAAAAAATATTTTATTAAGATTGATTTTATTTATATCAGTTATAAAAAAAAACATAATGTAGCAAATTTTATTTCACTAAAATTAGTGAATAAAAAATTATTTATAAAAATTTATTTCATTGTTATTGGTATAGACTAAAAAATGATTTAATCAATTTGATAAATAAAAAATGAAAATTGATATTATCATTACTAAAATAATTTATTAAATAAACATTGACTTCCTTAATCAAAATAGATTGTTCTCACTTCAATTTATAATACGTAGTAAGTAAATTAGATCTACACATATCAAACAAATTGTTATCATTATTGTTTTTATTTAAGTACCTTGACATATAAACATATTAACTATACATTGACTTATAAATTATCTGTCAAGATTCTATTATATAAGTCATGAAAGAATTTAATAAATTTTATATATGTCATTATTGGTTTAAACAAGTTGTATATGTCATTATTGTTCATTTAAATAGACAATATTGACATATATCACCTTAAGTCAAGACAATATATGTCAACAATGACCTTTTTTCTTATAGTGTTTGGATTCATTTGAAAACATTTTGTTCATTTAAAGAAGTTTTTCAACATAATTAAAGCAAATGGAATGGCATGTTCTGCTCCAAAAATGAAATTATTTCAAACAAAGATTAGATTTTTAGGACACGAATTTTTCAAGGCAAAACAAAACCGATTCAAAGGTTCATAGAATTTGCTGACAAATTTCCTGATGAAATAAAAGATAAAAAACAATTGCAAAGATTTTTAGGTTGTTTAAATTATATTTTTTTATTATTTCAAAGATTTGAGAATCATTTGTGAACCTTTATACAAAATACTTTGGAAACATGCTCCTGCATGGACTAAGCATCATACTAATTTAGTCAAAGAAATTAAACAAAGAGTCAAACATTTACCATGCATTAACATCCTTCATCCCAATGCATTGCTCATTGTAAAATCAGATGCATTGGAGGCATATTAAAGAAAGAATATAACAATCAAGTGCACATGGTTAGATATCATTCAGGGATCTAGTTGGGCGCTTAAATAAATTATTCAGCTGTTAAAAAAGAAGTTTTATCTAGAGTTTTATGTATTTCAAAATTTTAAAGTGATTTGAAAAATAAAAAATTTATTTTAAAAATTATTTGCAAAGCTGCAAAAGATATTTTACAAAAGGATGTTAAAAATCTAGTTTCAAAACAATTTTTTGCAAAATGGCAAGGTTTACTTTCAAATTTTGATTTTGAAATTGAATTTATCAAAGGAGTGTTGAATTACCTTCCTGACTTCCTTAGTCGGGAGTTTTTACAGGGTAAGGATCCTCCTCCATCCTAATGGGCACTCCCGTTAGGCCCCAACTTCCTTCATAATCAAATAAAATCAAAGCTTCATATGCAATGATTTCAAAATTTTCAAATATTCATCCTACTTTTCCATTACAAATATAAAATTCCTTTCAATTTCTAAGTCAAGATTTTCCTTTTCTTCAACCTTCAAAAAGTTTCATTCAAGCTTCTAAATCAACATCTAAGAATATTCTTGTTCATAGTCAATCCAGTCCTAGTACTATTTCAACATTACCTTCTCATTCTTCTTCTATTCCAACTAGTTAATATATCAAAAAACCTAAAACCTTAGAAATTGCTTTCATTGAGCTAGAGTTCAACTATGAAGAAATTCCTAAAATTCTTCCTTATATCTTTCCTCAAGGAGTCAACTTTAATTCCAATGATCCTTTGAAAACTCGTCAATTTTATGAGTTCATCTTAGTAGACACTGATTAAGTTGAAATTACTCATAACACTAATAAAAACAATCCTCAGAGGATTACTTTTCCCAATTGTCAAATTCTTAGAGTCATGACCATTGCTGATTGGAATAAGGAACCCTTCACCTGCAAGGCGTTTAGTCAACTTTTCCATCCTATGAGCTACAATTACATAGATTATATGGATGCGTGGTATAATATGTTTTACTTGCTAAGTTACCAACATTCTTGGTTCATCCAATTTTCAAGAAATTGCAATACCAAATTTCTTGCTTGGTTTAAAAAATGGTGGACTTTCTTTGGTCTAATAGACTCAATATTTCCTCCTGAAATTCAAGAAAAATTCAACTTTTACAAGAAAAAGGCCTCATCTCAGTCTATCACTCAACTGAGACTCCTAACGTTCTGTTCCAGATTAAGAATTCCATGGATTCTCACATGGAATATTATCAAGAAGCAAGAGTAACCTCTTTCTTTTCCATTATCTCTCTCCAGAGAATTCAACATCAAATCATGGGACAAATCTCATGAGTTCGTTTGTCAACAAAAGATTTTGCAAATAACTTCAAGGCCAAACTCATCAAATTGAGAAGATTCAACAAGCTCTTCTCAAGGGCCGACTCAAGAAGAATTCCTAACTTTGAAAAGCAAATGTGAAGCTTCATTAGCCACTGCTACTGATTTAGAGTAGTATCGTCAAGGACTCATTCAAACCCTCAAATAGTTTGGCGATCATCAGGAAAATGAAGAAACTGAAGATACAACTTTATCAGATGATTCATACGTAGACCTTGAGTTAATCCTTTATGGAGGACTTATGGGTCAATCTAGATAAAAGATCTCAAGAATCTTTTGTACAATTGTCTCTCTATATTTATTTAGTAAAAAAAAAAAAAATTAAGTATGTAAAGAAGAAGTGAAGAATGCGTATAAAATGTAAGATAATAATAATAATAATAAAATACTATTCAAATAGTAATGAATAGTATCAAATAGTGTTCTTTGTCTCCCAATATGACTCTTAAAAGCAACGTGAAGAAAAAGAAAAGGAAGAGAATTTATTCTCTTATGATCTAAAGGTTTATAATTAATTACTAATTTAGGTGCACCTTTTTCTAGTTCAACAACATTTTGAACATAAAAAGTAGCACAACTCCAAGGGGATTTTGAGGGTTTGATTAATTTCTTCTTTATTAATGAATCAATTTCTTGTTTAAAATACTCTAAAAGTTTTTCATTCATTTGAATATCACAATCCTTTTGATCATCTAATTCTTCTTCTTCCTGGCTTGACTCTTCATTTGATATTTCTTGAGTTATTAATATTTGATTATCTTCTTCTGATTCATAATCTTCACTTGAATCTTCATTTTCTTTGTCAATCATTAATCTTATCATTAAATTTTTGAGTTTTTCACTTATTTCTAATGAATTGATCTTATTTTCTAATTGGCAATCTTTCAAGTAATGACCTACTGTAGACCCTCCATTTTGTCCTCCTAGCACATGTCCTATTAGGTATTTGTTCAATACTTTACAACAATTCCCTGGTGGCCCATTACTACTTGTGTAGTCTATCTCTTCTAAGCCACCTTGGGGACTTTGGTTGAGGGATTTACCTAACCCCATTGTGACTCTCGGCAGCCTTATTTAGACCATAGGCCCACTTAGGCACCTTAGGCTTACTTATGCACCTTATGCCCTCTTGGCACGCTAGGCCCACTTAGGCACCCTAAGCCCACTTATACACCCTAGGCCCACTTATGCACCATAGGCCCACTTATGCACCATAGGCCCACTTAGGCACCTTAGGCTCATTTATGCACCTTAGGCCCACTTAGGCACCTTAGGCCCATTTATGCACACTTGGCCCATTAGGCACCACCTTAGGCCCATTTAGGCACCCTAGGCCCATTTAGGTACACTTGGCTCATTAGGCACTACCCTAGGCCCACTTAGGCACCCTAGGCCCATTTAGACACACTTGGCCCATTGACACCACCCTAGGCCCACTTAAGCACCCTAGGCCCATTTAGATACACATGGCCCATTAAGCACCACCTTAGACCCACTTAGCTAGGCTCACTTAGGCTCACCTAGGCCCTTTTAGGCACACCTTGGCCCACTTAGTTTTGTCAGCTCTACCTAGGTCACCATTTTGGCACATCTAATATGACTCACTTGACTCACACGACTTGCATGGCTTGTTTTTGCATGGTTACATGACTTAACTTTTTTTTATTTATTTTACCTATTATCTTGCCTATTTCTTCATTTATTTTATTTTCCTGTTATTTTGTTTTTTTTTTCCATAATACTTTTCCTTACTCATATATTTTAATTTAATATTTTTTTTCTAAAACGTTTTTATTCAACCCAACAATTTAGTAAAATGTTTTTTTTATTTAACTTAGTAATTTTGTAAAATGTTTTATCTAATTTAAAAATTTTATAAAAACACTTTTATTTAATCCACCAAATTCCTAACACACCTTTATTCTAATCTAATAATTTTGTAAATATATATTTCTTTTTTCTTATCAATCCAATATTTTTACTTGTTTCCTAAAACACGTTCATCATATTATTATTATTACTATTCATAACTTGATCTATTAACCTTGAAATTTTGTAGGAAGATTTATGAATGGAGAGTTTGGTTTCTTTAGGAGGGAAAAACAGGTTGCCTTTCCGGAATTGAAGCTACATTTGAGGAGGAATTTAGACGAAATTTAGGAGATATAAGGACTACATTAGGAAGGGAACAAAATGTTTTTGTTTGGAAAGAAAATAAGGCAGGTCAAAGGAGGGAGATTCAGTCCACGTTTGACAAAGAAATCAACATGAGAAAGGAAGATTGAAGGGTTGTGATAAGTGGTGGCATTCAGCTCGATGGACGAGAAAAAGGAAAGAAAGAGAACCTGGCATTGAAAGTTGCTGGAAGGATATGTCAGCATGATTTTTTTTGGGAAATAGATGGAGAGGGATTTTGGAAGGTTTTTTTAATAGGGGAAGGTTCCAGCCTAAGAGAGAGGGTTAAGGGGCGGTTCAGAAGGATGATTTTTGGAAGTTAGGCTATCATTTTCAAGTGGAGGAATCACTCCAGGTTTTAGAGTGGATTTAGGCTACTGTTTTGGAACCCACATACGCGACTATTTGTTGATATTCGCCGGCTATTCACCCCGCGATGGGAAAGAGGAACATACCTACCTTGTTGAATCTGGAGGAGTAGATTGGCGGCCGCATCAATCTGGAGAGTAAGGGTGCACGTTTTGAGAAGGTACAAAGGAGAAAGAAGAACAAGAGGATTTCGAAGGAAAAAAAGGGAGGCTGAAAATCAAGGTCGCTTGGATGATCTAGTGAGTGCTTCCCCACGGGTATGTAAGAGAGAGTGACAGTGACATTTTTGTCGTTATAGGTCAGATTCAGGTGGGCGTGTTTCAGATACTCTCGCCGGAATCTCCATGCTTCAACAAAACTCTTTACATTACACCCATCAATAGCCCAAACAACCACCATTCCCAGAAAAACCAGTGTCATCAATGCACCAAACCGCCAATGCAGGAATAGGTTTGGCCGAGGAGTCCATGGATAAGATGACACTGCTGAGCAGAGCACTTTCTCCTGCGTTGTTTGGTGTCAATATCGGAGAAAGCTTTCCGTTTTTCCCTTTCTTAGTTGCTTTCGGGCTTTGTGAAAGCTGGAACCACCGATCCAAGCTTTCGCTCCTGAGACATTCGGAGATAAAGAGAGACGAGTTGTATGATAAATTTATCTATTGATTTGGAAGAATAGTGTTGACCAGAGACCCAAAACTCGATCAGTTCCCATTAACCAGTACACTATCGTTCCTGAGCACCATTGAAAGAGAGAAAACAACTGCACACCACCAGGTCGCTTTGGTAACGTCACAGCCAGTTAGGTAAGTTAGCTTTCTGTGTTTTATTTTTTTTTATAAGGGCTTTGAGTAGAATTTAAAGTTTAGTTTATTTTCAATTTGGATTATTATATTGGGTTGAGTGGTTTCACTTATTCTATTAGTTTCAGCATATGTTTATTTTAATATGGTAGCATGAATCTCACTCTTGTTTAATTTTGATTTATTACATTAAAGATTAGAATTGTGTTTAAAGTTAGTTTTGATTTATCATATTAAATTCATAAAATACAATTTTATGTAATTTTAATTTTGAAAAAAAAAATTTGATCTCTATTTAATTTAGTTTTGATTCATTTAATTATTTGTTATTTGTTTAATTATTTATTTGCTACTAATTTAATGATTCATTATTTGGTTATTTATTTATTAATAAGATTGATCCTATGGGTTAAAGATTCCGTTTCAAAAAAATCTGTTTTGGGTAGTTTGATTCAACTTTAGGTTTAAGTAAAATTTTAGTTTGTCGAAATGATTGATTTTATGTGTTAAATATTAGATTTTAGACTTGCCTTAGTTAGTGTTAAAAAAATGTTTGTTAAGCTTAGATTTTATTTTAGTAATGTGAGTTTATTTAAAAAATTAATTCCATGAGTTCGTATTTTGTTTTAGTTATATTTATTTATTCACGTGTTATCTATTTATTTATTTTTTTAATAAGATTAATTTTATAGGTTAGTAATTTAGTTTTAAAATTTGTTTTGGATAGTTTTCAATTTAATTTTGGGTTTAAGTGAAATTTTTGTTCGTTAAAATAGTTAATATTAAGTGTTAAATATTTGATTTTAGGATTACCATAATTAGTGTTTAATTTATTTTGAGCTTAGATTTCATTTTAATAATGTAAATTTATTTAGGAAGCTGATTCCATGAATTCATATTTTGTTTTAGTTTGCTTTCATTTAATTTGATTCATTTTAATTATTTTAGGTGTTTTTTTTTTTTTTAATTTTAAGTTATTAATAAAATCAATTCTATATTAGCAGGTGCCTGTGTTTAGTTTACTCGGATTTAGCTTCACTCATATATTCAGTTTAGGTATTTTTCATAATGTTAGCTCACTAATAAAATTAATTCTATGATTGAGAATTCATGTTTGCCCTGATTTAATTTAGTCCATTTTAATCAGTTTAGATACGTTTGTGTGTTTAATTGATCACGTGCTAATTCTTGATTATTACTCTTAATTGATATGTTTCTTAAATATTAGTCATTAATTTAATTGATTTAAGTTTGAATGGTTTATTGTTTTGGTAGTCTCTAGTGATTGTTATTCTCAATTGACGTGTTTCTTGAATATTAGTCATTAATTCTTGGTGGGTATCTCGTTAGCTTATTTGATCTAAGTTTGAATAGTTTATTGCTTAGGTAGTCTCGAGTAAAATTTACTTTTCGAAGGCCATCGGAAAATAGTGAAGATTGGCCTCCATTCTCACCACTTTAGTTTGTTTGGTTGTAAAAAAAAAAAAAAAAAAAAAAAAAAAAAAAAAAAAATCGTTTTGTGATTTTGTTTTTCTTTTGTTTCGCTTGGTAGTTTGTTTATCGTGTTTAGTTGTTTTTAGATTAATTTCTTTTATTTAAAACAAAATAATTTTCTCAAAATGTTCCTCATAAAAATCCTTTTTTAAAAATCCATTTAGAGTCCTTAGAATCAAAATCTCATTTTCTTAAGTAATATGCAACCATGTTTTGATCGGTTTGTATTTGCCCCAGTTTTCAATAAAAAAATCTGGTTTTAAGTAGAACATGAATCCAAACTTGTGATCCTAAATGGGATAATTCAAGGCTAGATTAGTGCATATCAATTGGGGAATTGGTGAAACCCTTACATAAGAAAATCTTTTCAAAACTTATTTTTGCTACCACCTTTGCTACTTATTGAAATCATGTTTATCTATTTTTAGGATGATACACCTGATATAAGTGATAATTGATTCTGCATACTCTGATAATTTTTTGCTATGCTAATTAAATAATGAGCATGCTAGGATTTATGTATTTTATTATCTATTATTTAACCCCTCATGTCCCACGGAAGCATATTACGAGTTATCTATGCTATCCAGGTATGTCTATCATCTACCTTCTAAATTTTGTAAATATGATTGTCACTATGAACCATGCCTATGTTTGATAGTGCTCGGGTGTCTTGATATATATGCTTCATTGTTCAATTATTTATGATAAAGGGCATGTTGTATGATATATTATTTAAACTAACTTTGATGTTTTATGATAGCGCTTGAGAAGTAGTTCAGGTACACACTTTGACTCTCCTTTATGATCATGATTGGACTTTTTGACTTGGCATGCTATTTTTGAAATCACATAGCCTAACTAGGTATCTATAATCAACCAATCAATTACCACATTTCTCTCAACGTAGTCAGTAGAGACCTTTATAGGGCTTAGAGGGGTGCTACCTCCTAGAGGTACCTTCCCAATAAGTAACCTGATCCCCGGACTTAGACTCAGGTTTTTTAAAGACACGCTTTTCCAAAACTATGGACTCACTTCTTTAAGGTTTTTTTCCTTGTTTTATTTTCCCTTTTAAAATAAAATAAAATAAAATAAGTGGTGACTTCGACTTTTCTAAAATGAAAATTTTCACTAAAAATAAAAGAGATTCTCGCCGATTGAGTGGGGGCGCACGTGAGAAATGCGGGTCCACACCTACTTTTCCATATTTATAACATATTGGTGTTTTCTTTTTTAGAGTTGATTTATTTGAGGATTTTGATTTATTAGGATTAAATTTTACAAATTTCTTTTGGAATTTTGACCATGTTAAAGGTTTTTTACCTTTTATATTATTTTGTTTATTTTTTCTTTTTGAAGGGGCTAATATTGTATCATAACCATAATATGAAAAAAAATTTCCTAATTCTTTTTTACTATCTTGTTTTTCTTTTTTTTCATTTGACTCTTTAATTTGAGATCTATACAAAGAGTTAAACCTTTATTATTGATGAAAGTAATTAATTCTCCATATGTTAATGACTCATAAGGAATTCTTCCATTATGTATATTTTTTATTCTTTGTCTTACCTTTTCAGCAAATAAAGTTGGTAAACTAGATATAAATTTTTCTTTCCAATAATAATAAAGTTGACTTCCTTTATCATAATTATAATTTATGAGGATAAATATGTGTGGACCCTGCATTTCGCACGATGCGTTCCCACTCGATGACACGACTCACTTTTTATTTATTAGGTGAAAAAAGTGATTTTTAGAAAAAAGACTTGGAGTTGCCACTTATTTTTTGCTTTATTTTTAAAGGGAAAAAAGAAAACCCTAAGTGCAACTCCTTATTTGGAAAAGATGGTCTGTGAAAAACCACACATGGGTTCGAGGGTCAAGTTACCTATTAGGAAGGTATGGTGGTGAGCCGTAGCACCCCTCTAAGCCTTATAATAAGGTCTCTACTAAATAAGGTGAAGCAAGCATGACAATTAATTATGAGATCAATGGATACCAATGATCAAATAATAAAATGAATAATGCATAGGAATAAGCAAAGTGGGAGTGAGATACTACCTTAGTAGCAAGTAATAGTGTACTATCATGGAAACAAGGTTAGCTCAAGTATAAAATTATCACATGCATATCAAAGAGCAAGACAAAGATCAAACAATATTCATGGAGCATAATAGTTGGCAATCAAAAGAGAAAACTCATATGTAGGGCCCCCACCAAAGCCCAATTGATTTTGCATGAATGAATCTCACAAAATCCATTGCTTTGGAATTATGAAAATCATATTCATGCTTATTTAAAATCAAGAGAAACAAAAAATTATTTGAAGATTAAAGAAAATTTGTAAAAGTGTTTACCTGAAAGGAAAAGTAGTAAGTTTATTTAAAAATGAGATTTTTTAACCTAAAACCTTAATGAAGGATGAAAAGTTATAGAATTAAAAATATTTGAAAACTGGAGTGAAATTAAAACTATTCAAAAGAAAACTAGAGTTTTGAAAAATTGAAGTCTCGAAAATTATTTGATAATTGGAGTTTCGAAAATTAAGTTTAAGAATTTGAATTTTAGAAATTAAATTTGAAAGAAATTGGAATTTTAAAAATTATTTGATAATTGGAGTTTTGAAAATTAAATTTAAGAATTGGAGTTTTGGAAATTAATTTTGAAAGAAATTGGAGTTTCGAAAATTATTTGACAATCGGAGTTTTGAAAATTGAAGTTAAGAATTAGAGTTTTGAGAATTAAATTTAAGAATTGGAATTTTGAAAATTAAATTTGAAAGAAATTGAAATTTTGGAAATTAAATTTGAAAGAAATTGGAGTTTTGAAAATTAAATTTGAAAGAAATTGGGGTTTTGAAAATTAAATTATGAAAATTGGAATCTTGAAAATTATTTGAGAATTGGAACTATGAAAATTAAATTTAAGAATTGGAGTTTTGGAAATTAAATTTGAAAGAAATTAGAATTTTGAAAATAATTTGAGAATTGGAGCTATGAATTAAATTTGAGAATTGCAGTTTTGAAAATTAAATTTAAAAGAAATTGGAATTTTAAAAATTATTTGAGAATTGGAACTATGAAAATTAAATTTAAAAATAATTACAATTTGGAAAGTTAAAGTTTTGAAAATTAAACTTAAAAATTGGAGTTTTGAAAAATTAAATTAAAAAATGGAGTTTTGGAAATTTATTTGAAAATAGAATCTTTAAAAAATTAAAATTTGAAATTGGAATTTTGAAGAATTTATTTGAAGATGGCATTTTAAAAAATTAAATTTGGAAATTGAAATTTTTGAAAAATTAGTTTGAAGATTGAAGTGATTGAAAATCCAGAATTTTGAAAGTTATTTTAAAAAATAATTTGTGAAAATGTGTGAGCATAAAGGATCAAAAAGGAATATGGGCATATATGCTCCAAGAATGGCCCACCAAAAGTCGTCCATTGATTTTACGACCATAAAATGATTCCCATACAAGAAGATCCATCAATGGTTCTGAGAGCCTTCATTATAGAGATTGGTTTTGGAAACTAGGTACTTGATGGCATTGGGATCAACCTTGCGAAGTGTAGCTTTTCCAATATCAATGCCACAAATATCAGAGAGCCTCACAAGGTATAGAAGAACATCCAAGAGCTCTTTCCCCAAGTGCTGCTTCTCCTCTTCTTTCTAGTTCGGCAGCTCCTTTGACACCTCACCTCTCCATTGAAATATCTTTGACAGCTCCCCAACTTCCCTTATTAGAGCCAAGAGGAGGTTCCTTGGGCTGTGAATTGATCCTAATCCCTCTCCTTGGCTAACTTCGCTAGTTTCTTTTTGAGAAGGCTAAGGCTCATGCTTTCTTCCTCAGAATTCATCTTTCAATATTAAATCCTCAACTTCTGTAACAAGGTGACTAATATCTGATTTTCTTTTAACAAGATGTGCGGTGAATCGATGCACCAAACCATGGGATTCCTTTTCATGCTGAATGGAAGCAGTGCCATGCATTGACGTATCTACCAGTTAGACTGTGGCTAGGGGTATATCAGGGTCGCCTTGGGCAATGATGATGGGTATGGTAGATTAGAAATGTGTGAATGTGGTGAAAATGGGTAGCATGTTGATTGAAGCTAGGTGGTGTTTGAAAAGATGGGAGGTGGTAGTGATATGGGTATCAACTGCTAGGTGGTAGTGATCAAATGGGAAGTGGGTAATGGTGTGGATATGGAAGAGGAGGTGCCCAGTCTTGAACAATATTCAATGGAGTCACCAGAGAGCTATAAAGATGGGAAGGAAGTGGAAAGAGTTTGGTATTCAGCAATGGATTGCTGGTCTAGTGGAATATGGCACTCTATTTCTGGTGAGGTGTTGCTTCCACAGGATCAAATGCCGTCACATGCTCACCACTAACAGAAACCAGTTACCTTTTGTGTCACCCCCATACCCAATGGATTTAAAATTCAGACCTTACAACCTCCATCAACAGAGAAAAAGAAATGCAAACAAAACATAGTATAACCCCAAGAAGAGCAAACAAGCAATCAAACCCTTGAACTAGATCATGTTTCATGTGTTAATCAAAAGATCCAGAATAGGTGGAAGAAACAGGGAGTAGCAACATAATTAATAAAATTTTGAGCTCAAAAACAAATCTATACAATGATTACTTATCAGAGAAGCTTAAGAAACCAGGAAACAACCAAAACAAAGCAAGCATGAAAGTAAACTCAGATTCAATACAACTCAATGCTCAACAAAATAAACTAACGATGCTCAGGCAACAGGAAGAGATGATAAAAACCAGTGATAATGAGGAAGAATGAATAAGAAATGCACAAAGAAACCATACCTGAAATACTCATTTTCCCATAATATTCGCAGAGACCCCCCTCTCTCCTAGCTCTCACCCCCCTTATCTTCCAAACTATCACCAATTTTCCACTTAGCTCCTTGCTTCCCCCATCCACTTCTTACCCATATTTTTCTCTCCAGCTCTCACATCTGCTACTAGCTTCACTGTTCTTGGTTCAGCAAATATGTCGTCGTCTTAACCACCACCATGGCAAGGTGGTGGTCTCCTTGGCTATGCGTTCCATGCAGCTTGGCTCTTCCAGAAACCGGCCCTCACTCCAAAAACAAGCTGCCATCTCTTCCCGGGTGTGAGAAAAATCCCCTCGATCCAAGAAGGGTCTACAAATATGCCCTTCTTCGGTAGAATTCACGAGTGTAAGGAATATGAACACTAGAGTGAAAAGAAAGTGTGAATAGTGAGTGGAATGAAGTGAACTCTACTAAAGAAAAAGAAAGAACCCCTAAAGGTACACAAGTAAAACACAAACTTGCTCAAACCAATAAAGAACAAAAAGGGGCCCTAAAATCCTAAGAGAATGATAGCTCTCAAAGAGTCTCTAAAGATGCACTATGGATTCAAACTCCCTCTAAATTTTCTCTAGAAGTGACTCGAAGATCAATGTCAAAGATGAGTAACAACCGAACCGACTTGGAGCATAGGGACGAATGCGTCCAAAGGGGACTGCCCCATGTGAACTACATGAGAACACTAAGTTTAGGGTGCCCAACAACATGATCGAAATATGTGTCATGAACTCAGAAGACTATGTCATGTGCAGTGGAAGGGAAAGTCTAGAAGAGCATGATGAACAAGCGATAAGCACAAGGTAACGAGGTAAGGAAAATGAGGACGAATGTAAAATGGTAAAGGCAAGATATGCAATGCCAGTGAATATGAAAGCCAGCAGCTATGACTCTGAATGATAAGGTCGAGGAAAAATGACTCTGAACGCCAAAAGGAGGAAATATGGTGACTCTAAATGCCTGAATGAGTATGCACAATGGCTCTGAATGCCAAACTGAAGAAGATGATGACTCTAAATTCCAAACTGAAGACATGGCTCTGAACGCCAAATTGAAGACATATGATGATGGCTTTGAATGCTTGAAACTGGAATAGATGAGTGGCTCTAAACGCCTAAAACAAATGAAAGGAATGGCTCTGAATGTCGAGCTGAAGACATGGATCTGAACGCTGAACTAAAAAAAATTGATAACACTGAATACTAAAGACGATGCTTTGAATGCCTAAACTCAATCGACAGCTCTGAATGCTATGAATGTAGCTTTGAACGCCAGAAATGTGGTGATGAATTCCCGATCATGATAGGATGATGGCTTTGAATGCCAAACTGTGAAGGGATAGTGACTCTAAACGCTAAACTAGAGATGCGGCCTTGAATGCCAAACTGAAAACATGGCTTTGAATGCCAAACTGAGAAGGACGACCTTGAATGTCGTAACTGAAAAGATATAGCGGCTTTGAACGCCGAGCTGTTAAGAGATAGTGGCTCTGAACACCATAACTAAGAAGGCATGGTGGCTCTGAACACTGAAACTGAGAAGAAATAGTGGCTCTGAATGCTAAGCTGTGAAGGACGACTCTAAACGTTGTAACTGAGAAGATATGATGGCTCTTAATGCCGTAACTAAGAAGGGATGGTGGCTTTGAACGCCAAACTAAAAAGATATGGTGGCTCTGAATGCCCAAACTAAGAAGAGATGGTGGCTCTAAATGCCCAAACTAAGAAGAGATGGTGGTTATGAATGCCGAAATTGAGAAGAGATAGTGGCTTTGAACGCCAAAACTGAGAAGAGATAGTGGTTTTGAACACCAAGTTGTGAAGGACAACTCTGAACGTCGTAACTGAGAAGATATGGTGGCTCTGAATGCCGTAACTAAGAAGGGATAGTGGCTCTGAACGCCAAACTAAAAAGATATGGTGGCTCTGAACACCCAAACTGAGAAGAGATGGTGGCTTTGAACGCTGAAACTGAGAAGAGATGGTGGCTTTGAATGCTGAAACTGAGAAGAGATAGTGGCTCTGAACGCCAAACTGTGAAGGACGACTCTGAATGTCGTAACTAAGAAGATGTGGTGGCTCTAAATGCTGTAACTAAGAAGGGATGGTGGCTCTGAATGCCGAGTTGTAAAGTGATGGCGGCTTTGAATGTCGAAACTAAGAAAAGATGGTGGCTCTGAACGCCGAAATTGAGAAGATATAATGGCTTTGAACACCAAATTGTGAAGAGATGGTGACTCTAAATGCCAAATAGAAAAGAGATGATGGCTCTGAATGCCCAAACTGAGAAGAGATGGTGGCTTTGAATGCCGAAACTGAAAAGAGATGATGGCTCTGAACACCGAAACTGATAAGAGATAGTGACTTTGAACGTTAACTGAAGAAAGACATGATGACTTTGAATGCTGTAACTGAGAAGATATGATAGCTCTAAACGTTGTAACTAAGAAGGGATGGTGGCTCTGAACACTAAACTGAAAAGAGATGGTGGTTCTGAATGCCCAAACTGAGAAGAGATGGTGACTCTGAATGTTGAAATTGAGAAGAAATGATGGCTTTGAATGCCGAAACTGAGAAGAAATAGTGGCTCTGAATGCTAAACTGTGAAGGACGGATCTAAACGTCGTAACTGAGAAGATATGGTGGCTCTGAACGCCGAACTGTGAAGGACGACTCTTAATGTTGTAACTGAGAAAATATGGCGGTTCTGAATGCCGTAACTAAGAAGGGATGGTGGCTCTAAATGCCAAAATGAAAAGAGATGGTGGCTTTAAACGCCGAAACTGATAAGAGATAGTGGCTCTAAAAGCCAAACTGTGAATGATGACTCTGAATGTCATAACTAAGAAGGGATGGTGGCTCTGAATGCCAAACTAAAAAGAGATGGTGGCTCTGAATGCCCAAACTAAGAAGAGATGGTGACTTTGAACATCGAAACTGAGAAGAGATAGTGGTTCTAAATGTCAAACTAAAAACATGGCTCTGAATGCTAAACTGAGAAGGATGACCCTGAATGTCATAACTGAGAAGATATGGCGCCTCTAAACGTCGTAACTAAGAAGGGATGGTGGCTTTGAACATCGTAACTAAGAAGTGATGGTGGCTCTGAATGCCCAAACTAAGAAGAAATGGTGGCTCTGAATGCCGAAACTGAGAAGAGATAGTGGCTCTAAACACCAAACTGTGAAGGAAGACTCTGAACATTGTAATTGAGAAGATATGGAGGCTCTAAACATCGTAACTAAGAAGGGATGGTGGCTTTAAACGCCAAACTAAAAAGGGATGGTGGCTCTGAATGCCAAACTAAAAAGATATGGTGCCTTTAAATGAAAAACTAAGAATGACGACTCTGAACGTCGTAACTGAGAATAAACAGCGGCTCTAAAAGGTTGATCTGCAAGGAAATGATGATAAGGGGAAATACACCCTAGTGTAGCGTGCCACCACAACTCTCAATCCACTGGAAGGGTCTGAAAGAGGCTCCCTGAGTCTCAAAAGATGCTCCACTAGCGAGTCGGAATGGTCAAATTGACTATAAATATGGCTCTGAATGTCTAGTGGTATGATTCTCACCATTTTGTGGACCTCTCTTGGAACGGGGGAATTTTTCTCACACTCGAGAAGAGCTGGCAACTTGTTTTTGGAGTGGGGGCTAGTTTCCAGAAGAGCCAAGTTGCATGGAACGCATGGCCGAGGAGACCACCACCTTGCCATGGTGGTGGTTGGGATGACGACATATTTGTTAAACCAAGAATAGTGAAACTAGTAGCAGATGTGAGAGCTGGAGAAAAAAATATGGGTAAGGAGTGGATGAGGGAAGCAGAGAGTGGGTGGGAAAGATGATGGGTGAGCGAATTTTGGGAGGAGAAAATGATGAGGACTGTCGATAGGTGAGAGGGGTTTGAAAGATTGACGAGAAAGAGACTTGGGGAAGTGGAAGGAAACAGGGACCCCTTTTTTTGGGAGAGTAGAAAAAAAAAAACAGGGCAAGGAAAAATAGAGAGAGTTGAGTGGAAAATTGGTGGCAGTTTGGAAGATAAGTGGGGTGAGAGCTAGGAGAGAGGGGATCTCTGCGAATATTCTGGGAAAATGAGCATTTCAGGTATGGTTTCTTTGTGCATTTCTTATTCATTCTTCCCCATTATCACTGGTTTTTATCATCTATTCTTGTTGCCTGAGCATTGTTAGTTTATTTTGTTGCACATTGAGTTGTGTTGAATCCAAGTTTACTTTCATGCTTGCTCTATTTTGGTTGTTTCCTGGTTTCTTGGGCTTCTCTAATAAATAATCGATGTATAAATTTGTTTTTGAGCTCGAAATTTTATTAATCATGTTGCTACTCCCTATTTCTTCCACCTGTTCTGGATCTTTTGATTAACACATGAAATAGGATCTAGTTCAAGGGTTTGATTGCTTGTTTGCTTTTCCTGGGGTTATACTTTATTTTGTTTGTATTTCTCTTTCTCTGTTGATGGAGGCTGTAAAATCCATTGGGTATGGGGGTGACGCAAGAGGTAACAGGTTTCTGTCAATGGTGAGCACGTAGCGACATTTGATCCAGTGAAAACAACACCCCACCAGAAACAGAGTGCCATATTCCACTAGACCAGTAATCCATTGCTGAATACCAAACTCTTTCCACTTCCTTCCCGTTTTTATAGTTCTCTGGTGACTCCATTGAATATTTTTCAAAATTGGCCTCCTCCTTTCCCATATCTACATCATTACCCACTTTCCATTTGATCATCATCTCTACCATCTATCACACTCACTCCCAACAATCGATACCCATCTCACTACCACCTCCCATCTTTTCAAACACCACCTAGCTTCGGTTAACATGCTACCCATTTTCACCACTTTCCCACCTTTCTAATCTACCATACCCATCATCATTGCTCGAGACGACCCTGATATACCCATAACCATAGTCCAACTGGTAGATGCGTCCATGCATGGCGCTACTTCCACTCATCATGAAAAGGAATCCCATGGTTTGGTGCATCGAGTCACCGCACGTCTTGATAAAAGAAAATTAGATATTACTCACCTTGTTACAGAAGTTGAGGATTTAATATTGAAAGATGAATTCTGAGGAAGAAAGCGTGAGCCTTGGCCTTCTCAAGAAGAAAATGGCGGAGTTCGCCAAGGAGATGTATTGGGATCAGTTTCACAGCCCAAGGAACCTCCTCTTAGCTTTAGTGGGGGAAGTTAGGGAGCTGTCAGAGATATTTCAGTGGAGAGGAGATGTGCTAAAGGAGCTTCCGGACTGGAAAGAGGAGGAGAAGCAGTACTTGAGGAAAGAGGTCTCGGATGTTCTTCTATACCTTGTGAGGCTCTCTGATATTTGTGGCATTGATCTTGGAAAAGCTGCACTTCGCAAGGTTGATCCCAATGCCATCAAGTACCCAGTTTCCAAAACCAATTTTTATAGTGAAGGCTCTTAGAACCATTGATGGATTTTCTTGTCTGGGAATCATTTTATGGCAATAAAATCAATGGAGGACTTTTGGTGGGCCATGATTGGAACATATATGCCCATGTTCCTTTTTTATCCTTTATGCTCACATGTTTTCACAAATTATTTTTTTTTAAATAACTTTCAAAATTCCGGATTTTCAATCACTTCAATCTTAAAAAATTCCAATTTCCAAATTTAATTTTTAAAAATGTCATCTTCAAATAAATTCTTCAAAATTCCTGATACGTTCCCAATTGGTGTCTCAGCTGATTCATGTCCTCTCAATGGTCCCTGACAGTGGTACCATTTGATTCGTGTCCAGCTGGTGTCCCTTGATTGTGGTTCTCAGAATGGAGTAATCAACAAAATTTATAACCTATTACACCATGTACTAGGATAGCCTTAGCTAGCATAGCATAGTGGCTCTAGGGTCGTTCACTGGGATGGGTTTTCACTTCACAATTGATATTAATTCAAAGTTGAATTGGTGTCTTTTCATTTCAAGGTTAGCTTTAAAAGAAAACATAATCTTTGGTGGAAAAAGGATTGGTTTTAAGCTAACAAAAAATAGTAACTGATTTTAATTACAAAGAAAAGTGTTTCTTG
Organism: Vitis riparia; assembly: GCF_004353265.1. Taxonomy (NCBI): domain Eukaryota; kingdom Viridiplantae; phylum Streptophyta; class Magnoliopsida; order Vitales; family Vitaceae; genus Vitis; species Vitis riparia. Next base: position 1,423,738 of record NC_048447.1, read on the forward strand.
GAGTTTAGAACACTAGGCTCAGGTTCCTCATACAAAAAGGAGAGTTCCGGTCACTTGTTTCTTTTCCTCGCATTAGAGAATTAACATATAGTTAATTCTCTAACCGGTGTGGTACAGATGCTTCCCCTTAATGGGTTCAAACACTAAATCTCTCTCACTGATTCATCTTGCAATGACTCATGCCTCTCACCTAGCATTTGCCATTCAAGGTGATCCTTAACCTTGGATTTCCTGTCTCAAGCTCGCAAGAGATAACTAATGGATGTCTCCGTGGAGTCCAAAAGCTTACCAAGTGTTGGCTATTCTAGAAAATCCTACCTTTAAACCACCTCCCAAAGGCTCGCAAGAGATAAACTAGTGCATCTCCATGGACGGAGACCACTTGCCTTATCAAGTGTTGGCCCAGGTGATTAAAAGGCGTTTTAAGTTAACTAAAAAGATAAAAACCATTAACGGGTCACACTTTCTCTTCATTAAAAACCAAAATAACAAAACTTCCAATTTATTCATGAGGAAACTTACCCGGATTTCTTCACTCCAAGAGACGAAGAGCCTAGCCTCTCATCCTCTGAGGAAAAATCCTTAGAGTTTGATTGGCTAGAAAGAAAATTAACGAGAAAACAAAAATATGAAGGAAAAACAGAACAAGTGCTCTATAAAATATATTTCTTCCTTTCGCTGATTACATGATGATATGATGTGTAAAAAAAATTACAAACTATATATAAGAGGTTATTCACCCTTTGTTCTTACTTAAAGACTAAGGAATCCTATGATAGGTGGGTTACAAGGAGAGTTTGGGGATTTAGACATCAAATATCTAAATCAAAATATCTCAAAATGTCGGTCGTAAATATCAGGAGGCTTCAGGAGAACACCGCAGTCGTGCGTGCAAGAGGGCTACGAAATTTCACAGCAAAAAGGATAACATTTCGCAGCCCAAGGCTGATTTCACAGCCGTGTGAAATTTTCCTTCAGCTTGGAGTGATCGGCTTCCAATGGCTGTAACTCATTCATTTCAACTCCGAATTGTGCACCGTTTGAAGAATTGGATTTTTGACTTCCTGAGCTTCGAAACAACATATAGCATGCAGAAATTGAACTCCAGAAAGTGCTCCAAAAGTGGCTGACACGACTGTCATCTAGAATGCTTCATGTTAGATTTCTCTTTGCTTCCCCTCCTTGCATTCCAGATTTGCTTATGGCAAAGGACTTCAAAGCTTTGGTTCTTCATGTTTCTGAGCTTTCCATTGCTTTGCCATGGATTCCAAAGAACTCTCCTCAATCTTGGATTGCTTTGGTGATCAAAAAGCTATCAAAACACCAAAACTTAACACAATTTGATTAGAATTGATTGCAAGGGTCCTTAATATGTTAATTGGGTTAAAAGGTAATAACTACTACTCAAAAGTGTTTAAAAGAGTTAATTACAAGCTATAAAATAGAACTTTTTGAGTAGTAATCAATTCCAGTTTTTTTTTTTTTTTTTTTAATTTAATTCTTAAAACTTCCATTTTCAAATAATTTTCCAAAATTCCAATTTCCAAATTTAATTTTTTAAAGATTCCATTTTCAAATAATTTTCCAAAACTCCATTTTTTAATTTAATTTTTCAAAACTCCAATTTTTAAGTTTAATTTTCAAAACTTTAACTTTCCAAACTATAATTATTCTTAAATTTAATTTTCATAGTTTCAATTCTCAAAATAATTTTCAAAATTCAATTTCTTTCAAATTTAATTTCCAAAACTGCAATTCTTAAATTTAATTTTCATAGCTCCAATTCTCAAATAATTTTCAAATTGCCAATTTCTTTCAAATTTAATTTTCAAAACTCCAATTCTTAAATTTAAATTTCATAATTCCAATTCTAAAATAATTTTTAAGATTTTAATTTTCATAATTTAATTTTCAAAACTCCAATCCTCAATTAATTTTCAAAAGTCCAATTTCTTTCAAATTTATTTTTCAAAACTCTAATTTCTTTCAAATTTAATTTCCAAAACTCTAATTTCTTTTAAATTTAATTTCCTAAATTCCAATTTCTTTCAAATTTAATTTCCAAAATTCCAATTCTTAAATTTAATTATCAAAAATCCAATTCTTAAATTCAAATTTCAAAACTCCAATTTTCAAATAATTTTCGAAACTCTAATTTCTTTCTAATTTAATTTCCAAAACTCCAATTCTTAAATTTAATTTTCAAAACTCCAATTCTCAAATAATTTTCAAAATTCCAATTTCTTTCAAATTTAATTTCCAAAATTCCAATTCTTAAACCTAATTTTCAAAACTCTAATTTTTAAATAATTTTCGAGACTTCAATTTTTCAAAACTCTAGTTTTCTTTCGAATAGTTTAAATTCCACTACAGTTTTCAAATATTTTTAATTCTATAACTTTTCATCTTTCATTAAGGTTTTTGGTTAAAAAAAATCTCATTTTTAAATAAACTTACTACTTTTCCTTTTAGGTAAGCACTTTCACAAATTTTCTTTGATCTTTAAATAATTTTTTGTTTTTCTTGATTTTAAATAAGCATGAATATGATTTTCGTAATTCCAAAGTAATGGATTTTGTGAGATTCATTCATGCAAAATCAATTGGGCTTTGGTGGGGGCCCTACATATGAGTTTTCTCTTCTGATAGCCAATTGTTATTCTTCATGAATATTACTTGATCTTTGTCTTGCTCTTTGATATGCATGTGATAATTTTATACTTGAGCTAACCTTGTTTCCATGATAGCGCACTATTACTTGCTACTAAGGTACAATCTCACTCTCACTTTGCTTATTCCTATGCATGATTCGTTTTATTATTTGATCATTTCACTTGTATCTATTGATTTCCTTATCAATTTCCACGTCTGCTTTACTTTATTTAGTAGAGACCTTATTATAGGGCTTAGAGGGGTGTTACAACTCACCACCGTACCTTCCCAATAGGTAACCTGACCCTCGGACCCGACTTTGGTTTTTCACATACTGTCTTTTCCAAATAAGGAGTCACACTTAGGGTTTTTTTTTATTATTTTGTTTTCCCTTAAAAATAAAATAAAAATAAGTGGCGACTCCAAGTCTTTTCTAAAAATCATATTTTTCACCAATTAAATAAAAAGTGAGTTTCACCATCGAGTGGGAACGCATCGTGTGAAATGTGGGGTCCATAATATGTTAATTTGATAATTTAGAATAAATTTTAAGCTAATTTTATCTAATAACCTTAATACTTTAAAGTAAAAATTAAGTAATAAATTTTAAGTCAACAATTTAACTATAATTTAACTTAAAATTAAGTTATTAAATAATGAGTATTAAGTTTTACACACCCTTTACTTTGGATAAAACAAAATATTTCAAAAATATTTAAAAAATTATTTTTTAATATTTGATCCAAGAAAATCAAATATATAAATATTTACTTAGAATTTTATATATTTTAAAATTATTTAATTTTAAAAAAATAAATTTGATATAATATATAAAAATAATTTATACGCTTTAAATTTTATTTTTACTTTCTATTTTTTCTTTTTCTTTTCCAAAACCAAACATAGGTTTAATAGTGTTTCTTTTTATTGAACTAGGCTTTTATCCTATGCAAGGCACGGAAACCGCTAGCTAATAGCGCTTATTTATATATCTAAATTTAATATTAATTATTTAAAAAAATAATAATTTTCATGTATTTTATTATTGTATTTGAATATATTTTATTTTAAAATTTTATATTTATTAAATGGTTATATTAAAAGGTAGAATCATTTTTGTTTTCTTGGAAAGTAGATAAGATTAAACTTTATTCATTGCTTTAAAATATTTATTTTTATTAATATTTAACTTTGTTCAAAATTAAAATTAACTCTTATAATAATTTAATAAGTTTATTATTTATTTTCAATATTTGTTCTTATTATTATTTTTTATTAGTAAATTCAAATATGAACTCAAATAGATAATGCTTGTTTAAAAATATTAAAATTAGAAGGAATATGGCATGTCTATGTTTATATTCTAATATTAAATTTTTAAATAAAAATTTGCATATTAAATAAAAAGTAATTAATTATTTTTATTAATTTAATTAAATCATTATAAATATAATTATACTTGATTTAATTTATTCTTTATTATTTAACAAACAAACATATTTTATTATTTGTTAAATTTGAAAACTAAAATAATAACTCTATTCAAATAAGATTTCTAACTCTTATAAAACTAAAAAAAATGTGTATAAAACATAAGATAAAAAAATAAAAAATAAAAAATAAAAAAAACACTATTCAAATAGTAATGAATAGTGTCAAATAGTTTTCTTTGTCTACCAATGCGACATTCAAAAGCCACGTAAAGAAAAGAAAGAGGAAGAGAATTTATTCTCTCCTGACATTAGAAAAGAAAAATCATCTCCTTCTATAGACTTCAAAAATCAAAGTTCCAGCTGTCAACTTTTTGTGGCGGATTTCAAAAATTTTTCAAGCATGAAGACTCAAGTCCGATCTTCGTCTATAAATGGAGAAGCCAACCTCCTCACAATGTAGAGTTAGAAAGAGTTAGGAGAGCTCAAGAGTGCAAGCATAGAGTGTTCTAAAATTCTCTCTCTTGCTTTTGTGATCTCCTCTTTCAAAAATTCTAGTCCTTTGTATTCATCTCCTTTAGTCATCCCTCCGCTGTCAACAAACCTGTAATCAACAACTCTCTATAATTAAGGTATATTTTCAAATTGAAACAATATTTAGTCACTAATTTAGTCATGACTTAGTTCGAATTGAATTTTTAGTGAACGGCTTGGTTAGCCTAGATAGCAGTGTTTGAGGGCAAAAAGAGCGTAAGTCCCATGTTAATCCACTTGTGGTGGTCCCTGTTCAGGAAATTATTTGAATTGATTAACGACAAGATTGTGATTATTTTCTATGACAATGTGTAATATTATAAGGAAATTAAGTAGAGCTAGTTCTTCCAAATCTCTTAGGTCTAATGATAGTTCTACATCTTCATCTGATAATTTTGCACACACTTCAATTACTCAAAATATTGTTAATAGTCAAGAAATAAATATAACACAAATAGAAAATCAATTACATAATTGGTCAATTCCACACCTGAAAATTAATACAAGATATCAACAAGAAAATTTTGAATTTAATCAAAATTATTCAATTAAAATTGAAGAAAAAACTATTTCTCTTAATCAAATTTTAGAAAGTCTTCTATTATTAAGTCAAAACACTATTAATCATCATATAAATCTAAACCACTTGACTAACAAATCTTATTATTATTATTATTATTATTATTTATTTGTTAGAAAATTGCATGAATTGATATTCAAGTTTCCTTATAATTGTGGGTATTTAGATTTTAAGTTGTGGGTTTGATTTATTTTATTTTAATTGGATTGTAAGTATTTAGATTTTAAGTTATGAGCTTGAGTTATTTTATTTTAATTGGATTGTGGATATTTAGATTTTAAGTTGTGGGTCTGGGTTATTTTATTTTAATTGAGCATGGTTTATTTTATTTTAATGGGGTTGTGGGTATTGAAATTTCAAGTTGTGGGCCTATGGGGTTTCTTGGAGAAGAAGTCTTGAAAACTATATTTAAAGGGCACACAAGCTCTAGGCAAATAAGAAGACAACCAAAAATAAAAGAGGTGCTGCTACTTTGTTTTTTCGTGTTCTTCTCTTATTTTTCTTATGGTTCTTTTTTATTATTATTATTCTTGTATATCGTTGGTGAGGGAGTTTTTTTCCTTACTATGTATCTACTATAGGGCTATCCATTTGTTTTTTTTTTATACTGTATTTTTTTGTCTTTGGAGGTTTAGAGAGTCAAGATTGATTTAGGGCTGCATTTAGGTAAGTTATTTCTTCTCATCTCTTTATTTGTATTTTGTTTATGTTCTTTTTAGGATTTCTTAAATTTATCTTGTTTTATATTTATTATATTTGTGAGCATTTTGACAGTTGAATATTTTATCCATATCTTTTATTCAATTCTCTACCTATTTGATTTATCTATTCATTATAATATGCATTTTGTATGTATACACATTTGCCTAAATTTTTCTCCTCTTCTATATATTTGCCATTTTTATTTATTATTCTGTTGATATGTGTTGACATGTGTTATTATACGTATTGCATTTTGTTTCAAGTTTTCTATATTTGTGTAAATTCTTCTTTAATTCTATTTATGTTAGTATTATTGTCCATATTTCATCTTGTTTTAGGATTTTTTTGTAATTTTGTTTACGTTAATCATGTTGCCTCATATTTCATTTTGTCTAAAATTTTCTATAATTCTGTTTATGCTAATCTTTTTACCTCATATTTAATTTTCTGCCATATTTGAGTTTTGATTTATTTTTCTTGCTTCAATTTTTTCATTCTTTTTATTCAACAAAATTTCCAGAAAAATCAGTTTTAATAAAATTTTCAGAAAATAGTTTTTAATAAATTTCAAAACAGTTTTCTTTAATTAATAATCTAGAATTTGGTTTCCCATAAGATGCAAAAAAAATTGTTTTAATAGCATAATATGGAAGAACTATTTTTACTAAATTTAGGAATTTGGTTTAATATAAAATAATTCAAAAAATTGTTTTTTAAAAATAAATTCATAAAATTCTTTATTTTTTTAACAAAATAATTCAAGAAATTTGTTTTTTTAAACATATTTAGAAAATGTTTTTAATTCAATAATCCCCAAATTCTTTTTTTAATAAATCTAGAAAATCATTTTTAAATAAAAATCCTCAAAGTTTGTATGGTCCTAAAATTGATTTTTTTTCAACAAGTTTGTTAGTTGAAAATTGTGTTTTAATAAATATTCTTTAGGGAATCATTTTTTTAATAAGTTTGAAAATTCTAAAAATTGTGTTTTAATAAATTTGTCCCTTAGAAAATCTTTCTTTAATAAGTTTGAAAATTCTAAAAATTGTGTTTTAATAAATGTTCTTTAGAAAATTATTTTTTTATTAAGTTTGTTTGCTGAAAATTATGTTTTAATAAAGTTCTTCAGAAAATCATTTTTTCATAAATTTTTTAGGTGAAAATTGTGTTTTAATAAATGTTATTCAGGAAGTCATTTTTTTTTCTTAATAAGTTTGAAAATTCTGAAAATTGTGTTTCAATAAATATTCTTTAAAAAATCGTTTGTTAATTGAAAATTGTGTTTCAATAATTGTTCTTTGGGAAATTGTTTTTTAGTAAGTTTAAAAATTTTAAAAATTGTGTTTTAATAAAAATGTTCTTTAGGAAGTTGTTTTTCAATAAGTTTGTTAATCGAAAATTGTGTTTTAATAAGTGTTCTTTAGGAAATCATTTTTTCTTTAATAAGTTTGAAAATTTTGTTTTAATAAATGTTTTTTAGAAAGTCGATTTTTTAATAATTTTGTTAATTGAAAATTGTATTTTATTAAATGGTCTTTAAAAAAATCATTTTTTTTAATAAGTTTGTTTACTAAAAATTGTGTTTTATTAATGATCTTTTGTTTAATAAAAATTCTCCAAATAAATGTTTAAATAAATTTTCTCGAAGTTTGTTTTTATAAAAGTCATAAAAGTTCTCAAATTTGGTTTAATTAAAATTTTCAAAATAAATGTTTTAATAATTGTTCTTAAAGTTATGTCTTTTAAATTTACTTAAAATTTGTCTCCATAAAAGTCTTAAAATATTTAATAAGTGTCTGAATAAATTCTCAAAATTTTTTTTAATAAATTCTAAAAGTTGTTTAATAAAAACCCTCAAGGATAGTCTAAAAAATCTTCAAAGTTAGTGTTTTGATAAATTTTCTCAAAGTTAGTGTTTTAATCAAAGTTCCTAAAATTTATTTTAAATTAAAGTTTTCAAAAAATTGTTTTAAATTAAGGTTCTCTAAGTTTGTGTTTGATAAAATATTCCAAAATTTTGCTTAATAAAAGTTTTAAGATTTTGTTTTAATAAAAAAAATTTCAAAATAGTTTTAATGAAGTTCCAAATTTAGATTTAATAAAAAAAATCCTGAAAATTGTTTTAATAAACATCTAAAGGAAATAAAAGTTGTAAAAAAATTGTTTTCTTAGTAAATTGAAATTTGGTTCCTGTAATTAAATTAAGTAACCCTATTTTCCTTGTAAAAATTACTTTTTCAAAAATAGAATTGATGTTTCTTTATAATTGTGGAATCTTTTTTTTTTTTTAATAAAATGTAAACCAAAATCATTTCTTTGTGAATAAAAAATCAAATTGAAACTTTTCTCTTTAATAAATTCAAATTCAATCAAAATTCTTTTAATAGAATCAAGAAAAGCCTTTTTTTTTAATTAATTTAGGATGTGAATAAAATTGAATCTTTTGTAAATAAATTGAAACGTTGTGAGTAAATAAGTTTGAAATCTTTAATTTGGAATTGTTCTCAATATAAATAAATTTCTTTTGAACTTCCTTTGAAATGTTGTAACTTTAACAAATAATTAAATTCTATTTTGTGCATTTCACATTCATTAATTGTGTACTCTTTTTCTCACCTCATGACTTATATTTATCTTGTTGTCCTATTATTGGTATCCTCGATTAATTAATCAATTGCCATGATTCCCTCCTTTCATTTAGTAGAGACCGTAGGTATACAGGTTTAGAGGGATTCTACAATTTAATCATCGTAACTTCCCGATAGGTAACATCTTGGACCTAGACTCAGGTTTTTCTAAGATAGGTTTTTCCAAAACTTAAGGAGTCATTTTATTAGGGTTCTAGTTTCTTATTTTATTTTCCCTTTAAAAAAAAATTAAGTTGTGATTCTAGTTTCTTACAAAAATACAAATTTTCATTAAAAGAAAGAGAGTCTTGCCATCAAGTGGGGCACAAACGTGAAAAAAAACGGGTCCACAAAAGCGGCTAAGTAAATCGGTATAGCTTAATTTCAAATAGTGGATTTAGATTGGTAGGTCGTAGACCTCTTGGTTTTTTATCTCCACGGTTTGTGGGGTGTTTTCCATGTAACAATCTTATGCCTCATTATCTATATCTTTTATATTTGATACTTTGTTTGGATTGCCTAGAATATGTTAAATTGATTATCCCTAATATCTTGCAAGGTTTTCATATAAGGTGCATATCTATATATTCTTGCTTATTTTATTTGATTAGGTCTTTAGGATTGCTATTAAGGTTGTTAGGGTAGTCATCTTAGTGGTTATGGTTTTTATCTCTATAATTAATTATTGTTGTTCCTAACATCTTTCAAGATATCCATTGGATATAAATAATTAATTTATTTTATCCCTAAATAATCTTTGGATATCAATTAACCATAAAATTCAAAATTTCATTAGTTAAGATTTGGATGAACTCACCTTTGGACATCTTGAATATCCCTATGATATCTTGGGATTAGAAAAAGTTGATTATAATTTAAAAATATTATTTTAAATTTTTAAATCACCCATTCACCTAAAAGCATAAAGCATAAAGACTCTTCCTTTAAGGCTTTTGAGAATGAGGAGAAAGATATCGAAATGCCATACGATATAACTAGTGATGGATTGACACATATGGCCAAAAGAATTAAAGAGGTCACGAAATTCAATAAAAGGTTCTACAAGAACCAAGAATTTGGAAAAGCAAAAAGACCTAATGACCAATCATCCATGTGAAAGGAAAAGGTTTCTCCAAAAGTAATAAAGTTAAATGCTTTAATTGTGAAGGTTTGGGACATTATGCTTAAGATTGTCCTAGCCCTAATAATATCAAAAAGTCTATGTAGGCAACATGGAGTGATTCAAACTCTAAAGAGAGTGCTTCCACAACTTCTAAAGATGCAAGGTATGATTCTAATGACATGTTAGCTTTTGTTGCATCTATGAATGATACTGATTGTGATAATGATAGAGATGATGATGAGTTTACTGATGAACAAAGGGTTGAATTTTTGGACAATCTTGTTGTTAGGCATCAAAGATTAATTAAGAGTTATATGAAAAATAATGATATTCTTCAAGCTCATAAAAACAAGATAGATGTGCTTAATGTTGAAAACACTAATTTTCTTGAGAAAGTTAGGTTTCTTGAATCTAAGCATCATTCTCTCCTTGAGAAGAATATTGCTCTTACTCAAGAGATTAAGAATAATAATACTTCTTCATTTGTGGATGAAAATTTTCATGTTGGAACTAAAGTTCTTAATGAAATACTTGATAAATGCAAAACCCATGGTGATAAAAGAGGATTAGGGTACATTAACAAAGATGAAACTCCCTCTAATGGAGAAACCGTGTTTTTCAAAGGTAAGGATGATACCTCTAACCAAGTACAATCTTTTAAAAAGACATCACCATGCACACACTACAAGAAAATTGGACACTCTCAATTTTGATGCTACACTAGGTTTCTAAAAAGGTTTGAAACTAAAATGAATGGACTTATGAATGACTTTAACTCCCTTAAAAGTAATATCTTAAACAATGGGAAAGGGAATAAAACCAATCAAAAGCCTAGAAGTCAATCTAGTTCCTCCAAGTCACCACTTAGGCCAAAACAAATTTGGTTGAGAAATGAAGGTCTAAATGTCAAGTTATGTTCAATACTCTTAAAGCCAAATCTTCTAGTAAGTGGTACCTTGATATTGGGTGCTTTAAACACATGATAGGAGACCAATTCTCTTGTACTTCTTTAGAAAATTATGATGGTGGGGTTGTTACTTTTAGAGATGGAAACCTAACTCATGTGAAAAGTAAGGGTAGTATAGTTATCCTTGGTTTTCCTAAACTAAATGGAGTTCTATATGTCAAAGGACTCAAAACAAATCTCTTAAGCATTATTCAAATGTGTGACAAAGACCATAAAGTGAATTTTCACCAGGACTTATGCAAAGTTGTTAATAAAGAGGGAGTACATGACATAGGGCTATGAATAATTGTTATGCTATAAATCTTAACTCTAGAATACCTCTTATATGTAGTAGGGCAAAAATTGATCCTACTAAGCTCTAGCATGGAATATTAGGTCACATAAACTATAGGGACCTTATGTACTTAGTGAATATTGAAAAAGTTAGAGGTATCCTTAGACTTAGTGGTGAACCTAAACCCATTTGTGGTGAGTGCATGAAAAGAAAACAAACTAAGAGTTCACATAAATAGGTTAAGGAGATAAGGACCACTAGACCTTTAGACCTTCTTTATATGGATCATATGGGTTCAATATAATACAAACTAAAAGTATAGGTGGCAAAAGATATGTCCTTATGGTTGTAGATGATTTTTCGAGATACTCCTTTGTGAGTTTTCTTAGGGATAAATTTGAGGTCATTGAACATTTGAAGTCATTATTTAATAGAATAAAAATAGAAATTGGTCATCAAATAGTAAGGATTATGAGTGATAGAGGAAGAGAGTTTGATAATATAGATGTTGACCTCTTTTGTGAGGTTAATGGAATTAAACATTAATTTTCAGTCCCTTGAACTCCTCAACAAAATAGAGTAGTTGAAAGAAAGAATAGAGTGCTATAAGAGATGGCTAGGGTGATAATTCATATGCATAATACTCCTATGCAATTTTGGGCAGAAACTATTAATACTGCATGTTATGCTGCTAATAGGATTTTTCTTAGGCCTGGAACAAAGAAGACATCTTATGAATTATGGACTGGGAGATAGCTTAATCTTAAATATTTTAGGACTTTTGAAAGTGAATACTATATACTAAGAGATGGAGAGAATCTTGGAAAGTTTGATGCAAAATTTGATAAAGGTATCTTCTTAGGTTATTCTACTATGAGTAAAGCCTATAGGGTTTATAATCAAAATTCACAGATTATTCGGGAGTCTTCTAATGTGGTTATAAATGATACTAGGTATGATCATGATATAATTGATAATCAAATTCTAACCTCAGACTCAATTTGGGACAACCTTAAAGACTTGGAGACTACTAACCTAATGATATCCCTGAAAGTAACATTGACCTTAATATGGATAAAGTTGTACCTTTAGATGACAATCCTGAAGAAATAAGGAATAAGCATAGATCCAAATTACCTAAAAACCACCTATTCTCAAATGTTATTGGAAAAGTTAATGAACTTATGGTTACTAGGAGACAATCAAGATTAAATGAGATAGGTCTTGTATGTTATACCTCCAATTGGAGCAAAGAATGTGGAGGAAGCTTTAGGAGATGAATCGTTGACTACTACACTCCAAGAAGAGTTAAATCAATTCACTAGGAATGATGTGTGGTACTTAGTCCTTAAGCCCAAAGATAGACATGTCATAGGTACAAAATTGATATTCAAGAATAAATAAGATGAAAATGGGGTCATTGTGAGAAACAAAGTAAGACTAGTTGCCCAAGGATACTCACAGATAGAAGGGATTGATTATGAAAAGACATTTGCACTTGTATCTAGATTAGAATCAATTAGGATACTGTTAACAATAACATATTCCTTGAGGATAAAACTTTACCAAATGGATGTCAAGAGTGCTTTTCTTAATGGGATTCTAAGTGAAGAAGTTTATATTGAGCAACTTTAGGGATTTAAGGATTCAAACTTCCCCAATCATGTCTATAGGTTGAAGAAAACCCTTTATGGATTAAAGAAATCTCCTAGAGCATGGTATGAGAGGCTCACAACCTATCTTTTGGATAAAAAGTTTGAAAGAGGGGGAGTAGACAGAACCTTGTTTATAAATAGGTCCAATGAGGAGTTGTTAGTAGCTCAAATTTATGTTGATGATATAGTTTTTGGAGCTATATTTAGTGATCTTGCCTTTAGTTTTGTAAAAGAAATGAAGACTAAATTTGAGATAAGCATGGTAGGTGAATTAACCTTCTTCCTAGAATTGCATATTAGGTAACTAAAATATGGAATCTTTCTTTCTTAATCCAAATATTCTAGGACGTTGTGAAGAAATTTGGTCTGGAATCCTCTAAACACTCTAGGACACCTATGACTTCTACAACTAAGCTTAGCAAGGATACATTTGGAAAAGATGTTGAGCAAAAGCTCTATAGAAGTATGATAGGTAGCTTACTTTACCTCATAGCGATTTTTCCTAACATATCTTTTAGCGTAGGAGTTTGTGCTAGATATCAAACAAACCCCAAAAAATCACACTTAATCTCTATTAGAAGAATTATTCGTTATATAAATGGGACTTTTGATTATGGTTTGTGGTATCCCTATGATTCTTCTCTTAAGATTGTTGGATATTTTAATATTGACAAGGCTAGAAATGTTGAGGATAGAAGGAGTAGATTTGGTGCTTGTTTTTTTATTGGTGATTGTCTTATGGCTTGGTGGCTTGGCTTAGTAAGAAACAAAACTTTATATCTTTATCTACTATCGAAGTTGAGTATATTATTGCTGGGAGCTATTGTATGCAACTCCTATGGATGAAGCAAATGCTTAAAGACTATGGAATTGAACAAGGGACCATGTGCATACACTATGACAACTCTAGTGCTATAAATATCTCAAAAAATCCCGTTCTTCATTCCTATACTAAGCACATTGAAATTTGTAATCATTTCATTAGGGATTTTGTTGAAGAAAAGGTTGTTTCTCTAGAGTTTGTCCCCACTTAACATCAATTGAAAAATATTCTTACCAAACCCTTGGATTTTCTTAGCTCTGAGGACTCACTCCAGTCAAGGTCATGCCGGATCATCTAAAGCTTCTCATTGAGCATCGTCTTCTACACACTTAACTTCTCAGGAGATGGATCCCAAGCCTATAGTGCTTCAGAGGTTGGACCCACATGACACTTAACTCCATGAGATTTAAAGTCAGTTGGCCTATATTATTTTGTGGATCCATGCTTAAAGCAGTTCGAGCTTCTTCCCTCATCCACCTTCTCCTGATGTTTAGATATTAGTTTATCTTTATATATATCATTTGTTAATATGGATGTTTATTCATTGCTTATCTCTTGTATCCAAAGTCATTTTTTGATATATATATATATATATATATATATATATATATATATATATATATATATACATGCTGTTCATTTCTTTCCTTATTTCTCGTGTGCTTTCTCGTCTTTATATCTTTGTTATGTTGCCATTTTTGTGATAAAAAGAGGGAGAAAATTGAATTAATTAAATAAATAAATAATGGGAGAACAATGAAAATATATATGAAAAGGGGGGCAACATTGAATATATAAAGGGAGAGAACATTAAATATTTAAAAAGGGAAGAGGAGGGGGGTTAAAAGGGGAAAACTAAAAACTTATTAATTTAGGGGGAGTTAGTTATTTTTTGAATCAATTTTTTATTTAATTCTTTGATTTATTTATTAAGGGGATTTAATTGAAATATTAGAGGAAGTTGAACCTAAAACATTAGAATAAACCAAATCAACCTTAGGAAGCATGACTTTAAGGTTCAAGAGAGATACTTGACACAAATTTTTCTTGCAAAATATTATTGTTTAGATTGTTTATTTTTCTAGAACTACTCTCAATCTAGAAGCTTCTTCCTTGGGCTTTCACTACTTATGTTATGGTTGGTGAATGCCCCTTGCGCTTTACTGTTAAATTATTAGGTCTTATCTAGTTTCTATTATGTTTAGTTGATTTGCATATATCTATATTCATCTCAAGCTTTGCTTTGTACTTTGGTGTCACTATAGGAATCTGTCCTTTATTCATGCTTATACAAGGTATCAAGCATAACCTCCAACTATCTTGTTTTACTTTCATGATATTATTTTATCCCTCACACTGCTTTACTTTTGGCATAGTTTTTTGTATGTGTGCAAGTTACAAGGTTGGAAGATAGGTACTACAAAGCATTACAAAACATTCCCTTAGTTTATTTTTAATTGAGTGTTAATGTGTGTCAAGTAAACTCAGTGGGTTTATGTAACAATGTTTTGTCACAAAATTGCCAAAGGAGGAGATTGTTAGGACATTGAGTTTTGTTTATTTGTTGGTAACTTTGTTCCAATCAATGTTTGTCCATAAAAGTCTTTTTAAATAATGACTTGCTCTCCATTAAAGATCAAGGGTTGTTATTCGTCCAATTGGGAAGTCACAGGTATGTCTAAAAGGTTTAGCTTGTGGCATATAAGGCTTTCTTGAGGTATAAAGTTTCAATATCATTTTTGTACTTAAAATATTTTTAAATGATTTTTAAAAATAAGTAGGGGCTACTCAAGCAGTTAATCTCGCTCAAGCAGTCAACCCACTTAACGGACCACTTAAGTAGAGGACTCAAGCAGTCTAAGTCCACTAAAGTGATCAAGACAGTCCTGCAGAATTTAGAAACAAATTTTGGATGAATTTCACTCAAACTCTAATTTGGAAACTTAAGATACTAGGGCTCTTTAACTTTTACCTATAAATACCTCCTTTATAACTCCTTGAGGGTTAGAGATTCGGGCTAAGAGATCAAAGATTATAAAGATCATAGAGATCTTGGAGATTGTTAAGAGACCTCTTATTCTTTAGAGGGACTCCTTGTGAGAAAGCCTAATTGCCACACCATTCTCGTTTTCTCATTCAAGGATTTGGATCTTTAAATTATTGGTTGAAGTCCTTAATTCCTTCGGAGTGGCAAAAGAATCTACTAAGGAGCAATAAAGAGTTGTTGCGTCACGGACGTGGATCAAGTTGTAGGTGTTGGAGAGTAAGTCTTTAGGGTAAAGAAACTAGATAAATCTGTGTAGCTTGATTTCAAATAGTGGATTTAGATTGATAGGTCTTAGACCTCGTGGTTTTTTATTTTCATAGTTTGTGAAGGTTTTCCACATAAAAATCTTGTACCTCATTATCTATATCTTTTATATTTGATATTCTGTTTGAATTGCTTAGAATAGGTTAAATTAATTATCCCTAATATCTCATAGTGTTTTCATAAAAGGTGCATATCTATATATTCCTACTTAGATTTTATTTGATTGATTTGTTGGGATTGCTATGGAGGTTGTTAGAGTGGTTATCTTGGTGGTTATGGTTGTTCTATAACTAATTATTAGTATCCCTAACATGTTTCAGTTATGGTTGTTATCTCTATAACTAATTATTAATATCCCTAACATTTTTCAGGATCTCCTTTGGATATTAATAATTAATTTATTTTATCCCCAAATAATCTTGGGATATCAATTAACCATAGAATTCAAATTTTTGTTAGTTAAGATTTGGGGTGAACTCACTTTTGGACATCATGAAAATCCCTGTGATATCTTGTGATTGGAACCTAAGAAGAGGCTAAAAAATGAGCCTAAACAACCAAAAGTAATTGGACCCATATGTAATTCTATAACAACATGCTTTTTGTGCAACATTACTTCAATTAGTCATATCTCTCTCGTTTCAACTCCAAATTGCAATTCATTTGAAGAATTGGATTCGTAACTTGAATAAATAAACTCACTAGAAATAACCCTAATTTTGGCTCAAAATTGACATCACTATGTTGCCATGCATTTTGCGCAGCCTTGCTTCAATCGACCATATCTCCCTCGTTTCAACTCCGAATTGCGATCCGTTTGAAGCATTGGATTCCTAACTTCATAAGATTAAAAAATATAAGTGGTTTTTCCCAAGAAACTCACTATAAGTATCCCTTATTTTGACTCAAATTTTACATCATTATACTAACATGGATCTCAAAATAAGAACTTCCAAGAAACCTTCTTTTTCTCTTGGATCATCATAGAATCTCAAAAAGAAACTTCAAGACTCTTTCTTTTCTCTTGGGTCACCATAGATGGATATAAGAAACTGAATTTTTTGCAATTATGCTCCTATAAAGGAGCTTACAACCCAACTATTGAAAAGAAAATATTTTTTACAACACCCCTTATGGGATGTACAACCCAATCTAGAGTATATGCCTGACATCCACCCAAAGCTTTAATAAGAAAATGGACTAATATCCATTCATTATTCCTAAAAAAAATCAAATATCTAGTCTAGCACATAGAATCGCATACTTAAGACTATCCATCGCAAAGGCATAGGATACCACCTTAATGCGATCTGTCTCCTTGGATGTCTAAGGACATTAATCCTGAGAAAGACAACCCTAAACCCAAAGGGTAACAAACCCTTCTTGGAGTTTTGAAACATGTGATTGACTAAGTGCTCGTCGATGTAGGTGACATGACACAATTTTCTTGTTCTTGTAGTCCTAAAGGACCTTAACCTAAAGAATATATTGGGCCTTCTTTTAGATTTTCATCTAGAATTGAGTAGACTACCATATTTTGACTAATGAAAATATCCATACATCATATCTAGTAAGTAGATTGTCATCTTCTTGCAAGATCTTAGAGTATCACCATGCTTTCCTATGCCTTTTTATACACACAAAGCCCTTTGCTATGAAAAGGTTTGGTTTTTGTATCTTATAAATGAGATACATTGCAATAGATAGGAGTAGTATGATGGATATGAATATGGCTACTGTTGAAAAGGTTTTCCATAGTTAAAACAAAGTTTCAAACTATAACCTTTAGCTACAGTCTTAATTACATAAAACTCAAGCTCTCCATCTACTCCTTTGTCCTTCTTATAGACGTTTACACCTATGGGTTTTATTCCATCAAGTGCTTCTATAGGGACCTAAACCACATTAGAATACAAAGATTCTAACTACCTTTTATAATTTATGGGATATAAACCTCTCACTATGATGTGGCACTGGTGTACTAGAAACCATAGGAATGGTATGTCCTTAACCCTTTAAATTCATTGTATCCTATGAATATGGGACTATTATAATATATACTCTAATTTGTATCACTCTTTGCCTTACTCCTTATATATAGTCTTCATAAAAAAAAAAATCTAACATTTGTGTCAACAGATATCTTTTGATGATCTTAACTATAAAGCTAATAACCCAAAAATCCTCTTAGATATCCTATAAATTGATATACCTCTTAAGAAAAAGAGGTATTAAATAATCTATAAGACATATCCCCGAAATAATCTGAGATAAGATGAGAAACCTATCCACGATCTTACTATATCCATCCAAGTTAGATATCTTCTTTCAATCTCTCCATTTTGCAATGGAGACCCTAGTGCACATAATTGGGAAATAATCTTATTCTCCAATGAAAAGAATCAAACTTACTAGACATATCACCTTGATCTAATTGAAGTGACTTGGTATGTATACGCAATAGTTTACCCAATCTCGCCTTAAATTCAATGAATGTATCCAAGGCATCGAATTTCCTATGTACATATCCAAACCTAGAGTAATCATCACTAAAAGTGATGAAATACCCATACCCTTCCCATGCATGGACACTAAAAGTTCCATACATGCCAGTATGCGCTAACTCCAAATATTTCTTGGCTCTTAGTCATTTTACCATCTATATAAGATTTGCAAACTAGAAGATCGTCTAGAATCAATGAGTCCAGACTTTACCGGTCTTTAGTCCTATTTAAATTAATATGACCTAGTTCTAGAAACCAAATGTTTAATCAGTGCTAAGTTTAATCCTGAGATCTGACTATTCTCATTACTTGGCAAAGTGATAATGGAATACATATAAAAGAAGATATTACCTCCCACTAACCTTACATTTGAAGCTAAGGTAAGAATAATCCCATCATTTAACCTTCTCATTTTTTGAATATCCTGCAAGGACTTATAGACGATGGGTTTGGAATCTAACCACCATAAATGGTGAAATCTACCACTAAATATTTAACAATAAGAAAATGATATATACTTTCTTCTTTTTTTTAAGTAAACCGGGCATTCATTTTCTAGTGTCTTAAAAGGTTACAAAGGAATCACTTGCCCCTAAACTTGCTCTCTTATTCCTTCTCTTAAACTTTCCTTATTTAGTGTTATTCTTCTTCTTCTTGGCAGAAGAACCTAAAGAACTTTTTATTTCCATACGAATGCCCTATGATCTTTGAGAATCCCCTTGGCCATCCCAAAGGAAAATAGTAAGGTCTCTAAGATCATATGAATATTGGTGTTCATAACAATCCTAATAGTAGCTTGTCAAAGTTCTCCTACCCTTATCACTAAATAACCACTGTAAGCTAGAAAGAGAATATCAAAGTCTCTAGTAATACACATATATTGTTATTGCAACACATTATCCAAAGATCCAAGTATTAGGAACTTCGTCTTCTAACCTATCTAATATCACCTTAATATACCACTCTTTCCTTTTGATAGGTTAGTTCATAAGGAATAGTTAGCTCTTCCTAAACCAACTTCTATGAAATTAGATACTATAACCATAATAAAATTAGTCTACTTGATTAGTTGGGCTTTGTTTATTATGAGAAAGAGAGTGATAATAAAACCAAAATCATATACGTAATAAAGAATATAACCAAGCATATGACATAATTGAGCATTAAAGGCATTTGGTAATTAATTTAGCAAAAATGTAGTGCTCTCAAAATATTTATCCCTTTGCAAGGTATCCTAGTATCATAAGAATCAAGCCTATGGTGGGCAGGTTATGACCTTATTACTAGTTAGAGACCCTCTCAAATTGATCTCCCTACCTTAACCATGAAAGCTATCTAAAGACAAGATCAACATACCTTTTATTTCGCCCATGGACTATGCAAGTGGGACCGCGGTGGGCAATTTGACCACTTCATATCCAATGTTAAGTGATAACCATTGTCCTCGAACTATCAATGTCACTAAGTAAGGAACCCCACCAGTGGGGTGGTTGCTTACATTATCGGCATATCTAGTCTCTTCCAAGTGGAGAGTCCATATCCCTTGATTCCTAGGGCCCAACCCACTGGTGGGGTGGGGATGAACTCAAATCAAAATGGGTTTGACAATGGAGGTCGTGGGCTTGCCTAAGGCCCTCTCCCACTTAGTCTTCTGAGATAAATAAGAGCATTTTAAAACCATTAGTAATTTCTTTGATGAATAAATTATCTACTTTGAGAATTACCAAAAATATTTATTTCCTAATTGGATATCTAGTGTAGTAAGAGAATATGAACGTGAAAAATTTTAAAATTTCCAAGAGAGTAATTTTCAAAAAGAATTTTGATAAAATATCCACTCTCAAAATTTTAAAATCTATTTTCATAAAATTCTCCTTTTATACACAATTCCAATGAATAAATATTTTATTAAGGAAATGTTTCAAAGAATATCTTAGCCTTTTGGTAATAGTCTTTTAATGATAAATTATCTTTAATGAAAATTTTCAAAATATTTATTTTCCAAATTTGAAACTCTTGTGTAATAGGGAAATTATCAATTTATGAGATTTTGAATAATCTTGAGAGCACTTTATCCAAGAAAGGAACTTTTACTTTTCATATTCCAAAAAACCTCATAAGATTTACTTTCCTTATTCTTTACACTTTTCAAACTTAATAAATATTTTCATGGCAATTTCATAATTATTTATTCCATTAAATACTACCAAAAATAGAACCTTTTAGTAATTCCTTAATGGATAAAATATTATTTATGAAAAACTCCAAAAAATGCTTATTTCTGAAAATGAATTAAACAATCCATTATGGAAAGTATTTTCAAAATATTTTATATCTTCATTAAATTACTAAAACATTCCAAAGTTATTTTGATAACCCTTATTATCATCATAAATTCTCTATCATGAAATTTTATAAATCTGTTATTTAACTTTTAAACCGGGACTTTTGTGCTAAAAGAATTATTCTCTTATTCTTTATCATTGAACTGTCCAAATAGAAAGGTTTTCTCTTTCTCCTCTTTGTGGGGGGGGGGGGGGGGGGGGGGGGCGTGGGGGCGAAACCTATTGTTTAATAAAGTTTAATAAATAGATAGTTCTAAAGAAATATCAATCTTTTTAGCAACAACCAGTTTAAATATATAGTCTTAGAAAATATATTCTCATGAAAGTTTATTAAGAATACCGAAAAACTTTTCTTTGGTAATCATTCTTAATCATAAATTATCTATCATGAATTTCCAAAATTAACTTATTTTCTTTAAATCGAAAATAGGAAAAGTACTATGTTATAAAGATTTGGAAAAATTAGAGCTTTTCCTTAAAAGAAAGATTTTATTCTTAGAGTTCTCAAAGATTTGAGAATATTTTAAATAAAATTAAAATATCTAAGAATTAATTTTAAAAAGGGTATGAAAGCTTTTAATCCTTCTCCAACTTATATTTTCTTTAAAATAAAATTTCCTAACCATACACATTCAAATTTAAATAAGTTTTTCAATTTTAAAAAATGCATGAAAATTCATTTCCAATACCAAAATATCTTGAGGCCAGATATGCAATTATTAATCAAGAGCACATAATCAAAACAAGTGAATAATTAAAAAAAAAAAAATCTCATGGCCTTTGGGGATCCCGTTGCATATTTGGCAATTAAAATCAAGATAAAATTCAAATTACAAAAAATAGTCCTACAACCAAAAATCGGGTTAGTGAAAATAGAAAACCCAAAAGGCCCAATTTCCACCAAAATGAGCCCAAAAGGAGAAGCTCAAAATTCAGCCCAAACAACCAAAAGGAATTGGACTCGTATGTAATCTCGTAACAGCATGCTCTTTGCGCACCATTGCTTCAATTAGTCATATCTCCCTCGTTTCAACTCCGAATTGTAGTCTATTTGAAGCTTTGGATTCTTGACTTCTTAAAAACCATATGTGATAGACCCCAAGAAACTTATTGGAAGTGGCCCCGATTTTGGCTCAAAGTTGACAACAATGTGTTGTCATGCACTTTGTGCAACCTTGCTTCAATTGGTCATATCTCTCTCGTTTCAACTCTGAATTGTGATTCGTTTGAAACTTAGGATTCCTAACTTCCTAAGATTCAAAACCATATGTGATTTAACCCAAGAAAATACTAGGATTTGGTCCCTATTTTTAGTTAAAGTTAACATCACTAGCAACCAAGGATCTCAAAACAAGAACTTCCAAGAATCCTTCTTTTTTCTTTAATCTCTCAAAAAGAACCTTCAAGATTCTTTATTTTCTCCTGGGTCACCATAAATGGATACAAAACTAAAATGTTTACAATGATAAAAAAAAATCCTATGCTCCTATAATGGAGCTTACGACCCATCTATTGAAAAGAAAATATTTTTACAATTAAATATGTACCCCTTATGAGGTGTAGAACATAATCTAGAGAAAATAATAAACCAATAATCATCAACAAATCCAAATATAATTATAATTATAACAATCATGTTAACATTCATTCATCCCTTTAGACCATGGGATGAATAAATATACCTTGGAAAACAAAGTTATCATACCTTATAACAGATCTAACATTCTAAAACCTAACTTAGCTCTTATATAAGTTGTTGGGAACCCCAGATTACTTTGTTCCCATGCCCTGGATCTCATAGGGTACATGTATCTATTCCTAGACATCTCAAAATCCATCATATCATAAACAAATGGCTGTAAAAACCATTATTAACTTTAGATCTAGAGTTACAGTATTCACACCTATGATTTGGATGTTCCCATATCAAAATCTATCTTATAAAGAAGAAGCCTGAAAAGTTTGAAGGTCTTGTATACCTAAGATCTTCCACCTTATGACTCGAACCACAATCTTGGTACTCCAAAGTGTGGAGAATGGAAATGAGGAAGCTTTGGCTCTTTCTCCCTTTCTCTTTCTCTCTCTCTCTCTCTTCCTCTCTCTAGAGATGGAAGATGACTAACTAAAAGTCAGTAAGGAAACCCTAACCCAAAAGAGAGTATTTATGGGGTTGCCCAATAGGCTTAAATGACTTGAGCCCATCAAGGCTTAAATGACTTGAGCCCATCAAGGCTTGGGTTACTTAATCTAGCCCAAAACATGTCCTAATTGATTAATTAACCACATAGGGTCATCTAATTAATCAATTAGCCCAATCCAGAGACCTTATTCATTATCCTCTATGCAATCTTGTGTAAATAGCAATGAGACAAAAGGAATCAACTTCACTCCAATAACTTATGTAAATAACAACGAGATGAAGCTCGGATCTGTGACCTACAATCCACTGCATGTAGACTCCCCATGAAATGGTGTCCGTAATCTAACAAGGTAGTTTTATCACCTATCAACGTTACCTCTCCAATCCTTGAGTTACAGATCCTACTTATTATGTGATCAAATGAGATACTCTGCCTCTAAGGAGCATATGTCAAACTCCACTAAAGGAATTACTATGGCCACAAATTTCATGATCACATGCCGTTTGAATCCTCCAATGGGACACACTATCTCAATCCTATGAGATATCATGGTGTCTCTATTAAGAATACCTATTACCACTAACCTTCGTCAATAGTGACCCAATCCATAGGGATATACAACTACTTTAGGGTCTCACACATAGGCCAAAGCCTCATGTTGATTTTGAAATAGACTTAATCTTCTCTCAAGGTTGAGAGTCTATGCAACATAATAGCTTGATGAATCATGACATTTGATAGCCTTGCATCATGATTCACTATAGGTCTTGTCTAGTATGCATCACATACATTAGTACACTCACTGTGAGAAACTCATCCTGAACCAATTGTGATGTACTACAATCTCTACTAGATTGCCCAAATCTATGAACCAATTGTGGACAACTTATCTACTTACAAGTAAGTCATGACTTGTTTCTTCTATATAAATCCTAATGCCCTAAGTCATGTACAATGTAAGAGACATGGGTCGAATGCTCAAATCAATGTTAATACACCAAAAGGGATAGTAAGGGGACAATTAAGTCTAACTTTTTTACATCATTTCTTGGACTCAATCCCAAAAAAAAGAAACTCCTTAAATTAAAGGGAGCTAATAAACATACATTTTTTAAGAGAATTTAATTGAAATATTTGAGAAAATTAAACTTAAGGCATTGGAGCAAACCAAATCAACTGATAAAAGCATAACTTAGATAGTTTAGAGAGATACCTAACATGGATGTTTCGTGCAAAATGTTACTGTTTGAATTGTCATAGAAGCTTCTCCCTATCTTAGTCATAGAAGCTTCTCCCTATGATTCTCATTGCCTATTTTCTGATTGGTGATAGACCTCTAGGCATCATTATTGATCTATTATGTCTTATCTAGCTTCTATTCTCTTGAATTGATTTGCATACATCTATATTCCTCTCAAGCTTTGCTTTGTACCTTAGGGTTATTTCAGGAATTTTTTCTTTATTCATGCTTTTATAATGCATCAAGTAAAATCTTCAATTATCTTGTTTTGTTACCTTGATCATATCTTATCCCTCAAACTACTTTACCTTCGGTATAGTTTTTTGTATGTGTGCAGGTTATAGGATTGAAACACAAGTACTATAAAATTAATGTATGTTATGAAAACTCCTTTATGAGAGTTCATGTAGGTTTATGTAACGATGTTTTGTCACAAAATTGTCAAAAGGGGAGATTGTTAAGACATTAAGTCTTGTTTATATGTTGACAATTTTGTTTCTTTTTATGTTTGGCCATAGAACTCTTTTTAGATAGTGACTTGATCTCCATTGAAGATCAAGAGTTTTTGTTCATCTAATTGAGAAGTCTTAAGTACGTCTAAAGAGGTTTGGCATGTGACATATTAGGCTTGTTTAAGGTATAAAAAGGTTCAGTATCATTTTTTTACTTAAAATGTTTAAAAATATTTTTTAAAAGAAGCATGGGCCACTCGAGCAGTTAAGCCCGCTCAAGTGGTTAGCCGCTCAAATGGTAAGGACCGCTTAAGTAGTATAAGTCCGATCAAGTGGTCACGATAGTCCTACTGAGGTACAAAACAGATTTTGGATTAATTTCATTCAAACTCTATTTTGTAAACTTAAGATACTGAAACTGTTTAGGTTTTTTCCTATAAATACCTCCTTTATAATCCCTTGAGGGTTAGAGATCTAAAAGTAGAGATTTCGACTAAGAGCTCTTGTAGTTTTGAGATATATCATTGAGAGACCTTTCATTCCTTATAAAGGATCTCTTTGAGAAAGCCTAACGTGCCACATCTTTCCTAATCTCTCATACAAGAATTCAATCTTTGAATCTTAGGTTGGAAACCTTAACCCCTTCAAAGTGGTTAAATGGTCTACTAGGGAGCAATAGAGAGTTGTGTCATAGATGTGAATGAAGTTTTAGGTACTGGAGAGTAAGTATTTAGGGTAAAATGGTTAGGTAAATTTGTGTAACTTGATTTCGAATAATGAATCTAGATTAGTAGGTATTGAACCTCATGGTTTTTTACCTCCACAATTTGTGGGGGTTTTCCATGTAAAAATCTTACGTCTCATTGCATATCTTTTTATTCTTGATTATATTATGTTTGATAATATTGATATCCTTTTGGTTGATTGATTAGTTTATCATTAAGGTTGTTGGGTTGGTTATCTTGAAGGTTATGGTAGTTATACTTATAACCAATTATTATTTTCTCTTTTAGATATTAATAATTATATTATTTTGTCCCTAACTAATCATATATATATAATTTTTTAATCACCTATTAACACCTCCTTTGGGTGTTTCCTATTGGACTTTCAGTGGTTTTTCACCTATTCCCACCAACCTCCATCAATAGTGACCCAATCCATAGGAATATATAACCACTTTAGGGTCCCACCCATAGGTCAAAGTCTCTTATTGATTTTGGCACGGACTTAATATCCTCTCAAGGTTGAGAGTCCATGCAGTATAGTAGCTTAGTGAATCATGACAATTGATAGTCTTACGTCATGATTCACTATAGGTCATGTCTAGTGTGCATTACATGCACTAGTGTACTCATCATGGGAAACCTATCCCAACAGCCAAGAAAAACCATCCCTCCAAATAAAAGGTGGGGTACTACAATCTTTATTAGATTGCCTAAATCTATGAACTAATTGTGGACAACTTATCTACTTACAAGGAACCCATGACTTGTATCTTCTATGCAGCTCCTAATGCACTGAAGTCATGTACAATGTAAGAGACATAGGTTGAATGCTCAAATCAATGTCAATACACCAAAAAGATAGAAAGGGGACAATTAACTCTAACTTTGTTACATCATGTCTTGCTTTTAAGGGCCTAATCCCAACACTTTCATTCTTAACTCACATTGTAGGTATATCGTATATGATAAATGAATCTTTTTTTATGTCATTTTTTTCTTTTTTTGATATTTCATTCGAATTCATTTTGAGGGTATATTAATTATTACCTTTCTTGAAGCTTGATTTTTTTCTTTTGCTTCTTCTTTTGTATCCATTATTGCTTGTTGAACTAACCTCATTATTTTATCAAAGTACTTTATGTAATCAAGGTATGGTTTTTCTCTTCTCTATCCACTTGCATACATTGATGTGTTTACCTTGCTTTTAAATATTCTCATGTTTGTTCCATCTTACTTTGCATGGTTTCCATATTATTATTCTTTGATTCTTGATTTAAGTGGGGTGCATATTGTATGTTATTGGACTTGTGATATGATATGTTTACTAATTCTTGTTATTTTATGGAAGTGCTTAGCTTGCTAATAAGATACATTTCTTTCTCTTCCTAGTTGTTTGTTCTCATTTATATGTATGCCTTGTGTGATTATTCTCTTGATTTGTTTTCATTTGATTATCATCCTTACTTTAGTTTATTTACTTTGATTCTTCGATATCTATTAAATTAAAAACCAGTTATCATAGTTACATCAACTCATTAGTAGAGACCTTTATTTAGGACTTAAAGAGGTACTACCTTATGATAACTTCCTGATAGGTAACCTAACCTCCAGACCTAGACTCGGTTTTTCTCAAACTATGCTTTTCCAAATAAGGAATTTTTTTTAAGGTTTTTGCTTCTTATTTTATTTTCCCTTCAAAAATAAAAATAAGTGGTGATTTTAATTTTTACAAAATAAGTTTTTCACTAAAAAACAAGTCTCACCATCGAGTGGGACACACGTGAAAAATGTGAGTCCATAAATACCAATTTTCAAAATTGATTCTTTATGATTAAAATACTAACATTTAGGTTTGGATGTTCCCAAACCTTAAGTTCCAACTATTGAAGATGACCTCAAAGACCTAGAGATCTTTTGACCAATGGCTCATCCTTAAATCAAAAAACTAAGATAGTGGAGATCTTATAGAGGGTGGAGACTATGTTTCTCTCTCTTTAAGTGGACATGAAGCAAGATTAAAGTCCTAAATCCCAAGAGAGGTATTCATAAGCTTCCCATGGGCTTAACTAACTTGAGCCCATCTTGGGCTTGGGTTACTTAATCTAGCCTAAAAGGGTTCCTAATTTATTAATTAGCACACAAATGAAATAAAAACCTATACACTCTCATAAACCGTGCCATCAAGGAATATGAGGTCAAGTTAAGACCATTAGGACCTATAGGAAAATACTTGCTCCCTCATAATCTAATTTTGAAGTTGACTCAACATCTTACTATAGAGAGTTAACTACACTCTAATACCCTATGTATATTACAACAAGATACAAGAACTCGGGTCAATGACCTACTATCCACTATATATAGTCTCTCTATGAAACGATGTTCGTAATCTAAATAGGTTAAAGCTATTAGCCTCTTATAGATCCTCTTATTATGTGATCAATTGGGATATCCTAACTTAGAAGAGCACATGTCAAATTCCACTTAAGGAATTACGATGACCATAGATTTCCTTATCACATGTCCTTACAATCACCCAATGGGACACCTTATCTCAAAGTCCATGAGATATCATTACCTCTATTGAGAATACCTGTTGTTATTGGTTTCCATCAACAATGACCTAATCCATAAGAAATGTATGATCACTTTAGGATCTAACCCATAGGTCAAAGTCACTACTAACTTTAGCATAAGTTCACTATTCTCTCAAGGTTGAGAGATAATACAACATAACAACTTGGTGAATTTATGACTACTTGATAGCCTTATGTCATGACTCACCATAAGTCGTATCCAATGTGTAACCGTACACACTAGTACACTCACCATGGAAAACCCCATCCCAAAGGCCACAACAATTCATCCTCCAGTTAAGATGTAATGCACTATAGTCTACTAGATTGCCCAAATCCATGAATTAACTATGAACTACTTATTATTTTGCAAGGAACCCATGACTTGTATCTTTTGTGCAACTCCTAATGCACCCAAGTCATGTACAATACAAGTGATATGGGTCTAAATGCTCAAATCAATATCAATGCATATAATGGATAGATGGACAACATTGGATAAAACATTGTTCACGCTAATCTAAGAGCAAAAATTAAGCACCAATCTATTGTAAAAAAAAAAAAAATCAAAACATTTTTTTCTAAACTTATGGGCTAGTAGTACCCATAAAATCTTGAGTAATTGCACAAATACCTCGAAAGTTTTGAATAATTATCAAAATACCCTTGAAAATATTAAGTAATTACCAAAATACCTTATAATTATGAGTAATTATCAAATACCAATGAAATTATGAGTAATTGCACGAATAATCTTGAATTTATGAATAGTTAGAAGAAAACCCTAGCAATTATGAGTGATTGCACAAAGACCCCTAAAATTATGAGTAATTTCATAAACATGCCTTGAAGTTATGAATATTTCATGAAAATACCCTTACAAATTAAGATTAATTGCAATTTACCCCTTGAATTATGAGTAATTGAAAAAAATCATATAATTATGAGTAATTACTAAAATACCCCCTTTATTTTCATTAATTACAAAAACAACCTTATTTTGAAGGTAATTATTAGGTAGTAGTAGTTGAAAGGTAATTATGAACGCAATTAGTAGTTAGTTATTTTAAATGCAATTAAAATTCAATAGAGGATCAATCTACGAGAAAGAGCATAAGTGACACTGTATGAACATTGTACCCTTACATAGGAGCAAAGTGAGCCACCTTCAAGTCGATTGGTTCAATTTACGATATCTCCATATCCAAGATTTCAATGCATTCTATGATTTTTTATTTTTTTTTTCAAAAACAACATATCTCTTAGACACTTACCTAACGGTTCCCTAAACACTACATAGTGGGCAGCATAAATCCTTCTTCTAAATGCGCTTTCAACCTTCCCGACCATAGAATAGGAAACCGTAAACATTAGTACATTCATCAGGACCATAGCATCCTTCCCCCAACTTCACTTGACACACAGTTACTACCCACTAAAAAAGTATCCCCAAAAAACAAATAAAATTTGACCAAAGCACCTAGGGTTCCTAAGGAATCCACCGTCTGATCAATTTGGAAATACTCCAAGCGGCTTGCCACTTGTCGTGCCAATAGGTTTCGCCCCTCCCTTTTCCATCCGCACCGGCCGATCGTCGATCCGATCCCCCGATCGTTAGATATCAGCCGTCGAAATCGACCGTCGCCGATCTTTCCCGTTTTTTCCCACGTGAAATTTTCCCCCATTTTAAGACGATCGGCACAGACGCCAACCTTTTCCGAGCCCCGAGGCCCAAGTTATGGCCCAAAACGCCTTTCCTCCCTAGTCTCCCCATCCGTTCGTCGAAAGAATGATCGGAGCCCACCATTGCGATCCTCGCGTCGAGACTCGCGGTTTGAAAAAAAAAATTGTCCCAAAACTCTACCCGAAGGCCCCAGAAACCACCTGGCAAGCTCTCGCTTCCATGCTTCCCCATCCACCCTTTAAAGTCACGATCAAACCCCAATCCATGCACCAAAACGCGAATCCAACCGTACGGATCGAAAGAAGGCGTCAATTTTAAGAGGGGCACACCGTCCGATCTGGACGAACATCCCCAGATACTCGCATTGTAATACATCTGTCAAAACAAACTTTTCCCCGTATTTCCTTCTGTCAAGCACACCAGAAGTTGCACCTCAATCATACCAGATAAGGGAATTAGGTCGCAATACCATGATGGGTGCGATCATACCAGCACTAATGCACCGGATCCCATCAGAACTCCGCAGTTAAGCGTGCTTGGGCGAGAGTAGTACTAGGATGGGTGACCTCCTGGGAAGTCCTCGTGTTGCACCCCTTCTCCCTTTTTACGACGGAATTTGTATGATTTATGTACGCATTCGTCGTGCCAATAGGTTTCGCCCCTCCCTTTTCCATCCGCACCGGCCGATCGTCGATCCGATCCCCCGATCGTTAGATATCAGCCGTCGAAATCGACCGTCGCCGATCTTTCCCGTTTTTTCCCACGTGAAATTTTCCCCCATTTTAAGACGATCGGCACAGACGCCAACCTTTTCCGAGCCCCGAGGCCCAAGTTATGGCCCAAAACGCCTTTCCTCCCTAGTCTCCCCATCCGTTCGTCGAAAGAATGATCGGAGCCCACCATTGCGATCCTCGCGTCGAGACTCGCGGTTTGAAA